>NC_064877.1:32257500-32302500 GCF_943734665.1 Anopheles aquasalis | reverse complement strand
TCCGGATCGCACATCGCACCGTGGTGCGTTCGGCGGGCGGTTTTCACAGCGGTTTCCGATAATATGATACATTCTATTTAAATTAATTAAACGATGTTTTCACCCACCCCACCCCACCACTGGTTGGTGGTGATGGTGATGCAGTACCCGAGGGGGTCCAGTGATCAGTGGACATGCCGATGGTCGCAGCAGCAGCAGCATCGAGACATCAGGTGGGCCGCACCGTTTTCGTCTGAACGAGGTCCGGTTAATTAATAGATTATTGAACGGACACTGAGGAGGGCTGATTTATGATATGATTTTCGGTTTGCGCGACATTGTTGCAAACTGTAGCGGCTATCCCAGGGGTCTAGCATAGGGACCTCACAGCCACCGAGTTCCCATCGCGGGAGTAGGAGTGTGTGCACGCGGCCAGGTGCGCGAGAGCTGAATGTCAATGGCCCACGGTGTCAATCATTTGCGTTGTCAAGAAGAACGGTGCGCGAGTCAGCGAGTGAGGGGTAGAACTGTGCGATCCAAGAATGTGAAGTTCGTTTGGTTTTTTTGAAAAATTGTCGCGATGCTTCCTTGTGCACAGCATGTGCAGTTGGCCTCGGATTGTGTGGTCGCTGGCTCCTGGTGGGATTGAAGCACTAGGAACGCCATTTAGATCTTGCGCTTCATGAAGAGGCATTAACAAGATCTGATGATGCGTTGTATTCTCTATAGCTGGTCAATTCTAGTTAATGTATTGTATTGTTTGAGTTACAAAGATTTTGAAGAAAAGTGCTCGATAGTTGAAGTAGAGTGGCTCAAAGATATGTTTGCATCTCATGATCATTAGCATATCGATATGCTTGATTGCACTGCGCCATTGATTAGTTGAAGAAGGAAAAGAGATGGGTTTATCAAAATTTTAAGTCGTACGATTTGCTAGGGGGCTGTTTGTTTGGTGCTATCCAAATAAAATTATTGATTATTCAAGGTAATTTATTTAGGTTTGCTGTATAACTACAAATAATAGAAATTGCACCGAAAACGATATAAAAACTCCTCCGAAAACGCTCGATTTTAAAAAGAAATATGAATGTTTGCAATAACCAAGATCTTGCGCTGGTAACTGAAAGATTTTTTAGGAATACACACAGGATATTGTAAATAGTATCTCAAAACCATTGATAGTGTTAGCGCACAGTGAACATTATTACAGTAAATAGGAAATTAGCAAAATAACTGCTTCTTTTGTCAACACTAAGCGATGGTACGAAAAGTACAGGAATATGAATTACGCTTAATTGCTGTACGGAACTGTGATCAAATCTTTTTTTTACTAAATGATATAGGTACTTTATGACACATTGCTGTTTTGTTTGGTACCGTAGCAATTATACTTTGTATTCGATTATGCCAAATTTGTATAGCTTTAAAGGTTACCATTTAAAGGAAACCATTAGTTACCTTACTCTTGACATTATCTTTTCCGCATGAAGGAGGAATTGGGACATCAGATTGATTGTGTGCGAGGTCAACCTAATGGTCTTTATTGGATCAAGGGCAGGACCTTGATTACTGTGCCACAACAAAGGAGCGTTTCCCACCAAAATGTAATCTTTCGGCGATTGAATTTGGCGGAAACTTTAGATCAAGGATTATCGTTTACTCTCCTTCTCACTCTTATCACCAGCACATTACCGGCATCCACTACCACAAATTACCTCAACTGCATGTTGAGACCCCAGAACCTCTTGATGAGTTCATTTGGTCCTCGCACCATCATTTAAGTGTCGGTTTCCAACGCTCACCGCGACTGCTCCGGTGGTCCAGCACCAGGAGCATTTCGGACACCGGCAACCACGTGCGCCTTCGGTGTCGATGCCGATTGCGGCCACCGGCGTCCCAGCGAGCACAATCGCAAAACACATGCTTCGTGGGGCGAAAATCGATTCGATTTGCAGCCAACCAAAAACCAAACCAAAAGAAGCTACCGGTCCCAGGCTGTCTCCTTGGCTGTGGGTCCTCCTCGTACCCGGACCGGAGCGCCATCACATTTCGGGGGCTCTTCTTCTCCTCTTCGCTGGCGCTGCCGGCGTGAACTCAATCAAGAAGACCGCCAGCCAGCCAGCCAGCCAGCGGAGGCCAGCACACCACTAATCAACTAATGTCCGGCCAGGGTGCATGGTGCGCCATGCAGGTCCAGCTTCGGTCGCGGTCGCGGACTCCGTCGGTTGCGAAAATAAATTATCTCGTGATACTCGTGCCAGCCGCCCAGCCAGTACGCTAATGTTGTCAGACGGTGGACCAACGGTCCATAAATTTCCGTCAGCTTGCAAATCACGCGAAACGCGGAGCCTCGTGAAACGCACCAAGGCACGAACGGTGAAAGGTGGCGGTGATCGCGGGGCTCCCGCTGGTGCTCTTGCTCCAGGACGAGCCCTGGATGGCCTGTTTCACATTTTATGCTAACCGCACCACCAGTCCACGATAAGAACGCGGTGACGCGGTGGTGTGCGGTAAGATTTCGCGGTTGATCGGTCGCGTTGCGTCCCCTAGGTGTAAGCGAGGCCGCAATCGCGGCAATCTCGCATCGCGGGCAAACCGCGATCTTCGGGTCGCTTGGGCCCCTGCTTCGTCTTCATCCTGCTCGCGTGCAGCTGCGTGCTCGGCGTCGATCTGGCGCGTATAGGATGTGTCCTCGGGGACACCGGGGTTTGCCGCGACCGCGCACGGTGACGCGCTATCTTATCCGCATCGGCTTCGTTTAAATTACAGCGATTCATTTCGATATAATTTTCCATTTCACTGACTTTGTTGTCGTGCCAGCGTGGTTCAGACCCTGGCTTCGCCGTCATCGCTGCTGCTGCGGTCTCGCGTGAAGTTCGCGGTTTCCGTACGCAGTTTATGGGCGTGCGCGTGAGGGAAGACGCTCGTCGAGTGTTGTCCTTCTGTACCCGGGAGCTTCCTGGTGCTGGTGGTGAGATTCAAGTTTGTAGCGTTTGCAGATCTTTTGGATCTCGTGCTACAGTGCTGTTTGCGATTTTCGGCGCTCCGATCAATGGACTAGAGATCCTTATGAGCATCAAGTGATATGTCTTGAGCAAGGAATGGCATTGTCTTATGCTTCAATTGTTCCTTATGAATTACAGACCCTCAAGCTCGTCTCCATCGAATACGGAATACGATCGACATCTGCAGAAGATGATTTGTGACCGACTGTTACGCCCGGTTTTGTGTCGGGAGCCCCTAAACTCTTCCTCTTACTACGTCATCCACTTTGCTCACCACATTCGTGGTCTGGCGGCATTGGCGCGACCGAAGATTGTCGCGAAACTCCATCAAGATGTGAGGAGATTCTTCATCGGACTTCTTTTCGCTAACGGCATAAGGGAACCGAATACATGAAAGTGTTGCTGAAGATTAAGCCCCTCGCTTGGCGACGCACACACATGCACGAAGCGGCACACTCGATGCTCCCATTTCCATCTTCAAACAACTTGAGCTTCGCAGCTTGATGTGCTTGAGTTGGTGAGCGGGGGGAGCGATCGTCTTTCGCGATCTCTTCGCGCGATCAACGCTTGGGTCGCGAACTGTTCCGCCTTTGCGTTACTCTGCATCACTTCACGCGACGCACACGGACAGACGGACGGCCCGTGACACAAAAAGGGGAAAGGGGACTCCTGGGGAAGCATTTTATACATTTTAGTCGGATCGAGTTACAGATGCCAGGCCGCGCCAAGCCGTTATAATGAATATTGTGAACCATTAATTTGGTTCAAATTCGTTTCGTTTTTCGCGCGCTCGCGCTTGTGGTGGTCGCGCAGCCTGTCCAGTGTCCAGTGAGGGTGCCAGAGGGGATCCCAAAATGCACTCCCCGTGCAAGCCGCTAGCCGTGTGGTGTTTCGCGGGGTCAGCGAGAGGGTGAGGTCGCCGGTGCCGTACCTTGAAACCTGCTCAACATCATCATCAACGTCGTCGTCGTCGTCTTCGTCGCGACTGACGCCGTCGTCAGTGGCAACGGAACGGAGGGGTGCTCTTACGGGATACACGGCTATGGTCCCCGGCTCCACCGGTCTGCACAGTATGGCTTCGGTATCTTGGCTCATTTTTCAGCACTCGCACTATCGACGTATATTTGCGGATTTCACTGCCACCACCGAAGATGGTGGAATGGACGATGGTGGAGGAGATCATAATCTGCCCCATCGCTGGGTCTCGCCCTTGGAACGGAACATGTAACGGGGCATCTGTGAGTGTTCGTGGCGCTTGCAGGAAGTTAGCTACTAGTCGCAGTACAAACAGTGATAGAGAGATCGTTAAAGATGATGTCTTTGCATTGCAATGCTGGTAGTTCGGCAGCGATCGGTTAGAAGAGGAAGGCTAATTAATGAGCCGATAATCGAAAATCTGATCTTGCTAAACAATTCTTTGTCTCGGGATTTTCCAATTAACTTGAATGAAAGTTTTAAAAGATCATTTCAGCATATTGTTTGTGAAACAATTCTACGAGCTTAACATCAAATGTTGTATGATTGTTAACATAAACATGATTTGTTATGAAGTAAAAATATTTAAAGTTACCAGTACACGACAGCAACTTTCATTGCAACTTGATTGTATAAAAAAAGTTTACCAACAAACGTTGATCACAAACTAATCGTCAGTCTAGACCGTATGTTTCATAACAGAAAACGTTCTATTTATGCTTATCGGAAATTTATATCATGATTCTGGCTCGTTTAATTCCGTTCTACAGACATTAATTTGTCGATGCAAATTAAAACAAACATATTTCTGGTTATATATGAGCATAATTACAGCAATAAAGTGCATCTTGCTGGGAGCTTTCAAGGACAAAGTGTCGGTAGGGTTTCCGATAGCAGATTTCAAGCCATTTACTATCAGAGATCGATAAGTGAGAGATAGAAGTAAATGAAATGTCTTTCATCATTAAGCATTAGCATACTTAATAGCAACTTCAATGAAATCTTGTGTACTAGCAACTCAAGGCATATCCTCGGCATGTGACACTCGACCAACTGGGACTGAGGCACAACATCAGCTGCACAAACCACCAACTATTGACAAACGTGGTGGTGCGTTGAAAGAAGAGGCGGATGAAAAGTCCTGATTCCTGACTCGCCGACTACAAGAGAGCACATCGATACGCACTGGCCCAAATGGTTCAGCGAACCGGAAGAATCATCGAATCGAACCAGGCAGCCAACGAGAAGCCCCTGTGCCCTGTTGTCGCATCACCAGGACCACTGCGAGAGCGCTATTGGTTTCGGCTTTGATCGTCGAACCAGATGATGGGAAGAAGCGCAAACCGGTGCAGCGCATCCTGGATAGGCCGTGTGACCGCCCGATGCTCCCCTCCCTAACCCAACCCCCTTCTGACCTTGATTAGCGGGATCGAATGACGCCGAGAGAGAGAGAGAGAGAGGGCATCCGAGAGAACCACATCCGTTCGAGGCGCAAAAAAAAGGGCGAGGTTGGAGTAAAGGAAAAAAGTGATCCAGCTTCGCCCTTTTTTTGAAGTTCGTTGCTCCATCAGTCAGCCACAGTGGCCATCATGGAAGTAACCATCGACCACCACCGGCGCACGGCACAGCACAACACATCAACCAACATCGCATCGATGCAATCACCGGTTATGTATCGGTTTTGTGGTGCAATCCAATGCTTTCCACGGGTCAATGGACGGTGGCCACCGGGTGGGCATGCAATTCGGGGACATTCAGGAGCAAGAGATACAAAGGCAGACGCGGCTCAATTTACAATCAAAGCGCGAACGATTCGCCTAGTAGCTTCCTCCAGTGTCTCCCTCCCGGCTTCTTCACACATGGCCGGATGGTCCGGTGGACGGTGGAGTGAATTGGGAAGAAGGGAGACGCTAAGAGGCACGATGATTTACGGCGATCGGCCGCATGATTTATTGCCGCCCATTTATTTAACCTTTTAGGCGCTAATCCTCCTTGAACGGTCCGTTCCCTTTCCCGTTTGATGCAACTGAGCGAGCCAAAGAGAGAGAGAGAGAGAAATGAAGAGAGAGAGTCTCATCCTTGGTTGCGGTTCCCGGACATGACTCCTGCGGGGCGCTCCTGACTTTCTCGGCATCGTCGGCGATCCAATCGCCGCTAATACCACCGCTAGGCCGCTAACAATTAGACAAACAGTTGGAAAGCTCGAGCGGAACTCCGGACTCATCACCACCGCCGAGGTGTGGCTGAGGGTTACACGCGCGATCTCCCGGAAGTAGCTGGGACCCTGGAGAGAAACTAACCGAAGAGAAAAAAGAAGGAAAAAAAGTGCAAAGCCCGGCAAACTGTCACGAATGCCATCCGCTGGGCCCGGAAAGGGGTCCCGGAACCCGATGTACGGTCGGTGGCCGGATTGAGTGAATAACTGTGAGCATGCATAAAATCGAGTATTTAATGAGTTCGTCCTTGCGGCCCGCGGACAATCCGTTGCGCGCCGCAGTTCCTTCTCCCTCGACGTTCGCTTTTTGGTTTCTCCCGGTCGTTTTTTTGGTTTTGTTTTATTCTTCCGATCCCGTCTGTCCATTATCCTTTCGCTTGTCCTTATCGTGGACCGTCGTCGTCGCCGTCGCCGTCTTGGGGTCCAGGTGAGATCGCTGACACCGTTCACTGTTGAGCCCTCTTACTTTGTTTGTTTTGTGTTTCCGTGCGTGCCTTCTTCGTCTTCTTTCTACTGTTCTACCTTTCGGATGTCCCCTGCACCTCTAGCGTATTCTAGCGCTTGCTATTTGTCTTCCACTTTGGACGTTTTTTTTGCCTTTCTTAAGTCTCGGGAAGGCGAACCTCGGGATGCAATTATCCGTGGAGTGAAAACCTTTAACGGTGCATCGACCAAAGGGTTTTCCTCGTGTGTGTCCGTGTGTGTGTGTGGTCGCGAGGTCTTCTTATCTGGTCGCGAAGGTTCTCGCGGCTTGTTTGTGCCCCCCCTGGGCGTGATTGCGTTGCGGTAGGGCGATGCGCCAAATTGACAAATGGAATAAATATTCATATTAAGCCGCTTGGTCGATCCGTGGCTAGCAGGAAGTGAGGTATTCTAGTGAATCCTTTCACACCGTCCCGTTACGCTACGTTCATGGACACATTTATTTTAGCTCCGATGTAATCGGAACTCCGGCTGAGGCGCTCTAATGTGACATTTATGCATCATTAATTGCGCGAAGATCTATTTTTCACGCGAGCAGTGTGCCCGCGTGCGCTGAAATGATGGATGCCAAAGCAAACCGACAGGTAATGGGCGATTAAAACGGGAACGCAACATACCGAACTGCGTGTCAGCTTCTCAGGATCCCGTCCAGGAACGTACAGACACGCGCGTTTAGCAGGGGGTTGAAACAAAGCTGGGGAAAAGGCCGATATTGTTGTTTCGTATTTCAAATGAAACGAAAGATTTATGCCGCCATGTTTTCCGCGCGGTCCGTTGTAATGCAGCCGACCGTGGCTAGTAACTTAATTATTGTCGATCGTTTTTGTGTGAGTCTTCCTTTTTCTTCCGGTTGTTGTAGACGTGGTGCTGTGTCAATATTGTAGCAGGATAAATTAAAAACAGATAAAACATTTTGAAAAATGATTCATCGGCCTTGGGAGAAATGATTTATGTGCGAGAGAGAGAGAGGGTAATGTGGATCATTGTTCCGAATCACCTGGTTTAAATAATGTATCATTTCGATCGATGCATTTCGCTATCCCACAAGGAATGTTCAAATTGAATTGTTAAATTGTCTTTGCATGCCACGGAAGATCCTTCCACTGGTGATGAAAGAGCACCGTCGTCGTATGATTAGGTATTTAAAAAAATTAATACTTTATTCGTCGCGCCTTCGCCTTTGCGAAATCGACGTGCTCCCTGTTCTTTCAAGAGACTTTAGAAGGGTTTAAGGACTGCCATTCTCATTTAAAAGTCGTTTGAGTCAAATATCCTTTGAAAGAATCTCTTGTAAATGCTATTGAACGCATCAATTCTGCATGAGTGTTCTAACACTCGATGCAGAATTCTTTCATTCTAATTTCTCGAACTGCTGATGGTTTAATCACAAATTTGTCTTTACACAGTTGTCCTGAAATCTTAGGTCTTTCGAAATATGTGCAACTTAAGTTAATGAAGCAAGTTAATATTGAGTAGTTGATCTTGTTTCAACGAGGTCATTGCAGCGTTTTATGATCGTTCAATCCTTTTCTACCCAAGAGAATTCCAAAAAAACAGCCATCCTAGACCCGAATACTTTCTAAATGAGCTTGAAACGAGATCGATAAGACGACTCCAACCCAACAATGATCCAGAATTGCCCTCAAACCGTTTAAACCATTGTCCAACCGAAGAGGCGCTTCGGTAAGACAAGAAAACATTGAAATGTGACCGACGTTCAGCGAGTGAAAGCCAGCAATCGACTTCACCATTCTAGACTCATCTGTAACGAAACACCAGCCAATTGTGAACACCGACACCAGACAATACACAAAAGCCACCATCCATCCATCCATCCATCCATCGATGCGGAGCCAAACCGTAAAACATGGTTCCGTTGCCCACCTTCCCCTCTCCGGGACACCAAACAACACGACAATGTTGCAGAGTATCCTTCTGCCCCCCCAAAAAGTGTCACTCACCATAAGCGGATCGGTTCGGTGCAAATGACATTCATCGAAACGGATCAAAAACGCTCCCCATCCCAGCAACCGGAAACGGTGGAATCGTCCACCGTCGTACCACCGAAAGACCGGCCAGGGGGATCGCTTGTGCTGCATTTAGCTGCCAACCAATATGCCTTATGTTCGAGGCCTTTCGATGAGCCTTTTTGATGAGAAACCATGGCACTACCGTGAGGTGCGCTTCATAGACTCAGGCCCTGAACCACTGCGGCTCGCGGCTTCATCATGGCGTCAGATACAAACGATGCACGCGAATGCACTAGTCCGGATGGATCGGTGGCCAGATGAAGTCTCTCTGTCTGAAATGGAAGCGCAGCGCAACGCAAAAAAAACTGGTAACATTGGCCAGCTTATCAACGCCATTTACCGAGCGATGGAGACTGGGAGTGCATGAAGGAACATTGCCAGCCCCATATCCAACAACGTCATCTTCATCATCGTCGTGGTCGTTCAGCATCGTCCATCGTCATCCATCGTAGTCATCGTTCGCTCGTCCGTTGCATCGATTGCAGCAGCGTCGCGGTTCTCCAGCTTTACCAACGATACCAACGGCCATTTTCCTAATCACTTTGGTTCCGCGCGCGCGATGTCAAACAGAGGACGCCCGATTGGAGAAGGATCTATCGCGTGCGTTCTGACTTTCCGTGGACTCCTGCTGCTGCTGTTGCTTCTTTGTTGCATCGTTCCCAGGAGGCCACAGTTTTTTTTTTGCTGTCACCATTTTGTTTGTCTTCTCTCCACGCGTAGGTGTGATAACAATCACAACGCCTGGGCGCACGTCATAGCGTTTCGAAAGCCAGAGAACCACCACCGATGGTGTCCGCGCCGTGGTGCTTTGATCCGTGGTACCCATCGTCCGGACGCAACGACAACGACGACGATGGCGACGGAGCGATGACAGCATCCTTGCACTCGCAGCTAGTCGAAGCCACTCACTTGTTCCTGGTTGTACCGGCAAACAAGAAGCATCCGGATGATGATGCACTGCTGTGCGCAGTCCTTCCATCGTTCGCGATGCATTCACTTGGTTCGTCATCCAAGTCCGCAGCATGACCACAGCACAGTACGCCGCCGATGGCTGTCGCTTCCGAAAAGATGGGCCCCTAATTTCTGTCTAATCGAATCACATTCCTTTCGCGATGCACTGCAACCGCGACTGCACTTCGCTTGGATCAGCTGCCGTGCTTTTTTTGGTACTCTCTCGCTGGCCACCGTACCGTCCGCGGTTGTCCGTGCAGAGATTTCGCGGTAGGTACCGGTTGCATCGATGCCACACGCCCGCTCACGACCTGCGTTGTGTCGCAATGATGCAGACGCGAGTTCGAGTTCATTGTGGCCTGTTGATAACTGGCAATCTACGACTATTACCATCGTCCTGTGCCTTGCCGCGGGAAGCGTTTTTTGTGTCAGCATTTTTGAGGATTTTTTTCTTGCTCCGAGGCCGGTGGAAAATCGGCGTTTTCCCACGTTTGCACGTAGTGCAGAGCCGGAACGAGTGTCAGGACACATACGCCCCTAGGACGATGCAGGCGATGCAGGTTGGCATCGATGCACGGAACGCGAGTCCAAAAGTGGCCGGATGCAATCGGAACAGCGGTGTTCCCCTCCCACCATCGGTCACCTTGTTCCTCGTTCCCCACGCCTCCAAAAAGAGGCCAATTGATTGATGTTTACGAGGTGATGGTACCGACACGCACGTTCGCCGTTCGGCCCGTTGGGCATTGGGTTTGTGAATTTCCCTTTTTGGCCAGGAGCATTTTTTTCTGCTCGTGCTTTTCGCTGCACCTCGTACGCACTTCGTTAGCGCGGGCAGCGGGCGTTGTCGCGTTCGCGGGTTCGGTGTCGCTAAAAGGTGTCGAGTAAATTGATGACATTATGCGATTATTAGTGCCCAGTGTTCGGGCACCTCGACGGTCGGTGACCATCGTACGATCGAGGCGATGAATGGTGTCGAGTGAGCTCGGGGAGGAGGAGGAGGAGATTGATACCCTGCCCCTAAAAATGGAGGGAGAAAGGGACTGCATCTTGTTGCATGCGATGCAACTGGCGTTTTTTTTATTGGCACCGTAGCTGAAGCGAGCTCGGGGGTTGTACATCCGGATCATCTGTACAATGTTTCAATTGTGTGAGACTGGATGAAGTTGTGGCGATGCTGTTGATTACTTTTGCAATTTTTTGTTGAAATCTCCTCCTTCTTCTAATAAACACTTTTTTTATATCGTAAATCTGTTTAATTGTTTTATATTTTAGATTAGTCGACTGTTTTGTTCAACTTTTTAATTCCTAACGTAGGGGCGAAGGTTGCAATTGGGGAAAACAATATAAGTTTGATTATGATGAGCTATTTCTTGTGGTAGTTGCAGCTATTTAGTAAATCCATTGCATTCTGATTGTTTAAATCAATAATATAAAAGGATTTGATTTATTGCGCATAAGTTTGATTTTCTTTTAATAAAACTGTACAGTCATCGCATCTCGCATTGTGGGAATGGTATCGCATCTACGTGATTATTACACATTAAACCTTTATCAACCTTCTTTGGATAGGATATGGTCTTGTAAAAAAAAAGTTCTAATGCTATGAATAAGTCCACAACAAGATTTATCCAATAAAATATTTAACTTATGCAAAATGTCTGACTGCTGATAATGCGTCGAATGAGTTACATCGAATAATGTTCGCTTCCACTTACGAGTGAAGTGAAACATAATTGAACCAATTCCAGGAATTAGATTCCCTGAACAGAATTGCAACGTATGGAAATGCAGCATCTAGAAACGACCAGCTGCAAGCATGAACAGGAGAAAGAGCCTGCAAGAAAATATCTTAAATAGCAACTCCAGTGGCACATTCTGTCGATTTATCAGGAAAGGTATTTAATCTCGCAAAAGGATGTTCTCCCTATCCAGCTGTAAGAATGCAATTGTCATTCACTCCCATGTTTGGCGATTTATCGATGCATGAATTCATAGAAATTACATTTTCCACAGAAAGAACTCTAGGTGCATGCGTAGCGATTGTGCTTGAGGGCTGGCACGCCAGGTTAGACCGAATATTCACATGGATGAACTTTTATCTTGACGATTTGTTCTGTTGAATGAAGAAAAAAGCGTTGTAAAAAATAAAGCAGTAAAACACAGCTATATAGGCATTCCATTGCCTGTACTTTCGCCTTTGCTTTGTTGCAGCTCTGCTTCCTGTCACTTCGCTGCAACGACATTGCATCGACGTGCCGCTGATGGCCACAACCCTGGGCACAACCCGTACTACCCATCCAGAAGCGACCAGAAACACCTGAAAACGAGTGTTCAGATCTTCCTCCTCCCGATTTCCCTTTTCGTGTTCCCCCCAAGTTTTTCGGTTTGCCACCAATTTGAGCAGCGCTGCCCAGATGGGTCACATCCGGTTGGCAGCATAAATTATGCTCGCTCGTCTACGATAAATCGCGTGTGTCTCGTGATTTTTGCCGGACGGCGAACACCGCGGTAGCGTGGGTCCCCACCCCTGGAGTTGCATTTTGTTTTCCGTTAAACATTATTATTCAACCGCGCCACCAAAGGGGGGTAGGTGATGGGAGCGGTGTTTCGCGTTGCGTGAAATCGAAAACGAACCGAAGGAGGAGGGGCGGGACTCCGCTGGGACGACGACAGCTTGGCGACGCGCTCGCGCCTTTTTATGCAAAAAAGGCCAAAACGCGAACCACGCGAACCTGAGGACCGCGCGGAGGACCCCCTTTACGCGGTGAAGACGATGAAGAACTCCAAAAAAACTTCACCCTCCTCCCCCCGAAAAGAAGAAAAAGTGGAATGTGCAGTCGGAGACCTCGGGCAGCGGAAGTGTTGCCGCACTTTTTCCCTCATTATCTTTTAACATCATGCTTTCGTGCGGTTGGGGGTGAGAGCGCCCGCGATTTGGTCGTGGCCAAATGAAGTGCCAGAACTGTCTGTGTGTGCGCCAGTTCGGACTGATCGTGATCGCGCGCCCGCGTTTTTGGCGGTGAAGGTGGTGGACGTCCACCAACTCTTTTTCTCTCTGCCCGAAAATACGGCCAGCATCGGATGCAACGAATGCAACGAAGTGAGAGGTGCGAGGGGCGAGTTGGTCAGCATGTTACGTTCTGTGGCTCCCGCTGCACAGGACCTCCACTTTACCACCCCCCGAATGCGGTGGGATGGGAAAGCATAATTTCGACAATGGCGAGAAGAGACCAACGGCCGCGACCAACCTGCTGCCACCGAGTCGCCAAGGGCCAAAACGAACGAATGAAGGCAATGAGACAAACAGAGAGAGAGCGTGAGAGAGAAAGACAGAGTGAACCAAGAACGTTGCGTTTTGCGCACTGTTTGGCACCGAAACGGAACCGAGGGCCGTGGCGTATCGCCGTCCCTAAAATTGCACGCGAAAGTCAGGTGCAGTCCGTCACCGTTTGTTGCCCTCCCCCTGGGGGTGGGTTTGCAGTTTGCCGGATATTGAAGTCACCGCGAGGGTCCGGAGGCACGGAAACACTTGGCAAATCTGTTTAGCGACCCGCGACATCAAGCACAAACGGGGTTGGGGACCACAACAGAAACGGGGAAGGTTTCGTGCTGCTGATAAGAGCTTCGGTTCGGCCATCGAAAGGGCAGCTCTGAAAGGGAAAAAAAAACGCTGGACCTACCTAGGGGGTTGAAGGGGTGGCTGTGACCCCACCAGCCAACCAGCAACTGGCGACTGGCGACTCTTGGCATCATTATCATCATTTCACGTCTTAAGCGCACTTTGGTGCACCTTTTTGGGGGGAATGAAGGGTGGTAGAAAGCAGGGGGTTGTTGGCTGCAATTGTGCTTTCCATTCCCCTCCCCCATCCCACATTGTCTTATCTCTCTCTCGCCCTGCCCTACGCTGACGTAGCGCTTCAGTAATTTCGGTTGCGTTTTTATAGCGTTACCCTGGGAGAAGGGCGGGTGACCAAAGGGGTTGAAGGGGTTGAACGTTGGGGATGGCAGTATTTTCGCTGGCCACCAGGCTGGCTGGTTTTCTTCTGTTTCCTCTCTTGTTTTTCCCGTTTACTTATTTTTTTTTCGGTTCCCTCCCTTCCCGTTCCAAGCTGACATGTTTAATGCTTTCGAGGATGGTGTGCCAGGGGGGGGCGGAGGGGTGCAATCCTCGTCCAGAAGGGAGCATGGCGCGCTGTTCCGCGACGTTTACCACGAAGGACGCGCGCTGCTGCGTGCGTGCGTGTGCCCGAGTCCGAGCTCGCGAAAGGAAGTCCGGCCGCCGTGTGAGGTGCGTTGCATAAAATGCTACGACTGCATGCAGCGTATGGTGGAGGAATTGAGACAGGGTGGCAGGGTGGCAGGGAGGTTCGCACGGAGTCTCGCGCACTCTCGCGCGGCGAGGGCCCTATATCCACGGCTGCGACCACGCTAATGAGTGAATTGCGCACTCGGGAGCAACGGAGCGCATCGAATAGCCTGCACTGCATCCAACGCACTGGGTGAGGGGGAAGGGGGGAAAAAGGGGTGCACGAGGAAAGGTGGTGGGACACAGAATTTGCGGAGCATATTTTTTTGGGCCCCCGGGTCATGCTAGAATGCCGATGGTGAAGCGTTGAATTATGTTGTCGGTCGTGTCACCGATGCACCGATGCTGGCTTGCGCTCCATTCGCGCACCATCAACATCACCTTCATCACCATCGTCATCATCATCATCATCATCATTTGTCGGAACTGCGGATCGCTAATTGAGTGCCGCGAACAAGAGAATGTCCGCTATTTGCTCGCGATCATACACGCGTTACGGGACGGCAAGAACGCGTAAATAGTGATAGCGCGCGTGGTGTTAATGGCGCGGATGTTTTACATCGTTTCAACTTGGCGCACAACAAGTGGTTGTAAAGAGGCGCCTCCGTTCTTGGCCTCTGGCGGACAGCATAATTGTGCGATCGCGCATCGCTAATGGCGCTGACGGCCGGGGCTCAGGTTCAGCGGTTTGGTGATGAGCGAACTCATCATCCTAGACCTTCAACATAGTTGTTACAGTGCAACCCGTGTAACCGTGCGCTCGAGAGCAGCAGCACGCGTAATGGGTGTGTAATGGAACAGCGCGACATGCTACAATGGGCCTAATTGTTGCATATGTTTTTGTGGCAAGAAGAAATCCTGTCCATCCTTCGTCTTCATCAGCAAACCGGGGCTAGGGGGTAATTGGTTTTCAAGTATTTGATGGGTGTTGGGAGAGGAAAACACGTGTTGAACATGATGTTCACCATTCGCAAACGTCATAATCAGTTTGTTAGCTGATGTGGAGAGATGGAGACTTTATTATTTTTTTCAAGGATCTGTTTTGAATGATTGGTAGAGGGGGGTTTCACAATAAGGCACCATTCACTTTTTAATAACTTCATCTGATCCGTCGAACGGAATTAAGAAAAGTCGTTATCCTGCGAGTTCTTAAGATTGAGCTATCATTTTCCATTCATCTCGATACTCGAACTCAATTTAAATTTTCGCATTTGTCTGGGTATCAGCGAATTTTCTTTTTGATTTCAGTTGCAGCGATAGACATTTCAGTTCCCATTATTTTTTCCATCATCACCCGAAAAGTAAAGATGTAGCGTAAATATATTTTAAATCATAGCCATAATGACAGAATAGACCACATATCGCCATAGTGTGCAGAGAGAGCGTGGTTACAGCATGTTAAAACAGCTCAATCGCTGACCAATCTGATACGAGTGGTCAAGAAGGTTCAATTGTCTATTTGCAGGATTCAAGTCCTACCATTATTTAAATGAACTTCCGTGAGATAAAACACAGAATTCATATCTATACTGTCAATAATTGGATCGATTACATAGCGATTGAACAAAAACCGACACAAGTAGCCAACAGAAGAAGTGTTGAGTTGCATCAGGATGTGGTGTAAATGGCGTTGTGTTCCATTCACACCGTTAAGCAACTCGCGTCTATAATGAGTTGCCAAGAATTCCAAAAGTTTGGTCAAGAATAGGTTAGAGAAGTATCTAGAATGCAATGTTTGTTTAGTTTCAATAAGTGGTTTGTATTCCAATCTTGCAATTAAATTAGTTCGTAAACTATCAAAAACGTTTGCATGTGCTTTGTAATCAATGCTAGGGGAGATTGTTGGGAGAATAATCAAGCTTTTTGGAAATCTCTTCATGGTTCGATACGATATTTTAGAAACCGTAAAGAAACATGTGGATTTTTCAAATCCCTTTAACCATACTACCATTTATGTTACTTTCATGCTCGCTATACAGATTTTCAAAACACTTCCTTTCGTCCAAAGATTTGCTTGCATATCCCTGGTTGAGCTCATCTTTCTACCACTACAGCGCAGACTGCAGATTTTATAAAAACAAAAGAATCCCTCGCCTGCCGGATTCAACCGCATCCGCAGTAATCATCCAAATCTGCCGTCGTCACTAGATTTCGATTTCTTGCTTCAATTTCTCCGCACCGAAACGGCCGACAGGCCTTTGCAAACCATCTGGTGGAATGAAAAGCGCACTTTGGCGAGAAACATGCTGAGCGAGCGGAATGCGAGAAAACCAATCGCGAAAATAGGGAAACGTCCACTGCGGCGGAGGTCCAGTCGCGCAGGACGTCGCCGCCTCTAGGACGCCGCTGGACCGTGAGTGCGAGTGTGTGCGGAATGGGCTTACCATCCCTCATCCCTTCCCCAGGGGACGACGCCAGCCGGTTGCCACTAACACTCTCTTGGTTTCCTTGGTGAGTGTTCCGACGACGAGCAAACGTCCTTCCTTACGCTCGTCGATCGGCTGGCCGGCCAATCTAATGGCCTCCTCCTGTCCCCCACTCTTCCCCTCTCAAAACAGCATCTGAAGAGAAGGCCTTCAAGGATCCCGTTGGTCGGGGGCGCCACCAATCACGCTTTTCACGCGCCACATGACGCACCACATGCGCCACTCCGGAACCGGACGCGGCATATGGGACCAAAGTCCGCGGTCCGGCGCCCCTTTCCGACGGCCTGCGTCCACCCATTTTCTTACGGGGCTTCACCCGAGTGGCCCGAGGCCCAAGGCTGACTTTCTTCTTCGTACCCTCCATTCCTCCCTCGATCCCCGCTTCCCTTGTTCCCTCGTGGCGCGAATATATTATTTCGCTTTCGCCGGACACAAAAGGGGTTGCTAGGGGTTGCCACCCTCGCGCTGATGGCAACGCGCTTGACACACGGTCCCACGTCGTCGTGATGGTGGTGTTGGTCGGTTGGCCTCGATGCCGGCACACAGCAGGTGCCGCATACATAAGGTTCCCTCTCTTCTTTCCTCCTTTCTCTCTTTATAGTTCGCTAGCAAGGAAGCGAGAGCCACCGCGGTGGTCTGCACGTGTCCAGGTCGCCGATTTGTGGGGTGTCCTCGTCCTCATCCTCACCCTCGTCGTCCTTGCCGTGACTCGCGAGCACCGTGGGCCGTCGATGTTTCTCGGGATGAAAATGGATGGAAGCTGCGGAGTGCTGGCCAAACAAAAAACAAAAAAACGAAGAAAAATCGGCGGAAGAAAAACGATTTTCCACGTCCTTTTCCGCCGCCTGGCCGCTAGATTTTCACGTGCCACGTTGCCACCCTCCTCACTTGGTGGCCGACGACCAACGTCCGACCATCGCTGAGGAAGAAAACGCAAAAAAACATTGAAGAGAAAATGCAGAAGAAAAACTAAACATTTACACAATCACCACCACCACCACCACCACCACCGACGCACACGCTGGCCCTTTGCTCCCTTTCCTCGGTGCCGGGCACAGCGAGTGGTCCTGTGAGCCTTGAATGACCAAGGGCGAGGCATAAGAGAGGTCACGGCGTGAGAGGGAAACTCGCAACGAAAAACAAGGAGGAAGACAAAAAAAAAAGAAGGAAAACTGCCCCCGGGAAACCTCGCCTCGTTGTGCGCGAGCATTCTGGCGCGCCTTTTTTTTGCCCACGCTGGACATCGGCCGTTCGCCACGGGGTGGGTGTTGGGCGTGAGGGGGGATGAGGGTGGTTTCTTCTCATTTGAAAAATGAGGAGCCAAATCGGAGCAGCGACGACGACGACGGCGATGGCGAGGGCTCGAAGGAAACCAGGACGGACCGGACAAAAACAAAAACCAAAAAAAAAAAAAAATGCGGGAAAATTTGTGGAAAGCGACGGGCGTGAGGAAAGGGGGCTCACATACGTGGCACCTAGGGATAACGTGTCAGCATCATCATCAGGGTGTATGTGGGTGTGGGTGTGGGGAGTGCTGGGAGGACATCTTTTCGGTTGGGGCGTTCACAGAGTACAGTTCCGGCTGTCCAGTTGCTCCAGACCGGTTCGAGTCCGAGATGTATGTAAGGTTTCCCACCCCCCCCCCCCCCCCCCCCCGGCTGGCAGGCTTTTATCCTCCACCGTCCCTCCCTCTCTCTGCGATGGTGGGCGGCTTTTCTTTCCAATTTATCCTTCCTATCGGGCGGCCAGCGTTCCCATTTTGCCTTTCAGCGTGTGTGTCGTTTTAGGTTTTTCCTTCCAGTACTTCCCCATCCCACCACACTTTTCCATTTTGCCTCTTCCTCTGTCCTCTCCTCAGACTGGACGTTGTCCACCAACCAATCGCCGCGTGTTGCTGTTGGCGGAGTTCGTTCCTCGGTAACGATTACGCGCGTATCCTGCTTCCGAGGCCTTCTCCATCGTTCCAGCAACGTACGTCGGTGGCTCCAGACGGTTTGCTTCTCAAATAAATCCGGAGGACACGCCAGCAGCAGCAGCAGCGTAATGGAAACGCGCCGGGAACGTCCGGGAGTCCGGGAGTTCACCCCCTGCATTCAGGCTCGACGTGCTATCATCATCATCATCATCATCTTCGCTTCGTCTTGCAAACGTTTCTTGTGAACGAAGCGCGTGAAGAACTTGGAACCCGGGCACTTCCACACATGGCACAATGAGGGGGGGAAATTCGATGAAAATGCGCGCCACTAGCGAGGGAGTCTCGTGAGACGTTGGATCCTTTGGTGCTGTGAGAGGTATTTTCGCTCGCGCGCTTTCCCCACCAAGTCCGGCTTTTTTTTCGGCTTTCTCGATTAACGGTGGCTGCTCTCTGTGGGGTGCTGCCGCGTCACACTATCGGGCAGATCTTCGAGCCCGGGAGTTTTCCACAGAAACCTCCTCCTCCGACACCGAAATCGCTGGCCATCGCAATCTCATCTCGCTGGACCTTTCCTGAAACGTCGAACCAGGCTTTACTAACCAACCCACCAACGGCAGGACGGCGGACAAATGGATCTCAAATGAGGGTGGAACGGAGAATGTGCATTTGGAATGAGAAATGTGCAAATGTGCCTCCCGGAAGGTGATGGCCGTGTATCGACATTATCTCAACGAATTCTCTCCGTCCAGTTCCGGTATTTGAAGGAAGAGGCATAAGGTGCGCATAGGAAGCACAGATAGTGGTGGTAGCATTGGAGAAGATGGAGATTTTGACTTCGAGTGTTGCATTTGAGATTATTTGAACTTAAAAAAATGAAGATCCCGGATACAGGAATAGGCATTAAACGAAAGTTTGTTGGTCAAGAACTCACGATTGAACACATTTAGTATCAAATCAAAAAGAGCTGATGTTTTTAGTATAAAGTAGAACTAAATGAAAGCTGGAAAACCGGCTAAAAACAGGCTGTAGACATCCCTTCACAAGTAAATCGATCAGTATTCAACTTCTAAAACACTTCTCCCACTCCAACTCCAACTTCTTAGGCTCATTACTCTCTGCCTTTGTTAATTAAACACAGCATCGGAGCGGTTTTCACTGCCAGCACGGCAGGAAGGAATGTGCACTCTCCTCTCACCACCTTCCTACACCTCCCCAAAGTATTCTTGCCCCAAGATGGACGCCAGTTTGGAAGTTGAATCGGCTGAACGGCGAACGGCTGAAGGGAGATCGAACCGAGGAAACTGGAGGACGAAATGAAAAATAGAAAAGCCGGAAAAGGAATCCATGTGAGTATGTATGTGTCGGGGTGTCCAGAGCAAGTTCCAAGAGGGGAAGGGTACAACCAACTTCACCGGAGCGAAGGCGGAATGGGATAAGCGGAGGCGAGAGCATAATATACGGTCGCCGGACACCGACACCGGTCGCAACCCCCCTGGTCCAGTCCGGTCCCGATGTAAATGAGATTTTCGCGTTATTTTTCGACCCACCCTCTGGCTTTCCTTCCTTCCCCTGATTCCCATCATCCCCTTTTTTCTCATCCTCTGGAAGACATTTTTCCGGGAAAAAGGACTTCTTCCTTCACCAGCACACCCGCACAGCGAATCGGGATCGGGACGGAAGAGTAAGGGATGCGTGTGTGTTTCTGGAAGCAATCCCTCCTACGCCACCACCCGTGCGCCCCTTCCCCAGAAACGTAATCATTTTTCTTGACCGGAATGGAGCGGAGGTCCACATACTCCGGAGGAAGGGGATTGGAAAAAAAGGAGTGCAAAAAGGATGGAGGGTACATCCTGAGGCCGAGCAGCTCGTCACGTGGGGACGCGTACCGGAAGCCCCGAAAATGGTGCGAAGAAGGACCGAACATTGGGTACGAGGCGGTGGGCGAGAAAAAACGGAAAACTCGCATCCCCCGTCTGCCCCAGGGGGAAAAAAGACCTACGATTCCTTCCTGCTGCTACCTCCAAGCTCTTATTGCTCCCTTAGCGCGGCCGCTGTGTACGCTGACGGTGCCCTCGCCATCGTCGCCGTCGCTGTCGTCGCGGGAAATCGAGGAAAATGGAAACAAATGAAAGGATTCGTTTGCGATCGATCGATCGATTGACCGGTGAAGATGGTGCCGGACAAAGGGGGGGGGGGGGGGGAAACTGGAAGACCAAAAACCTTTTGAGCAAATCAATCAGAACACCGGCCCTCCGGAACGAGCCTCCCGAGAGAGAGAGAGAGAAAAAGAGGGTAAGAGTTCCCGCAGGAGGTTCACTTCGCACTGGACGCTGGTTGTCGCCGCAACCTTTTTCGTTGATTTCACTTCTCCGTTGACCATCCCCCGTTGTGGCTCCTGGCGCATGATTTCGTAATCGAGGCGCGTTTCACTACGACGCCATCTTCGTGGTCCACTTGAGGCCATCGAGCAGCATCAGGTGCCCAGTGTCTTTCACCTCTTCCAAGTTGGGCCACTCGTCGTGTCCCTCTCATCCATCAACGGGGAAGGGTGGTGAGTGCGCGCGATCGATTCACGCTGACCAGGCGACCACCAGGGCGTCAGAGCAATTGGTTGCGCACCTTGGCCGCCATTCGCTAGGCCGCCATTAATCATTGGTCACAGCGGATGGTTATGGTGGTGGCTGCCGGACGCGACGTACTGATACCGAGTGGATCGACCAGCCGCACGCCGTTCCGCTCCGTTTAGCGGTTCGGTTTGATAGATGGCTCCGTTAGAAGGGTGCAGTTTTGAGTTTCGAGGGAGGTTTATCGAAAGGATATTCGCGAATGAAGGAAAGGGAACTCCCTTTCGGAAGTCGCTACGTGGCACATTCTGGTTGCAATTCCGCGCAAATTGAGATCTGGTAAGAGTCCTATTAGTTGACGTTTAGTGCCAAATTATCGCAGTATCTTAAAGCAAAGAAACTATCGAGATATTCTACGAAAACATTCAAAGTTCTTGGACAAATTGCCTCTACTTTTTCCGTCACCGCCACTACGACATCCGATCGAACCATAATATTGAACAACAAGACAACAGCAACAAAAAAAAAACAAGCAAAATTCCTTAAACCGAAGTCAAAAAGAAGAGTCTCGCTGTGGCGAAAAAGTCTGGCCGGCCCTCCAGCAATGGCGCTGCTCATCGATCATCATGTGCGTGGCGGATCCACTCCATTTTCCATTTCCACGGCACGTTTCGGACCCTTTTTTTTCTCGACGCTCGTCCGCTTGCCGTCGCTACCACCACTACCGCACGTTATCAATTCGTCACGAAATTGAATTCCACGCCGAGTCCCTGCCCATCGGCCCCGTTCCAGTGGTGGGCATGTGTGCAAGTGCCCGTGGGTTCTGCGTGCTCCGTGCTTCGTGTCTTGTGCGTCGTTTGTCCGGCGAACGGCAGGATATTTTTTTCTTGTTTGTTGGCGACATCCATCCATCGACGACGTCGATTTGGCGTGCCCACATAACGGGTAGGCGAGTAATGTACCCCCCCCCCCCGGGCCCACCACTATACCACCCTTCATCCTTGGTGAGTTTTCTCGAAATAGTTTGGCAGTAGAGTAGTACAAGGCCAGTACAGCCAGTTGGAAACCCCGGGGTGTGCGTGTGCATGTCACACACGTTGTTGCGTTCTCGAAGGCTATTCTCTTTGGTCCATTTACCGTAAGACGAATGCTGGGAGGTGCGAGGGTAAAAAGGGTCCAAATTGCGTAGAAACGTAGGCGGGGGAGAGGGCGAGAAGCGGAACCGAGATCAGATCGTCCGGCGAACGGTTTCCTCTGCGTGTGTGCGATATCGAATGGCGAATGGTGGCCACCATCGTGGGCCACAGGAAGATATTTCAAATTTTCGTCTTCTTTTCTCGCTTCACGCATCACGTGCGCTGCGGTGATGTGTATTCGCTGGGTGTGCCGAGCGAGGGAGAGCAATTGCTCATTACTTTTACCGTTGGTCGTCGTTACGCAAACGCCTGTCGGTGGCTGGAGACCGACGTGGCCACCGTGCTATACTCCGGAGACCGGGTTGATTTTGGAGCTTTCTGCCGCGGTGGATTGCGCGGGGATGAAGTGAGCTCAACTTCAAGACAAGATGTTGCGAAATATAATGAACATTGGCAAAAAGCGAAAGAACCGAAGTGGATTCTCTAGTTTTTCTTCGCTTCTCATCGCTCGATCAAGTGAACCTTTCAAAAGCTTATCTGTTGAAATTAAAGTTGCTAACAAAGTGAATTCAAGTAACAAGTGCATAAAATGCAGAAATAATCTGTCAAACCAGTAATGCATTTTTGACAAAATACTTCTTTACTTTTTTGACGCTACAACTAGCGAGTTTACAGCTGTTGAAAGAGATCCTTTTATCGCTCCACGTTTTATCCGCTACAACATCGTTCTTCCTCACTTACGGAGCTGTATATTCTCCGAGAATCCTGCTCGCGAACGCGGATAAGAAGGATTCGTCTACAACATCTGCAACACGTTTGTTTTTAATGCTGCATCAACTACTAGCTCCACGAATAGCGGCTGTTGAAGTGGTTGAGAGCTCATCCTGGCCTGTCAATTCTTGCGAAGCTCATTTGCTCCCTAGCAGCGGTTGGGGATCGAGCAGCACACCAGTCAGGAAAGGATCGCGTTCGATTGCCGGCTTAGCTCAGCCACCAGCCACACCGTACCACGGTCCGCAGTGGCAAAAGGACAATCGAAAAAAGCGTCTACCATCAAACTACCATCATCTTTGATGGTATAGTGGGCCCGTGGCAATAGATGATGTGCTGGCGAGCCAGACCGGCAACAAAGGGAAAAGAAAGAGAGCGCGAAGAAAAAATGCGAAAGAATGACGTGACGGTTCCCCCTTCGGGGTGTAATATTAGCAGGACAGCGGCAACATAATGCCACAAGGCAACCACCACGACGGAGCGGCGAACGGAAGGCACGCAAACGAATGCGCGCACGAATCGCGAAAAAGGGCTGGTAAAATAATACGGCGATTATTATTATTATTCAAAATACGATACATCAGCACACACGGGGGGCGATGGTGGTGGTGGAGACCACAGACCCAGACACACTGGAGAGGCCATGGAGAAACCGCGGAACGACGGGTGGGGAGACTCTAAACACGCACATGGGAAGCGACATCGCGACGCGAGACCCCCGTTCGTTCGTTCGTTCGTTCGTTCGTTCGTTGGTGAATTGTCCACCAGCTCAGGTTGGATCATCGTCGTCGTCGTCGTCGTCGTCGTCGCCGTCGTCTTTTTTTTTATGGCGTGAAAGTGACAAGAAGCGAGCATAAGAAGGAGGGCAAAGGCTTCCCATCAGCAGTGGTCGGTGGTCCAAATGTCTCATGGGTTTGTCGGGAAGGGCTTTGGAGCATAACCGGGCGGACCAACCCTTAACAACGAATGTACTGGGCAAACGAGACAAGTTGGTATAGTTAGGGAATAATTTCTTCTCAATTATGAATGCGTAATGATACTTCTGCTAGCATTTGTTAGTCTACTTTTGGCCAGGATAACAGTTAAACTACGATTGCGAGAAAAGGAGAATAAATACCCGCTAAGAAGTCTAGTGCTTTGTGGAAATTATGAGACTATCGGAGCGCAAAAGCTGTGAGTTTGAGCCAGAAACGACAATTCTTTGGTTTTTCCTTTACCATACCATCACGTTTATCACGAAAATATCTTAGTCGATACCTTGCCGTCGCCGGTACTTGACAGAATTGTAAACTGTATTAAAAATGTGATGTTGACCTGCAAAAGCTTATGAGTGATCGCGACATAAAACACTCCTCAAAAATTCTCAAAAATGCCAATTTGGATGGAGAAAAGGAGGAACGACGAAGACATTCAAAGCTCTGCAGCTCTGAAGAAATCGTTAAGTCACTTGTGTTTCTCTCCCAATATTGAAAGAAAAAGACTTTCTCCGCAAAATATGGTATCTACCAAAATCTATATTATCACAATGACCTTCATTTTTCTTAGGACAATAGTGAAATAGAGATCTGTTTCATCTGTTTCAGCTGGATTGCAAATCAATAAACTAACTATTTTAAGATTCATCACTACGATATTATTGGCCAGATTTTCCAAAATGAGATCCGCCTAGCGAGTTACACTTGATATTTTTCGTTTACATTTGAAAGGACTAACATTGGCCACATGGTGGCGATACCGATTGGAGTCGATTAAGAGAATAGATCTATGTTTTGTTCAATACGACTAAATTTGACACAAAAACTGGTCATTTACACAGGTATCTCAATAGCACCCCGAGCTGCAAGACAGTAACTCAAAGTAGTTGAAGATTAATTCGCATCCGCCCAATAATCTGGCCCCGATACGATAATCTCACCAAGTGGACACACGGTAACAAACGCAAAAAAGCATTAGCTAGCAAACGAAGTCATTGGGATGGATCTTGGAGTCTCAACATGAAGAATTATGAATAATGTGAGCTCACTGGTGAACCATTTATTGTTTTTGCCCGACAAAATGTGACAGGAACAACAGAAAGGGGTTAACGTAGAGTCTCCATTCTTGTTCAGACATTTTCACTGAGACTCATAATTGTGGCTCACAACATAAAAGCCCCCCTTCGTTTCGCCGCAACACCAGAAACTCCTTTTTGACGAATTTGTATTGTTCAGTTCTAGTGCTGGTGCTGCTGCTATTCCTTAAGCACAGCTGCCTGGTGGCGATGGTCGCGGTCGCTGCTCGTTACAGTTCGTCACCGTCGTGCGCGCTTGGTGTAACGCCCGCGATGAAGCCCCTTATTTTCGGGAGAGACCCCTCCTAAGACCCCACGACGCGACGCGGAGGCCCAGATGATATTCGAAGCGCGCTGTCGTTGCTGAGGGTCCCGTCCGTGTGTTTGGTTTTCCTTCATTTTTTTTGCAATTTCGCCGCGTATTGAGCGTGAAGGGTGTGAGCCCACCGGTACCGAGAGGGATAGAGTTACACAGCCCCAGAGAAAACATGGCGAGTGAGAGGGGGGGGAGTTCTTTCCCGCTCCATTCGTCCGCGGGATTGCGAATTGTTGTTGCTGTTGCTGTTGCTGTTGCGGGCAGCAGCGCGTACAGCGGTGCAGCATAAACAGCCCAAAATGGGTGGGGGGAGGAAAAGGGAAGACTGAGGACCTGGGGACCCGTTACTCGTCACCACGCAAGGGAGACGGCTGGTGGATGGATGGCGCGAGTTTCGCGCGCAAGACGAGAGGCATTCGGGGCTCGGTTAGCATATCGGGAGCGAGAAGCATAAGAAACCCCAGACGGTACGACCCCCGCCCCACCTCCCTTAAGTTAACGTCACGCACACGCAACACGCGCACACAGACGGACACACACACATACAGTGTTGGAACACGGGGGAAGACATACGATGCGGATGTGGACCTCACCGCAACCTGGCCCCGTCCACCGGTAAAACCGTGAATGGCATGGCCTCAGGCCTTGGTCCGTGGCGGCTGCGAATCGGCAACCATGCGTCACTCGAGCGCACTTGGCGCACCGCGTCACCGGTCGCTCTCGATGAAGATGGGAAACGATGGTGGCCGATCATGCTGCCGTCAGCCGGTCAGTGGCTGGACGGGAGCTTTGCGTGCGCGCAGCGATCACTACGAGAGAAAGAGAGCGAGAGCGGAGACGAACTTCATCCAGGTCCAGGAATGAAGGAGGCAGCAGTTCGAAGAAGCAAATTTGCATTTTTTTGGTGGTGGCGCAGGAAACCGCGACGCGAAATTCGGCGCAAAACCGCAACATCGCCGCTCATGGCCGTCGCCTAATCATTTGTGGCATGCGAGGTCCTCCATCAAACGGAAGAAGAACGCGGCACTGGTGGCACTCTCTGTAGCTTATGCGGGTCTAGGAGGGGGGAGGCAGCAACATATCATACCGGCAGCCATTGCCGCTGGCCATAGACGATGACGATGACGTTGAGATGAAATTTAAATTCTGTCAAAACTGCATCCTACCGATCAGCTGCAAAGTGATTTAGAAGTTGTGCTTGCGTGAGACAAAAGGGTTTCTATCAAACTTTTTAACAACCCGCTTCTCCGGGGGAGACAGCTTTTTTGGGGATTTTTTGATTGATCGCGTTACTCGCCTGTGTGTCTCTCGCGTGACAGGATGACAGGCGGTTGTTTTATCCAGTTTTTGTTTACTGGAGAAGCAACAATGCATCAGCAGACTCGCGTGATCGCGACCTGATGGCGGCCATAATAACGCACGTAATCGGAGTCCTGGTACGAGATATGGGAACAGATTTAAAATTCCCACCGGAGTAAAGTTTTAGGCTGCTGGTATTTAAGAAGGCGCGCAGAAATTGATCAGAGAGCGGCAGTTGATTAAAAAAATGGCTAGTTGTTTTCTTTCTAGAAATACACGAAAGCTTAGGTCAACCTACTGATCCTTTTGCATTAAAGCTTATGTTTGAAAAGACTTTCATTCTGCTAACGGCATCGGTTGAGCTCAATGGAAATAGATCATTTCATGATTATTGCCTGTTGATTGCGTGGTAGTTCAATTGACTCTTTTTGCATTTTTTCAACAATAATGCGGATTTTGTCAACAATCATCTTACAAAAGTGCAACAAGGCCACTCTTTTTTATATAGGTTCATTAGAGGATGACTTTTAATTCTATTAGAATATAAGTTTAGTTTAAAAGTCAGTTCGTAATTATCTTTAATGGATTCTACGGGTTAAACGAAATTTAAAAGCATAAGAATTGTCTTTGAACTTGAATTAACGTAAGCAACATCTACACTCAGTACACTATTCTATCCTTATACTAATATGAATAACTCTAATATCAACTAATCATACTTTAAAAGATAATACATTCTTTAACGTTACATTCTAATAGAACGTTAGATTCAATATTGATCATAGGCAATTCATTAATGCTCAATAGCTCTAGTTAATTAAATGCAGAGCTTCTATTTATATTGAGTAAATTATCGATAAATTCATCGAAACATTAAGAAATAAATCGGAATAATATAGAATCATACTGAGGAGACAACCAAAGTAGAAGATGAAGCAGTTGCAAATGATGATAACACATCATTTGAATCATCCGGAAAGAGAGTATTCAATTAACTAATAACGTAGTAGTTGCCTCAACAAAATAAGAATTAATTCGTTATTAACATCGAAATTCGTTACTTTAAATCCAACAAATCATTTTCAATAAGCTAGTACCGCGAACACCGTTAAAACCACTGGAATTCAAATCCAAATGCCCTTCTCCAGGAAAGAAGAAAAGGTTGATTATGCTCAAAACCCCTAGCCCATAGCTTCCCTCGCGGAATCACTGAAACGCAACACGCCCGTCCCAGCCCAGCCTGGCTCACCAATTTCCACTCAAAATCGATCCCTTTGTTCACCCCACCAAGGTTCCCAGGACACTGCAGCATTGCCCAAGTGTTGGCTAGCACCAGCCGCCCCAAACGAGAAATGCGCGACGAAGAAAATGGCTGACAAAGCGGACTGCCACGCGAGAAGGACATCGACACGTGGTGCTCCAGGAGGACAGAGGAAGAGGGAGAGGGCGACGAGGATGAACAAGAAAACGGAAAAAGCCCCGAAATGAAAATCACCGACCGGACACCGGCTGGACCGGTCCAGCGAAAGGTTCACCTCCCCTGGCGAAGAAAGGTGACAGCAGGAGGTGTTGGGAGGCTGGGAAAATCGCGAACCACCCCCTCCCGATGGGTGGGGGGGGGGGGATTCGGACAACGGTGCTGCTTCATACGCGCCAGCACTGGACATCATCTTGAAGGCATGGCATCTGCCGCCGGCACAGCCCTTCCCTTCTTCCTCTTACTCCTCGTGCTCCTCTTGTTACCCTTCGTGTCCCCCTCGCTTGTTGGGTTCGTTCCGTTTCCGGCGCGACACTTGCGACACACATGCGACCGCCGGTGCTCTGCCGGTGGCACCGTCATTAGTCGACGGGAGAAAATCGATCGAAAGACGCCGTGTCATGTCCACTCCCTCGCCGTCGCCACGTTCCCTTGTCACACATGCGAGCGCCTCCTTGCACCGCGGTAATGTCGTCGACGGGCACATCTCGCTTGATTGCGTTTCTTCTGGTCATCTCCACGGTCGCTCAGCAGAGGGTGGGCCTTTCGTGTGGGTGGATCGGTGAGGGAAAGGATGTGAGGACACGCGAGCGAGTGAAAAATAAAACTAACGGCCCATGTCACCACCATATGTGGCCCACGGTCACTCGAACGAACCCCCCGGGAGGGGGTGGTCTGGGTGGACTGGCCCCTGCTGGCCAGTACGCCCGTTTGCACCTACCACACCACGAGCACATTATGGCGCGACGCGCGTACGAAGCGAGCATATCTTGCAAATATATAGCACAGCAGCACCATCAGAAGCACCAGCATATAGCATAAGGATCCGGGGTGCGCCCACGGTACGGGACGAAGAAGTTGCCACCCTCTCTGCCAAGAGACGTAGAGTTTCCGTTCCCTTTTTTTCCGCTTCTGCTGCCTTCACTGCCGCCATTTAAATAAAAAAGGATATCCTTCTGCTCCTTCGAGACCAGCGGCCATATTTACGCCGCGCATACATCCCACATCTTTATCGACGAGCGAGCCAGAGGTCCACGCGCGACATATAGATATCCCCCCCCCCGGTGATGCTGATGACGCTACTGATGCTGATGACCTGCCTGATGTCAGTGCTGGTTGCGAGCGCATCGCGAGCACACCGGGAACAGGACGCAGGACTTTAGGTTCTAAGAATATCCCCCGATCGTTCGTTCGCTCGCTTGCTCGCCATTCTAATTCGCATTTTCTTCCCCAGCCAGCCTAATGGCCCCGGCACACGCACAACACATCCCTACACACACATACACGGCCGCTCGCACACGAACACGGAGATGACAGCATCGATGGCGGTCAATAATAAACACGCTCCTCCGCTCACAAGGTGCTGCTGCGGCTGGGGGACTGCGGGGGGTGGTGTGGTATTACTCGTCGCGTAATTGCAATCTCCCTTGCTCCCCCCATCACGCACACCGGGGGTGTGAGGGTGGCAGGACATGCGATGAAAGTAGGATGGTTCGTTCGCGACGCTCACCGGACGCGATATTGTGCGCGAGGACTCCGACAGCACAGCACGCGAGATGAGTCCAGTCCACCGGGGTGGTGGTGGTGTGGAGGGTTTGGCAGGGTGCAAAATAATAGAAAGGTGAACCCTGAACACACGAGCACACGCAGTCAGGAAAGGAAAGGAAACCGAAAACCCCGGGACGCAGGACCCTTGGTGATGGTGGTGGAGTACCTCGCCAAACAGGGGGAGGGTGGTTATTCGTACGCTTTATCCGTGACCCTGTGTGGCCTCAGCGTGGGGTTTCGCGCCCGGAGTTCGATGCTATTGGAACGGAACGTAACCCCCAATACGAGGTGGAGAGCTGCGAGGGAAGAAAAGATCAAGCAAATCCGAGCAAGGGGAGGTTGTGGAGAGGGTGTCTTTCATCCCCCTTGACCACCCTCTAGTCGCTTGACCATCGATTCTGGACAGCAAGGACCGGATCCCGGGACCGTTCCAGTCTTCTGGATCGCCTCAATTCGCCGAACGTAGGAGAGGAGTCGAAGGGATACGGTACAGTGTCCACGTCATGCTGTTATTTATACATACACGAGCACCCCCACATCCAAACCCACGCAGTGAAGGTTTGGGGGGGCGAGAAAATACGCCACGAGCTTAAGTTTATAAGCCCGAAACCGCGAATCCTGCAGATGACGACGACGACGATGACTCCTTAGGTCGCGTGAACCGCTCACACTTCACCGTTCGCACACACCCTTGGCAGAGAGCACACACATACGGTGCCAGGTGCCACCCCCAAGCCAAGGAGGAGGGGATAGGCTTCTCTCCCTCTTTCTCTCGCTCGCTAATGGATCGGAGGTCCCGTGCGCTCTTGTGTGGGACGCAAACAGGACACAAATCCGCTCGCTCGCATACGCCGCATTCTCCCTGGCGGCGTTGTCGTCGTCGATGAATTTTGCTGACCCAAGCGCGCGCGCTCGACCACCAACGGCAGCAGCAGCAGCAGCACGGTCACCATCGTCGTCGTCGTCGTCGTTATCCCCGTGGAGATTCTTTATTCGCGTGTTCCTTCACCGTCACTTGGCGCACACGTACGCCACCGAAACGAACACATACACCGGCACACACTCCCCAGGGGGGGGGAGGTGGGTGGCGCAGCTGGATTCGAAAGTCCAGCTCGGGATGACGCTGACGCTGGTCACTGCTGCCGGATGGCCGGCATTTCAGGCGGTAATTTCTTCGAACGCACGGATCCCCAAACGTAGGCGATGTGGCGAACGGAGAGAGAAAGAGAGAAGGGTAGGAAAATGGAAAAACCTCATCCCTTCCTTCCCTTCTTCGCTGTCCAATAAACAACCCCCCCGCGGAGAGTTTGCTGCCGTTTTGTGCTGGACGCGCTGGACACCGAACCGAGCGGAAGCTGTCATTCTTTAGCGTTCCGTTCCTTCGCGAATGGACAGGGCCTTTCCTCCTGGCGATGTGGAGTGTACAGCTGTGTGTGCCTGAGTGTATGTGTGCTGGCAGGCAGCATTAGATGCAAAGCAGCGTTGCTCCACGCCTTCTGGGATACACTAGGAAGGAGGTGGGTTGTTTCGGACATGACGGCATCCCCGCTTTCGTTTGGCGGGGGGAAGATAAATAAAGAAGCGAGGTACGGGCTACCTGAACTTGTAAGGCGGGTTGAGGCTTGTGCTGGAGGAGTTATCGGTTGTCGTTTCTTTTTTTTTTTTCTTCAACCAAACAACCGAGACTCGCGTCGATCGATTGAATGAAGATGTTGCTGTGTGCTCAATGAATCGAACGCTGGCTGGCTGGCTCAATGGTGAACCGGGACATCCGGTCCGGCCGAAATTTCCACGAAAACGTCCTACATTTCGCGATCTCAGAGTTTGAGCAACAAGAAAGGCATGTCCTGGGATGGAGTAGAAGTAGAGGGCATCGTGTTCGTCGTTGTTTCTTGTTTCTTCCTTTCGAAGTTGAAGGCGACATCCATCGGCAACAACCAGGATATGTGAGGACACCACCGAGACCGAGAACGAAGGATGACCAGACGAAGAATGTTGATTAAACTCAGGCGCATCAGCAGCATATTCTCTTCCTCCTATTCCATCCTCATCAGGGCATCATGTCCTGTGTGTTGCTGTACACAGCGAACGCGTGACAAAAGCACTTGCCTTCGCCGGCGGCTTCTTAGGGAGGAGGACAACGCACCACGGACACGCACACATGAGAGCACAATGGCGACGGTTGTGACGCGTTTGCATCTCGCGTCCTCGTGCGCGATACTTTTGCATCCCGGACAACAGGGACAGTCGCAGCACCATCACTACCAGAAGAGACCATCGTCGTCGTCGTCGTCGTCGTCGTCAATGTCAGAAAAGTGATCTTCCACCCCCCGGGGGGTTTCAACCCCCAACCGGGGGCCCGGTCGCCAACAGAAGCGAAAAAGGGATGAGGCTTTTTTCAGGGGGATGCAGCAGTCGCCGTCCTCTCCCCCCCGAGAGGGACTATAGTCCGCGCGTGAGTGTGTGTCTGTGTGGCGGTGGCTGTATAATGCTAGACTGGCACTGACAGTGGCCAGTAGACCAGGCAGCTCAGCTCAGCTCCGCTCAGCAGACACTGGCATCCACATTCCCCAAAAGCAGCTACCTCGCGGCGCGGCTTCCGGACCGAAGGGGATAAGAATATAAATGTGCGCTGGACCCCCTTTTCCCCCTTTGCCTGTCACCCCCTTTTCACGTGTGCGCGCACGTGTATGTGTTCGCGGTTGCCGTGCTGCTTCACGAAATTTTCTTTTCCTCTTCCTCCTCCATCACGCTCCTAGCCCACCGGGAGCGCGACAAAACGACGTCCGCGCGCACTCGCGTCGCGTGCGAGTGTGAGTGAATGTCCTTTTTAGCCTCCCTCCCACCCCCGTTCCGTCTGCTCCTTGAAGGAAAAAAGGGGATCCAATTCCCGCTAAGCAACCGCCAAGGTCCATCGGTCGGTCGGTTGGTTGGTCCGCGATGCCGGGCAAAGGACTCGAGATCTCGACGCAGACGACGACGACGATGGCTGCTGACGACGTTAGCCCACATACAATGTGTCCGTGCACACGTACATATGTGCTCTAGTGTGTGAGGGGAGGGGGAGGGGTAGGGGGAGATGGTGCTGGGCGGAAACACATCGAAGAGGGTCAGCGAAAATGCTGCCAACTACAAACGCCTACGGGTCCAGCAGTCACGACGACGACGGCGACGGCGACTAGGATGATGATGATGCTACTGCTACCTCCACCAGTCCTTCTTCTGCTCCTCTTTCTGCTGCTGATGCTGTCCACCTATAGCCATACATTTTCATCTCATCCCCCACTGGCCATCGCGACGCGGCCTCTGACACATGCACAAGCGAGCGACCGCCTTGTCTCATCGCATACAGTGCTGCACAATGCTCGTCGGCACCAGAGAGGCTGTGCCTTCAGTGGATCGCAAGAAGATTTCGGAATATCTATTCCACAAATTCATCTACGTAACTCAATCAATGTCAGATGATTTTATATAAATATTACAGATCGTACGAACGCTTGTCTATAGACTAACAAAATTGCTTGCGATGTGGAAATTTCCAAAGAACAAATTCGGCCTAACTGGCCGTCAACAATAACATTAAAATTGGCCCAATATAATTGAAATGGGTCGGCTAGTGTCGACACTACCAATTTAATTGCCAAACTTGAGTGCGGAAGTTGAAATTGTGTGTTTTCGTGTAAATGTGCCTTTATTATGATGATAATGAGTCGTATTTCACCAAAAAAAAAACCTATATTTCTTGTTTCCGACCAAAAATGCTTTGGATTCGAAACCAAAGCATGATTTTGCTGGGCATGAAACAGGACCACTAGATTCTCGGTGCTAGTGTGACTGTTAGCGGTGCGATTGTTGCCCTTATGCGGCTGAGTGAAACAGGGTTTGCAAGCAATACTATTCGACGCTTAATATTTACATAGAATATGTTCTTTATAAGATAAGTAGCTATTATCAATGCCTCAAAAATGTAAGAAAAGCAGAATACTGAGATTTTTCAACTTTTCTTCATACAAAGTTCTATCCATCAATCCACAAAAAAACATCGTGAATTATTTACGATCTGCCAACTGACTTCGCAAACTGAACATTATTGGCTTTACGTGGATATACGAACAGCACCGCGTATGACAAATAAAATGAACGTCGATGGCGCGTTAGCAAACCCCTCTGCGGATAAAGTCCTCGCTCTCTCTGTGCCATCAATTTGTGGTCGGCACTGTATACAGTTCCCCCGTCGAACCATCGTACGGCCTAACAGCGAGTGGATAAAGGCGGACTTTGAAGGGTGAGTTGGTAAGGGGAGGGGGCTAGCTGCTGGTGAATGGCAAGATGGTTCAACCGTTCAAGTTTCGCGCGATCCGCCATTGCCGTCGCCCGGTGTCGTGCTGTTTCCGTGTTTCTTCGTTCCGCACCGCCTACGTCCACACCAATACCGTCCACCATGGGAGGCCTCCCCCCCCCCCCCCCAAAACCCCCTGGGGATGGAGCATTGTGGTGCGAACGAGTGAGGGGGTTGGGGGGTCGTTTCTAGGCGAACGCGAAAAACCCACTGCCCATGGTCGTCGTCGTCGTCGTCGTCGTGGCCGTTGCTGTCGTCCGAGTGGTCGTCCGGTCCGGCTACGGCTCCGGTCGGATGCCTAGAGCCTGGCCTGGTGGTTTGAGTTGGATACGTCCTGCTGCTGCTGCTGTTCGCGTATGGAGATTGTTGGAGGATGTCTTTTCGCTGAAATTGACGACCGTCTTCCCCCCGGGCCGCACTTCTCCACCCACTTTCCCCACTGAAAAGGGGATGGTGGGTGCTGGACGCCAGAGGATTAATCGAAATCGGTCCAGTCCGGTCCAAGGGGCAGTGGCAAAGGAAGAAAGCGTAGTCGCAGTCGCGTCCGAGCGAGCCCAGCGACCGTTCCCCCTTCCGCTTCTTCTCCTTCTTTTCCTTTTCTCCGTGGCCTCCCCGCTCGTGTGGCATACTTATGTGTGTGGCGTCGTCGTCGTCGTCGTCGTCGTCGCAGTCACCGTTGTCCTGGGGAGAGATGCGAGAAAGGGATCTTTCCAGCGCAGTTCGTTGTGTCGGTTGGTACGCCCGCCAACCGACCGACCGACCGTGTGGTGAGTCCTTTTAGCCTCCCTTCCTCCTCTGCCACCACCCAGACACACACATAGAAAGAGGGGGGAATGGAGACCCTTTTTGCTGATGCGCGAAAGGACGAAATCAACTTCGAGGTTTTGGCGCTCCCGTCCCGCGTGGTCCGTGGTCTGGTGGTTCCCGGGGGGCCGGGAAACGGGGGGGGGGGGGGGGGGTGGATTTTGGCCGCGAGCGTTCCACCAAACGGTAATGGTGACCGGCTCCTTATACGATGCCGTAGTATGTGTGACCGAGTGTGTGTCGGTTTCGGACATTCGCTCGGTCCGGTTTTTGGGGGCCACCCTTTTGCTTGCTTGCTTGACCAGCATCTTCATCTCTCGGTGGCGGCGATGATGGCGACGGCGCAAAAAGGGAAGGAAAAAGGGACGAACGGGCGAGCTCGAGCTTCGCGTTTGTCGAGAACCACACACAAGGGGACCACGGACCAGGGGCATGGGGACGGGGGAAAAGGGAAGAAGGGCGGGGAAAGGGGAAAGGTAAGAAAAAGGACGCGGCGATATTTTAGCCACCCTTTTTCGAGCACCGGACGTCGTCGTCGTCGTCCACGTCGCTGACCACTGGATGATGGTGAGGATGAAGAGAGCAAGAGGCAGAGGGAAGCGGGAGGATAAGTGGACCGACGACCGTCAATTTGAAGCGCGCACACACATACACGGTCCCACCAGCACCACCCCCTTGGCAGAGGGTGTACTTGGCTCGCGAGAAGATCGCGCGGAGCACACGTGGCTTCATATACATATCCTGCTAAAGAAGAAGGAGGATGAGGGTGAGGTGGAGACCAGTGTATGTGTGCGAGGGATGCTGATTGGCATGCACACACATACACACGGAGCAACTCAATTCCCGGAAAGCCCGTGTCCATCCCGGCGGTCCGGTCCTGGCATCGGACATCTCGTTGGACTCGCCGCCTACAGCTGCGGATCCGTCCTTTTTGACGCATTTGGCTCAAGGGGTTACACAACATGTCGTCTTGGATGAAGAAGGTTTAGCGCGGGCTCACGAGGAGGGAAGGTTTGTTTTGTTTTTTTTTCTCGGTTTCGAGGAAACGTAAATTTGAATTTTTGGAATTCCTTCGAGGACACGCAGGGTGGTACGGTCCGTTTGCTCGAGAGCATAACCGAACGCGGTATTGTGAAGGAAGATTCTTATCTATATCTAGCACTGGTGTACTAGGTTTCGCTGGTTAAAGACTCGTGGAGCACAGAGCGTGGTTCACTAACTATTCCAATTAATGTATCAAAGGGTAAAGGGGAACTCGCAGCTTCCTATAGTAACTAAGAGCTGCTGATACAAGTTTACAATATTGTTTTTGTATTGATATGGAATCGAAGAAAATCATATTCGGTGTGGTTTTTCGAATAATTTTGAACATGGGCGCAGATGCTCTCGAGATTGTTGATTGTATATGAATTAACAAAATGTTATTCGTAGTTTAACAAACTTATAATGTTAAACCAACTTATCTTCATACGCATCTATACTAATCATTGCCAAGAAGAAGAAAAAACAGCAATAGCGTGTATGCTTAATTTGCATAAAACAAAAAGAACATTAGGAAAATTCATTTAATTCCTGCTCTGCATATTCTTTTTATCAGAGAATAGACAGCTGACCATGATAATTTCAACATTGTTGAAAAAAATAACGATGCAACGATGCGAAGCGATGTTTTGGTGGTTTTTGAAACGAAAGACTTGAATGATGTTTTTTAAAGGTAGGTCATGAAAATTACGCAGTTCCGGATGTCCATCACAAATGTATTTGTTTACCAATAAGGTTAAAATATTGGTAATAAGCTCCACGAATACATAACACAATTATCAACAAGCGGTATACTTTTTTAGCTATGTGGAAATTGAAGGGCTAGAAGCACCACGCATTTCCCTACAAGGTTTGTATCAGGCTGCTCAGTTGTTCGACTCATCAAATATGCTGGAGTTGTTATGTTTAGAAGCCCACTTTGTACCATAAAAATGTTGTCACGCTAGTTATAGGTAGCAGCACACCAATAGCATAACGTCCTTGCCAAAAAACATCGACTCAGTTAGAAAAAAGTTTTGTTGCCCATAGGTAGCAATCCCCTGTAATGATTACACACTACTCATGTATTGCTTGTAATTCAAGGATATTAAACATCGATTACAATGTGATGGATCGATGTGATGTGATAACGGATTTTTAAAATGTCCTTAGAATGTTTTTGTTTTGCAAAATATGTTACTAGAATTGCGTTTTGAGTTTATAGATTATGAAGCAACAGATCAAACTGATGTCCCAAGTTCAATAACAGCTTGGTTGCTTGAAGAAATTGTAACGATTAACATTTTCACTAAACGCCCTTTTTAATTCTTTCTCTTTTCATTTCATTTTTAATTTCTCATATCTCTTTCTTCTTCTTCATTTCATTTGTTATTTCATTTGTCAAACCCTATGCTAGCAATATGAAAACACTGAATTTACTAAAGTCGTTGACCAGAAAGGGAATACTTCAAAGCAAGAACTTCGCAACCACAACTCCCCGGAAAAGGCCATCGCACATCACGCGCATCATCTCGCACCACCACCACCACCAGTGACCGTCCTCCCATTTCAGTCTTAAGCAACCAGCGTCCAGATGTCCCTTCAAGTGGCGTGACCACGTTGCTACACTTCGTCCCCTGCCTGCGTTCGTTGTTTTGAAGAAATCCCCCGGTGACTACTTGGGCAGAACGGTCGTTCGACCCGTTCTTACGCAACCGGTGCCGCCTCGAACACACAGCATCACGGTTCGCGTTCGCGTGTGTCCGAAAAAAAAGAGGGACGCGATAAGGGCCCACGATGTCAAAAGTCCACCACCAACACACAACACGCGCAGCCCGAGCCTGAGCAACACACATCACCGGAAGGGGTGGGGTGGAAGTGGGTGGAAAAACTTGGGCAACAAACACCCCCAACAGCAGCAGCAGCAGCAGCAGCAGCAGTGGCCTGTCCAACGTGATGGTGGCGCAAAGCGCAAACTTAAGCCTACGGTTTTTCGCATTTTCCTTCCTTCCGTAGCTCCTCTCTCCCCAACCGATCTCCTCCCTTCACTGGCAAGACGTGGCCCCTTCAAAAACAGCATATCAAGCCTCCCGTCCACCGAGTAGGCTGGACGCGAATGCTGCCATCGGATTGGCGAGACAGGAAAGAGAAATGAGGACAAAAAAAAAACGAGGGAAAACCCAGAGAAAATCAATGCCTCCCTGGACAGTTGACAAATCATTCTTCTTCTACTGCACACCCCCGCACCATCACCTCGAGACGACGCGAAAAAGGGACGACGGGACGCAGTTGCAGGGCCGTGCTAGGCCTGTCCCGCTGCCAGCACAACCCTCACACACAGAGCACAACCGGACCTGTCCTGTTCCGAAGATTACGGAGGAAGGTTTTTTTTTGTGTGTACTTTCGCCAAGCGCGGTGCAACTCCCTTCCACTCCCTTCCTCCATCGCAACCCCCGGGAAATCACGTAATCATCCGTGGAACTCGGGGAGATGCTGCTGCTGCTGCTGCTGCTGGTGGTGGTGGTCAACGGACGAATCAACCCCCATTTCCCCCCTGGTTTTGGCGACGCGGAATAGCCAGTACAAAGCGTCCAGTCGTCGCTAGAAGAACGAGAGGAAGAAGAAGGAGAAGAAGAAGAAGAAGAAGAGAAGGGGATCGAGGAATGCCGCGTCCTGGAAAGATGATGTGGAAAAACTTTCATCTTGGAAAATGGAAAAATCCCTCCGAGCATCCTACGGTCCGGTCGGCCGAACCGAGTGCCACCCCACTTCCTCCCCCTCACACCGCCATCTCTCTCGTTCTCTCTCTCATATGTGATGCGCAAACCGTGGCTTCACCCTCGTTTGCCACCCCATTCGCACCCTTCACGCGAGTGTGCGTCCCCCTCACGCCCGCCACTGACCGTGTGCGGTGAAAAAAAAAAACGGGGAAAAATAGCTCCGAGGGACAATCGTGAGGGGATGGGCGCGATGTGCGATGGCTTGAAGACGGTGGAAGAAACGGGGAACGCGAGGGTGGTCACGAATGTTGGGCCTCTGCGATAGCGTCCGGCAAGCACTGGCCGCTGAAAATGGCGAAAGAAAATTCAAATACACACGACACAGACACAGGCACTCACACTCGGGTTCACACAGAGAAAATGACGTCGCCGGAAGGAAGGGTGGAAAATCGTGAAGATGAAAAATAATCGGAAGGAAAAGGGTCCGCTCGTGTGTGGCTGTGGCTGTGGCTGCTGGATATGAACACCGTGCGCCTATGCGCCAACGCCTACGACAGCACAGACGACGATGATGCCCACGACGGAGAACCACAGAGACACGCGGAGCAGCACACGGAGAAAGCATCTCAAAAGAAAGGAAAATGCAAAAATGGTGGACGCGGAAAACGAAAAAAAAAACCAGCCCCCACCGTACGAGCATATCCGTGGAAACTACCACCCACTCCCACCTCCATCACTTCCACCCTTACACTTCAAGACTCTTGATTCCCTCGTCACCGATCGAGGCGTGGAGAACGACGCTGGCAAAGGACGAGAAAGAAAAAAAACGGAGAAAGGAACGGACGGCTGCGGCCAGCATAAAAGAAGCATAAAAAATGGACGAAAAAGCTCTCGCGAGGGATCTACCACCCTCCCGGGGAGGGGGGCGGGAGTGGCGGGTGGAAAGAGAGCAGGAAAGGAAAGAAACAAACTCGGACGGATGGACGGACGAACCGGGTACTCGCAATGCTGGCTGGCCGGAGTGTCCGGGACTGGATGAGATTGCTGCCGCCACCGTCGTCGTCGTGGCTTCGTCGTCCTTCTTCGCCATTTTCCGACTTTTCCTTCTCGTTCCGCTTGCGACACGTGGTGGTATCTCGCGGATATATGTACACACATTCACTTTGCTCGGCCAGCCCACCGTCCCTCCCACCATCATACCCCTTTCTCCTCGCGTGGCCTCATCCAGTCGGCATGCCAGTTTTCCTTGGGTTCGCTTTTCCTTTCGTATTTTTTTTTTCACGTTTTAGATTGTCCAGCGAGAAAAAAACCGCGCGTGTCTGTCTGTGTGAAAGGCGCGGGGTGATACGTTTCATTTCAGGCCTCCCCCCCCAGTTCATCCCCTTGCTGTTCAACCCCGCCGCGACATCACCCTTCTTGGTCAGTCGAATCTTTGGTCGCTTCTTATTCATCATCATCTGGCAGGAGGTTCGCTTCGGATGGCTACGCGCGTCTGCTCAGGTCCCCATTCCCCTTTGTGCCTATGTCCACGCTCCCCCGCCCCCCTCCCACACATATACACACATAGCGAAATGCGATGCATGGCTGGTCATCGTCACCGCGTGGTCCTTGGGCGGTCAGGATCGCCGTTCCGTGGACCATCAACGACTTGGCCGCCATTATCCAGTATCTCGCTTCTCGTGCTGGTTCGTGCGCCAGCAGCAGCCCCACAGGAGGCAACCAGCAACAGCAACAGCAGCAACAACAGCGACACACACGAAGCTCCTTATCGAGGAGCGGATGAGGGTGGGGGTGAACGCGATATCGGACCTTGTTTTTTCCCTTTTATTTTCTTCATTTTCTTCTTTTTTTCCCTTCTTCTGTTTTGTCTTGTGCCACCTGCAATGCTTGGCCACAACCATCAAACCCCACCCATCGCCTGGTTGGTTGTTTAGACGTCGAGATGACGCGACGCGGCGAGCGTCGCGAATGGCATTTCCCTTGGGGGCGCAAACTAAAGGAGAAAAAAAAGCGAGCAGAAAACCCCCAGCCAACCGTTGTCCTTCACGCATTTTCTTCGCACAGCAGCCCACTTTACCCCTTACGCACACTCTCTCCCTTCCTGGACCTTTGTTTTTCCCGCCGTTCCACTCGTGCGAAGTTCCAGGGGGTCGTTCCGGAGGAAGGAAAATTTATGCCCAAGTCCATCGCGCACCAGAGCGCTGTCCTGTTTGCAGCGTGGCCTCTGGATGGACGTAAAGACACACAGGGGGAAAAATGGTGGACAGTGGAGGCGAGAGAGTAGCACGGGGAAAAGGATATTCGTCCCGGGGCCGGACCGTATGTCGTCTCGAGGTGTCTTTGTTGCCTCGCGGATTGCGATCGAAGCGAGAGTGTACGCACTGCACTGCTGGCATTGAGTGGCCGTTCGGCTTCGGTTTAACTAAAACCAAAATGTCTTACAAAAAAGAGACACCAAGATGGAAGTGAAAGGACTTGATCTGGCACAAGATGTTCACCTCCAACCCTAAAAGAGTCAAGGAGACTCTCGCTCCCAAAAGTGTTTGATTATCAGCAACTGCCTAGCCGTCGACGACATGCTGTGCACTTTTATCGATTTTTTATTGCGCTCACTCCCATCCCTCCCCCACCCTCCCTTCCTTCACCCTCTTCTACCCCTTGGCTAGCCTTGGCCAAATGAAACGGAAGTCAATAATCCAATGTCCGAGGAGACATTTTTGCCATTCTTGTCCCCTTTTCTTCCTTGTACTTCATCCCTCCACCTCCACGAGGAGGATGAAGCCACGTTGCGTGCGTGCCGCCGCTTCACGAAATATGATCGGCGCCCGGTAACCCTATTTTTGACCGAGCCTAAAGGCCATCGAGCCACCACTCGCCTCTCCACACGCCTAATGTCCTTTTATCCTGTATTGCAAGAACGTTCGCCTTCCTGCACCCTGCACCCTGCCAGACACACTTCGGTCAAGCATCAGGGACACGCGAATTTCCGATCCTTACCGGAGCTTCGTTCGATTCTGAGAAGCTGACAGCCGGGGAGGGAGTGGAGTGAGGGGGGACCTCGCTGGACGAGCCCTTCGAGCGCGATTATCGAGCGCCAGCGCAGTATGTTTGGGTTTTTTTTATGTCCAACCACCCCTCCCAGCCCCTTTCACTCGCTTTGTGGAGCGGAGGAATGGAAGCCGTGGAGTGAATGAGGAAAACGTGCCGGACTTGGCCTCGAGGAGGAAACCTCTCAAGATCACCACGACGAATGGGCACGTTTGAGACGAATGTCACCAACAGCAGTAGCAGCGAGGAACGTGAAAAGCGAGAAAAGACGTGGCGAAGCTGGAGCCTCTTTAGAGGAAGGACGCTGTAATTTGACTCTTTCACCCGGAGCGCCAAGTGTCGAATAGATTATTTAGCGCGTACTGTGGATATGTTGGTGGCCAGTTGGGCAGCTTAATGCTGTTGGTGGAAAAACCGTTGAGTTTCTGCATTTTCTTGCAACCTATGGAGTTGCCTTTTTCGTCCAGATTTTGGATCCGCCCGTAACCGAATTTAATTTTTAACAAATTGGTCATCTCATACTACAAAATGGAAGCCCAAGAATGTTGATGTATTTTGAAGGTAATTTCATGGATATATGGGTGAGCTAGGCGCGTGGCTAGTTCACATATCATAATGCGCTAAAGGCAATTGTAATGCAAAAAAAAATAATGATGAATGAACATAATGCACTTATTTAAAATTTATGGAGTACTTTTATGCAATGATAACCTTGAGAACTTGGGGGAATCCCTTCATGCAATGAAATAGAAACAATCTGATACTGATAGCTGGTGCCAGCAGTTCAAAACTTATCTATAATTGATGGAGAACATGACATTCGATGTATCTAGAAATATCTAGCAAATTATTGCTGTTTAGTATGATTATGAGCTAATGTTTCTCACACGATGATTTGCATTTTCTTTTCAAAATTAATTACAAAGGCGCAAGAGGCAATTTATGCACAAAGAATACTGTTTTCAATTTGATTGTACCAACAATTAACCATCTGATTCAGAGAAACCTCTTTTCGGGGATAGTTAAATTACGGTCATATTCAGTAGTTCATTTGCCGAATATGGTGTGAATAACTTTGAGCAGCTTGCTGGATCTGTTAAGTGAAATCTATTTAACTGTGAACAAGCGTATTACGTACGAACGTACGGCAGGTGGAAAACAATAAAGAGAGTGCATAAGAAGTGGTTGATCAGGTAGATAACCAGCACTTACACGGACCAGAACGTACTGGGAAAGATATACCACTGTTTTTTTTTTCACAAAACCATAATCTAATAATTTGTGGTAAATGAGTAGCTAACTGTTGGCTGCTTTTACCCAAAAGTGTAAACTCATCGCTCTTCATACTCAGATTTTTGTTATTCATCAGAAACATGATTTAGTTCAACTATACTGCATTAAATGTTTACTAAAAGTGTCTCGTATAGCAATGTTTTCCCGGAGCACAAGTGTTTATTTTCTGCAACTCTTGTGGTACATTATTGATTTAATCTAGTTATCCTTAGGGCCCTAAAACCTACTTTGGTTCCTGCTGCACTTTGTTTAAACCCCAAATTCGATTCCGTTGTTGTCGCACCTCGCAACATTTACTATCATCACCATCATCATCACCATCATCATCATCATCATCGTCACCGTCCGTTCAGTGTCCGTGTTAGTGTTAATCAAAGAAACCGGGAGTACCGTTTGCCGAACGCGAAATATGCCTCACCCACTGCCTCCCCGGTTCCACCAATTCACCAATTCACCCCAGGAATGACGTCCTGGGCTACGGTTTGTGAAGCGCGGCGCGGTGTGTGCGCATGTGGCCGGCAGGATTAATTACCGAATAAAATTTTACTACCGACCATCCCCGGCCATCACTCCGCCAACCGTCTACCGACTCGAAGTCGCAGAACGCAGGCAAGCGAGGCCGTTTGACCGTTTCGTCCTCGCAGGATGTCCTCCCGGAATGGCGAATTTCAAAAGTGGAAAGCCACTTGAAGTCGGAAAATCGGCTCGCCTGGGTTTGCTTTGACCTGCGCAACCTTCCTCGGTGGTGGTGAAGGCGAGGGTCTGTAACCGGAGCACCCTTGCGCCTTAGTCAGCCCAGTTTCATATAAAATTATTTATTACGATAATCATTTGAATGTGTCCTTTCCCGGGCCAGTTGATGGCACCCCGTTCTGTGGGAAGGGTGTGCCAGGGCTGTAAGATGACGACGAATCCGAGGGGTAGAAGAAATCGATCGAAACCTTCCTCGGGGCTTGACTCCTTTTTGGGGAGTTGGCAGCGAGCTGCGAGCGGGCATCATCGACAGCCGGCTGACCGGCCAACCAACCGAAACCGTCATCCGCTCATTAAGATTGACGGTGGCCCTTCCCCACACACCACCCCATCCACCCACACGGGGTCACGGTGGATTTAATTTTACGCCGCCGTTTTCCACGGGGACGCAACCTCCCATCCCACCCACCCACCTTTATCCTCATGCGTGCATGCGTGTGGTCGAGGGAGTGAGCAAGGGTGTCCCCTAGGGCGTGCGTGGTCCGCGCCGATAGTGCTGGCACTGGTCGGAAACCCGGAAAGAAATGGTGATTGTGGCGGAGACGCAAACGCCCATTAGAAGCCGAAAGAGAAGAAGGCGGCCAACAACATTACTGCCCAGAAGGTGCTGGGGAGGAGGAGGGAAGCGGGATGGGCACTAAAATGTCGTCATCATTCCCACCCTTCGACGGTTCGGATGGACGGACGGACGGTTGGAAAACCGGGAAATCGGTGACGGTGATGGCGAAAAGCCAGCGAAGCGGCAATATAAAATTTACAGCCAGCACAGGAAATTATGTCACATGAGCTTCTCGGGACATCCCTCCCACTCCCTGACCCCCTCCATCCCGCTTTCCTTCTAGTTTGAGGGTTGGACAGCACGCGGATGGCGAACCCGCGAGGCGCGCGCCTTTTCATGATCCCGAGTGGTGGGGAAAATTTAAGGAAAACTCGTGTGCGTTAACGTGTGTGCGTTGTTTTTGGGGGGAGAGGGAGAAAATTATTGTCCCCACCCCTCCAGAGAGCCGGTCACGTGTGGTGTGGTCGGCGACCGATAGTGGATTTAATTCCGAAGACGATAAGAAGCGTCCTTCGTCCTGGGTGTCAAATGTCCTGCGCGAACACTTTCACTCGGCTTCCATGGCCCACGTGGCCCACCTTCTCTCGACCGCGCTAGTTCCGTTATCGTAAGTGAAAAGCATAAAAACCGTCATTTCGATTCCAACATACCAGTCTGCGCGCGTGCCATCGCGAATGGTCGAAGGCAAGGTATTGGAAAGACGCTGGCGCAGCGCTTGGACTTGACGTTTTATTGGCCTCCGGTGGCGTGGGTTTTATGGTGAGTGAAAGAGATTCAGAAGCATCGTTACACGATGGTGCACGATGGCTTCGACCATACGATGATCGCTCTGCAAATGGGAGGTCGTAATGGAATGCAAAGCCTGAAAGCATGTGCAAATGAGGGCTACGGGAGGTTTGGGGTGTTTGATCGTGGAGGAACATTTTGTGGCTCCTTCCTTCATCCTTTTTATGCCAGCTCGTGATGATGATGATGAGTGGCGGATACGGATTGCGGATTGATATCCTGTCGGCATCAA
>NC_064877.1:32222500-32252500 GCF_943734665.1 Anopheles aquasalis | reverse complement strand
ACCACGGGGGTGGTATAATAAGATTCGTTTGCTCGAGCGTGATCCGATCATCGGTGGACCCAACGGGCACGAGATTGGTACGTGACGCTAAGGCAGAGACGGCTCTAAGGCTGGGAGATAAGTAATCTTATCGATAAACGGATTCCCGGCCCAGAGACGCTTTTCGGGCCATTGGTCTTTGGGCTGATGCCTCGTTTCTGGGCAAATTTTGATTCGAGGTTATATTGATAGAATTTGCAGGCTGGAAGAAAGTAAACTCTTTTCTTTCCTCTTTTCGAAAAAAATACAATGACGTCGAGTCATCGGAGAAAAATTTTCTTCGAGGTTTTGCAAGAGATTAGGAAGTTGTAATCTTCAGGCACAGTTGCTCCATATTTAGATTAATGAGAATCCATCCATTGGAAAGTTTAACGTTACAGAGATAGAACATTCGGGTCAACCAAAACAACAAGATGATGCAGTTTTGAAGGGTGACATGCACTAAGAACCTCCGGAATCTGGTGAAACTATTGATGGAGAATGTAATGGATAACCACTAATGCAAAAAAGCAGGATAATCGGCATGATATACTGATTTTTCAAGTGGAAGATAGGCATTGTTACCATCACCGTTGTATACACGATACATTGTTTTCTCTAAATGCTACTTGTTTGGTTGCTAAAACAATTGTTTGATTGCACAACATCTCGCAATCGGGCAACACCTTTTTATAAAGTATCGAAAAAGAGTTAGTTGCCTAAAATGCTTAAAAAAATGAGGTGTACTTTCGACAGGGAATTCAAACATTACCTGAAAAATGAAAAAAGGGGAGGCCAGCAATGGGCAATATTTTGATTGGTGAAATTGTTATTTTGGTTTTAAAAATAATTCGTTTTTCTTGAGCATGATAGCCTAGCAGCTAGACACGATATCGCTCGCTTACCAGGCACCTTATTATGTCGCATAAATGCACCTCAAAGCCAATCCACCGCCCGTCGTCCACCGACTTCCACATTTTAGTGTTCCTACCTAAGTTACCTAAAATATAATTGCACGTCGGACACTTACAAAGTCTCGCTCCAACGCTGTTCACCATCATCGCTCGTTGGTAGCAAACCACCTTCAAATACTACTCCAACTACTACATCTACTGGCCCTTCTTTTCCCCCTGCTTTGTACCTCACTTCACTATCGCTCTAAGTCCAGCGTCCAGCGCCCGCCCAAAAACTAACCTCAAACGCGCCCAGAACTCTAAACTCTAATCATGGGGATGGTGAGCACCAGCACCAGCACCAGCAGCTCCCGGAAATGGTTTGGTTCCCTTGGTAAAATCGTGAAATAAACGTGAAACGCTGGCTGGCCCCCGTCCGGGTCCGGGATCGCTAGTTCGGGCATTCCTTCACCGTGGACGGCCAACATCCTCCGGAGAACCCCTCGGGGCGTCATCCCTGGGAATGGGTGGGGGGGGGGGGGGTTTCTCCGGTCACTCTCTCTCTCTCTCTTAAGTTTGTGTGCAGCGTACTGGCTGACCGGACCGCGCATTCATCCCCTTTTTTCCCTTTCCTCAATTCACGCTCGAGTACGCTCTACCCCTCCCCCCTCCACCCCGCTCCTCGAACGTGAACGTCGTCCTTGTCCACTCCGATCCCGGCTAAAGGATTTCTTTGGGATGGAAAAATTAGAACAAGGGAACACCACCGCCCCCCACCCACCAGGGTATTTATGGAGTCACAGGCCGTGAGTGAGCGCCATGCCACCCCCTGCCCCCGCGTGGGTCCCCGGGGAAGGTCCAAACAGGGGTTCGCGGCTTGGAAGTTTCGTTTCAATCCCATCCGGTCACTGGCGAGACCGGGGCCGATGGTCCGGACCGCTTGCAACCCCCCCATCCCTCTCTACACCACCGTTTGCTGCGTGTGCGCGCGCGGTTCTCTAAGTTCTGCGGCCCAAAAAGGATACGACGACGACGACGACGACGGACGTACGACGGAGAATTATATCTTACGCCGGGGATCCTGTGCCGTTGCCGTTGCCCAGAGGATTCCAGCGTCCGCAAGCAGCTGGACACCCGGACAGTCCGACCACCGCAAGCAGCGAGCGAGAACGATAGCGAAGTGAAAGGGAACGAGAACCACAACCCCTCGGATAGGGATCTCGAGGTCCAGCGCAGGACATATGAGCTTCCCTTTCTCTCTCTCCGTCCCTCTCCGTCTCTCTCTCTGTCTCTGTCTCTCGCTCTTCCGCTTCGTTTACATACATTTATTTATATTAGATAGCGCACGGAGGTGGTAGTGGGTCCGCGCGATGGACTCTGCTCCTGCTCCGGCTGCGCTGCGCCCCGCTGTTGATGTTGCTCGAGGCGTACGAACGAAAGGTGTTAGAATGGCGACTCCATCCCCAGTGTCCTTCCCAAAAACCCGCCCTCGTGCACACACCCTGGTACACCTCGAGGCGGTGAAGGTGTAGTGGACAGTTTCTAAAAAGGACTCGAGCCCGTTGGCTCAATAGGATTTTGAAGGTGCGTGGAGGGGTTGAGTTGGTTGAGAGAGGGTTGCGCTAACCCAGGGTGGTGGTCATCGTCGTCGTCGTCGTCGTCGTCGTGGTCATCCTTTGCCAAACCGACCGAGCCGGCGAGAGGCGAGATGGTCAGCGCTGATGGCGTCTTGTTTGGTGGGACGGTGGGTGGTTGGACTTGGTCGGGGGATGAGGGAGCTTTTCTCACAAACTGTCCATGTCCCGGATCCAGCAGACTCTGTGTGTGTTCGGGGGGGAGGGGTATTCAGAGATTCCTGCTCCCGGGGAAGTGTTTGCGTTATTTAACGGAGGGAAATGCTTTACGAAATGAAAATGCTCTCGACCACCCACCCTCCAGCCCATCCCCCGGGGGAAGGAGGTGGCAAGCTTCTTGCTTAGACGGTCGCACCACCACCATCACCACCTCCGGTTTCGCAGGAAACCTCATCTCATCCTCTAGCAGATATCTTGGACACCACCACGGGAACGGGATAAAGTTGCGCCACTGACCGTCGCGAGCGTGGACCTCATTCCAACCTCACCCGGTTCCAAATAAACCGAACCCAATTCAATGCTCGATGGAATTGGACAGCCAAAAACCGCCCGGACAACCACGGCGATGACGGTGCCCCAAAAAGGGTGGGGGGGGGGGGGGGGGGGGGGTCGAAAACGATATCGGCCGGACCCAGGGCCAGTCAGTCGTTCTTGTTCCTGGGTTGCAGAACCCAGGAATACCGCACCAGTGAGCCAAAAGTAAACGGAACACACCAGCCAGCTAGCCAGCCCACACTACTGTCTCACGGTTAAAAGGCATCAAAAACGCTCTCCAAGAGACGCAGCCCCGTTGGACGCAAGCAGAGTTTCGGGCCGGTAAGGAAGATTGACAGCGAGAGGAGGAGGAGGAGGAGAAGGACCTTACTCGGGATGACCATTCTCTGACCAAACTTTTCCATTTCGCCACCGCCACACCAGAAGCAGCAACCAGCAACTACAGGGCCGCCATCTTCTCCATCCTGGATTGTCCTGCGGACGAACTGAGATCGGTCGGTGGTCCGGCCATCCTCGGACCGGCTCGTCTTATACGGCGAAACCATTTTATACCCCCTTCCCCGTCTCTCTTTCTCCCTCTCTCTCTCTTCCTCGTGTCTCTGTCGCGCGGAATGGATGCTGCCCCTTTGCGCCTTAGACTTGGCGACGCGGTGATTGTGTGCGGTTTTTCCGGTTCAAACGTTTCACCGGACCGGTTTGCATATCCCACTCACATACATGCCCCCCCCCATCCCCCCCAATAACTCACTTCTTTTCTCATTTCGCAAACAGATCTTCCTACGGGGGATCCTTGCCAGAATTCTGGAGAACGTCGAGACTAGGATGAGACCGTTGGTCAAGGAAGTCTGACTCCTGGTGGCTCCTCTTCGTCCATGTGTGTGTCCGTGTGTGTGTTTATTAGCAACCTTACGGTGTCGGCGTTCCGTGAATCGATTTTAATTAAAAATCTCAGCAAAACTTGTGCTGCATCGAGCGCTCGCTCCAGCTCGACCAGGGGGTCGGCCTTTTTTTCTCGGACAGAAATGTATCTTTGCTGTTACGATCGCCAGGTCGTGCTTGACTGAGCCATGTTGCTGTTTTAATGGTGTTGATGGAACATACGGTGAAACGGGATGTAGTTGGATTGAAGTTGATATTTCATATTGTATTGGCTAAAATAAAAGAAATCCATGATATCCATAATCATTTTAGTGAATTTGGCACGATATCGAGCTTACAGTCGTAACTTTACGCTAGTAGAGGAGTTTTATGTACGTTGTGTTTAGGATTTTGATACTTTCCAATGATGCGAAACTGCCAAATTGTTATATGCACTATTTTAAAGAGTCTTTCAATCCATACTCTTCAACAATTTCCTAATCCTGGATGCATTTTATCGCATTTGATAGTGACACTCACTAAGCTGTGGGATCTACAATTAGTATTAGTTATCTCTCTTCAAACAACCAGCGAGCATCAACATTAAGCTACTTTCACGTGGATACAATAGCAAAAAATCAGGCTGATGAATGAACCTTCCTGGTCCTTAGATAATAAGTGTACAAAAGCAGATAAAAGCGACCAAGGATCCACTATCAGCAAATAGCGACCATGCGAGCGCCTAATGATAATTTTCAATAATCGCACTAATGGGCGAAGAAGTAAAGGAAATTGGTGCAAGATAATGAGAAAACTCACTTGACCACAGTAGCGGAATGGGAGGGGTGCTTAAAGGCTGTGGACACTTGGTAAACGCGGGTACACTAACAACGATGCCGCTACTGGGCGACTACTAAATGGTAAACAACCCTCCAAACGGCGATGATAAGGGGTTGAACCGGATGTTGATCGAGGGAGGGGGGAGGGGGGGGGGAGCGGTTAAAGGTCCCGCATGCGAAACGGTTCTACGTACCGTACCGATCGATGCGTGTGGGTTTTCGATCCGCTCCGTGTTTGGATGGTCCGAAGCGGTCGCCGGAGAAAAAGTAACCCTCCATGAATGAGTGGGTGGGGTGGGGGTTTGGTATGCTGGCAAAGGTTGGATGGACGCAATATATATATCAAAAACTTAAAACTAACTGACCCGAAATTAATGCTTAATATTAAAATTAAAACTAACCCCCCCCCTTTACTTTCCTTCACATTATTTAAACGGAATACCATCCCTCGACCCCTCGAGCCCTCGGTCCCCATCCGAACAAAGGGGTTGGGTGGGTGGGGGGGTGGAGAACTGAAACATTCATTTCATCTTACCCACTCCCGCCGGGCTTGATGGGGTCTTGGCAGTGGAGGCAAGGAGACCGACACGACCGTAACCGGTTTGGCGGCGATGAGTAACTAAACATGGCCGAAAAAGGATCTTCCAGGGCCACCCAGGGGGATGAAACTAAGGGGTGGCTGGGTGGGAAAGTCGAAAGAGTACTTTTGAGATCCACTCGCCGGTTCCACTAGCTGGGCGGCTCACTGGTGCTTGACCATTAGCCCAACTTTGCTCCCCCCCCCCATTTGGTTGCCGCACCAACCCCCACGAGAGGCTACGCTAGGGTGGCATGGCATGTGGGTGGTTTCGGACCCCACCCCCGCAACGAGAGCGGATGTAGAGGGGGCATCTTTTTCATATACACATTTTTGCTGCCAAACAACTTGGAACCACATCATCATCATCATCGTCATCATCATGGGCAGCGCAAGAGTCTTACACGGGACCGAACCCCTTTACCAACGTGACGGGAACTTGTTGTGCTGCACGCTGTGCGGGCGAAGGCAAAGAAACGGTGGCGACAGCGGCGACTACGATCGCGTCGCTCTCCGGCGGCGGCGACGGCGGCAGAATATCAACGGGGTAACCACACGTCATGTTCTCGAGCTTTTTTACCTCCCTCAACCCCTGCAGCACACAAACACACGTGCACCCCACAGAGCCGCGCGCATAGAACAAAGGATGCTCGGTGAGTTGGCCGGAAGGTTACTTGGAAGGAACCGTTAGATGGTGGTTTCGATGCATCCGAAGCACACACTCAGCTACAATGTTGGAGCGTTGGTCAGGAGAACCAATCATTTTACCTTGAACGGTAATTGTTTTTGGAAATTAAAGATGGCAGGAAGGAGTTACAAGCACCGGCGTAAAGATTGCTCAACCTCCATTAGGTAGCAAGTAATGATAGAGAAAGATTTGAAACGGGGAAGCAACTTAACTTGTCTGAAATGAATGTTAGATGAGGATTATGTAAGAAGCTGCAGGCAATCGTGAGCTTATTTGATGCAGCACATCAGGAAGGTGAGACAACGAGACCTGAGCCTTGACAAGCATGATGTGGATCGTCACCGGCAACTTCAATTGAAAGAAACTTACGGAGAGTATTTCACAGAAATAAATGACACCCCTAGAGAAAAACATTGTTTTGCAAGACGTTTGATCGAGTAATCCTCCAAGGACTTGTCGTTTATGCAAGCCGGCGGCATTTGCAAAGATGCCGTCTGCAATTCTGTCTTCGGGTGAAGCTAGGAAGAAGAAAGTGCATGGCCAAAGGCTAACAGCGGCAAGGGTCTCGGTAACACCCATAAATGAAATTGCCATTCAAAAGCACTCCCGGGCACGCCCTGGTTGGCCTCTGGGAGACAATGTGTCCTCCGCAGTGAGGCAATTGGTAAGATCAAAGTGAAAAAGGGCTTTGTAATAAAATGATTAAAGTGAAAAACCATCTCAGGTTGAATAGTTTGCTCAACGGAATGCAACCAAAAGAAAGTTCCATCTTTCTTCCGACGGTAAGATGATTGGCCTTCAATCATAAACCGCCTGTAATGCTTTCGTGAGGCATACATCACCTCGTTGCCACTGCGAACAATCGGGTATGCTCGGGTAGGTGGTTCACCCTTTTTTCATCACTTCAGTAACAGTAATATTAAGGTAATTGAAGGCAGCTTAAGAGACACACATTCAGCATCTTGCAGGAAGGGTAGATCAATATTGAACAACAATAGATGCATCGGTTGTTACGTACCTGTTAGAAAAAGAAAAAGAAGATAAAAAATGGCGATCAGCAATGGTATTTCATTTTGTTTTTGTTTTTAAATTCAAGTGTTAAGAGTAACTGTCAGAATGAATGGTTCAATTGAGTTGAAAAAAACGATTAAATGAGGAATAATCAGGAGAAACTTTTGTGGATTTTGGCCGGAAACCCTCCTTTTTGAGACGGACCCGCACCAGATTTAAGATTTTTGTGATTATCATAATAAATTAATACCTTTTCAGTACATAAGGTGGAAATTTGATGTAGGTATACGATAAAATATAGCAAATGACTTTAATTCTACGGAGGCATGTCTGCAAATCTCCACTGCAGTTCGTGTTCGATCATTTGAGATATAAAAATCAATAGAGATATATAATATCAATAACTTTTGCTAGCATTTGATGGTTAATAAAATGATAACTTCTTCAATTTAGCATACAGAACATGTTTTAAATTATTAATTTGAAATAGATAACCTTTTTAATAAGAATGCGGAACCTCTTAGTAGTTAAAGCAGACTAAATGATGAAAATCATACCAATCGAAATTAAGTCTTCAATCTCTTGTTTATTATTACAAAGATGAGTGGTTTCATCTCTCACCATACTGAAAACTTATGGGTTTTTAGCGTTTATTAACTTTAATAACCGCTTTATACCCATCGTACATTTTCCCTTACGAAGCATGAAGCACTGATAATAATGTGAAAAAGTTAACCCCTTTTTTCCAACGATCAACCCTTTCAAGCACAGACATTCCGTGCAGCTTGATGGCTGCAGTCATTGTCCACAATGTGTGTTTCTGTGTGCACACCACCTACCAGCACAGTAACGAATTTAACAAACTGTTCCCGGTCAAAGCAACGAATGCAGAACCAAAGCATATACGCCGCGAAAAATAAGATCGTAAAACAATAAACCGAACCAGCAGGTAGTTGACCTCGAGCAGAAAACATGCTGCAGCCAAAACACTGGCCGATCGGTGTAAGTACGAGGACGTCCCGCGCATCTTTGAGTTAACGACCGAAGATTTATGGCATTGCCCGTCCGTCCGTGTCCGTTAGTGGTAGTCCGAGGTTGGAGTTCGTCCTTCAGGATCCTTTAGCATTGCACGGTTGTAGGTAGGAAGGTCACCGACGACTTTATTGCCACCCCCAGTCCTGGCGTTCGGGTAGAAGGTTTTCCTTTTCTTTTTTTCCTTTTTTTTTCGTCCATCCAATTGGTGACGCGCTTTCGTCGCGCATTTTCGTCCTTCGTCAGCTAATCCCCGTTGCAGGATGGGACGCACACATCAGCAATCATCACCACCACGGATCACCAACCGACACCTTCAATCGCGGAGCCAAGCCAAGGTACTCCTCCCTCCTGCCATGCAAACGACGGACCACGGACCCTGAGGTCCCTGTCCGTGCCTTCGAGTCCTTTTTACCGTCCGATCGGATCGGCATAGCCTGGTGTTTACGGTGGAAACAAAAAATAAAACACAAAACGACTACCCGAAATCTCATTTACCAATTCGTGGTGGTGGTGCACCGTCGAAGGTGCAAGCGCAGGCGTGCCTGTGGTGACCGAAGGCTTCTTTCCAGTAAATCCCGCGTCAACCAGCAGTCGCCCTGGTCGCTGGCGGAAAGGTTTGCTGCGTTTCCTGCATTTAGCATGGTCTCTCTTTGTCGCGCACACGGTGGCCGCGACAGAACGATGCAGCCGAAAAGTGCAGCTGCCTCTCGGCTCCATTCGAAGGCTGCGACACGCACAAAGCGTGCATCCTGCGCGGTCCTTTTTTTTTGCTTCTCCATTTTGGCGCATACTTCCGGCGTTCCGTGTCCGCCCGGTTGGTTGTTGGCGTATGCAGCGCAGCGTATCCCGCGTCGTTGGGTGCATCCAACGACCGGCACTGGCTTCACATCGACGCATCGCGCACCAGGGCACCAACACGAATCCTGTGCCCGGATCAATGGTTGGTTGCTGCATTTTTCGATTCTTTTTTTTTCCGGCGTTTTGTCGCGATTTCTACGCTCATCCTCATCGGTTGCCTGTGCGCTACCCTCGTCATCGCCGTTATGCTGCATCATGCCCCCGGCGGGGACACACGTTCGCGATTGACTCATGCATCGCGCGCAGTCTCTACACTTTTTCCGATGAAAATGTAAAAAAAAACCCATTCACGGGGATGCGGGACATAAGATGCATTTTTCGGAAAGTCCAAAAGCATCCTATCGCGATGCAGCCGCGCTTTGGCCGTGGTTTTTTTGTGGTCCACGCTATACGCGTGTTTTCAGTAGTGTTTGTGCGTGAATGGCACACAAGCACACAGCTCGACACGAAAAGGCTACCTGAAAAATACTCTTCATCATGTGTTCCCTCCCACCTGGTTCGGTGCATTCGACCGAAATGTTTTTTTGCAGAGCGCTCGTACCGAAAAGGCTTCATTTGCCTGGCTGTAGGTTGCAGCTCTCGCTGTCTATTCAACGAGCGTATCGGCGACGAACCCGTTCTTGCCTTTGGTAGAATGGAAATGTTCTGAGGCCACACTATTAACAATAGTTAAAGAATCAATTGAAGCATATGCAGCCAACTGTTTCGCTTTCGCATTATTGTGTACCATCCAAACCAGATAATTCTATGTTGAATAATAGTTGAAAAGTTCATATCTGGGATGAATAATTAGAGAATAATGCATTCAAATGCATTCAAATCCTTACAGAAAAGTCTTTGATCTATATAATACGCGAATGATAGAATGAGAAACATAATCATGATGTTAACTATTATGTTGGAATGAAAAACTATTTGGAATAAGTTAAAATTTAGATTCATGCATGAAAAAAGGTCCATGATTTGGCCGCATGCATTACAAAATTACCAATTAAAAAAAACACCCAAAATGCAATTAACTTGCACTTAGTCAAGTTAATTAACAAGAAAGCAACTTTTGTTTTACCATTATCTATTTGTCTAAATTACTATCTGCTATTTTAAGTTTTTTCGTGTACTGGCTTCTTTCAGCACACGAAAGAATCCTTTGATAGCAGTAAATCTTAATTCATTTAACTTTAACTGGCATTTGATGTCATTTTTATGTCAGTCCTGCTTAGATACACGGTACTTCTGTGCATACATATTCAGCTTTTCAACTGAAAGAATGTAACAAAAAACGATGACAGTAAATCCAGCTCTAACCCAGTAGTTGCTCAGCAAACAAAAGTATGTTTTTGTACCAGTAATGAATAACGGTGAACTGCTGTTGCTACTGTTAACTGCACCATCTCGATTTGGATGACTTAAAAGCAATTTTTACTTTTTATTGTAATCTGTAATTCTTAACGACCATCAGGTGGGTTAGAAAAATTTTTGAATCTTTACTGCGCACATACAGGCAATCTATTCATTGAATTTTTGGATAGTTCTTAGTTGGAAATATTGCACGCACCAACGATTGAAAATATAACCAATTGCAACCGTGTAATTTTCCAACACGGTTCAGTGCGTGGTGCCTGAAGTAAATTTTTCTTTTAACTCCATTATCTACAGAAATCGGTTTCGGAATGTTACTATATTTCACGAAATGCACCTCGAAGCCATCTCGTTTCATGCCCTTCTTCTAGATCAACATATTCCAAGATAAGAAAAAAAGGAACTTCAACCTCTCGAACGGTTCAACGATGACGTGCGTAGGGAGCCCATCGCAGGATGCGTGACCCCCGGGCCGTCTTGTGAGACTCTCGCCGGCACATAGAGCTCTATGTGATTTCCATAAAATTAAATAGCAAGCGAACTGCGCCCGTGGGTCCCGGTCAAGTATAATCAAACAGAGACTGACCACCGATTGGGCACGACACCGGACGGTGCGGCGCTGGCTACAACGAAAGGGGGTAAATGCCATGTTTTTCCTGCTGCTGCTGCTACTGCTGCTGTTCCGGTGCTCCTTGCGATGCATCTTGGCAATTCATGTTGCTAGCATGCAGCTGCCAACGGTGCCCGATGCACTCGTATCGCGTCTTCTTCGTCGTCGTCGTCATCGCCACATGTCTTATGTTTTTCTTATGCAAACTCGAGTCCCGTCCTGGCGATAGGCCCCGTAGTGTGCCGTATCGGTTGATACAAGACCGACTGGGTCGTAAGGCCGCGTGCGACCCTCGTGTGCAACCGAAGGAACAACCGAATTTGCTGACCCTCGGCCACAGTCTGCTCACCAGCAGTAGCAGAAGCAAACATTGGACACTTTTGGGAGCTAGCGTCCGGGACTGGCCAACGAACAAGGCCAGGCGAGGCCAAGATTCATTTGTTTCTTCTTCCGGAGCCTCCGCCCATGGGATGCAAATGAGTGCGCCGTCCAGTGGATGTCCAGTCCCCGGTGTCCCCAGCTGCCCGTTGAACCGTGAACGTGTGACGTGGTTTTGGAGTGTCCAGCCGGGGGTGACTAGCGAGAGAGAGAGAATGAGCGAGAGAGCGCGCCAGAGAGAGAGAAGAAAATGCAATCTTGTGTTGCGGCAGCTAAAGCGCATAAAGCTTCGCCTCTAAGGTCCTGCCAGAAACAGGCTGGCAGGCTGGAAGACCGGAGCAACGTCATCTCCGTCCACCGTTGACCGTTTTTCAAGTGTCCGGCAAAGACAACACACCAACACATACAGCGGCTGGTGCTCTGTAAGATGTCCTCTTCCTTCCGCCTAGAGCTGGCTTCCAATCAAACGCTCTGGCCACTCTGGCACAGAAGATGACCACCGCCCGTTCCATTCTCTACTTTTCATTTTTCCTCACCCCCCCCCCCCCTTTAGCATTTTAGCGAACATCCCCTACCCCCCTTCCTGGTTCCTGGTGCTGCTCTTGCTGCTCGGGAGTGGAAAATAATAATATTCTAGCAACGCTGCTGCCGAACCGAAAGAGGCGAGCGATGGGGTGTGTCTTGGGGTGTTTTCACGTACCCCCACCCTTGGTCAATTTCTCCTTGGCTTGGCTGCCTGACTTGGTGGTCATCTCTCGAGGTACGAGGCCATAACAGCAACTGCAGCCTGCAGCCTGCAGCATGCATCTCGTGCCACTCTGGCCCCGGCCTTTCAAATCATCGTCAACGGCAAGTGGCAGGCGGGCACTATCAGTGCGTATGTGTGTCGTGTCCGTATGTGTGCTTGTGTGTAACTAGTGGTGGGTTTGGTGTGACGATGGTCCATTGCTTCGCCGGTCGCCGGTCGAATGGAAGAGGCTCCTCCTTCGCGAGCAGCAACCGAAGGATGACATTACTCCACCATTTGCTGCACCACCCTTTGCACCCCCCACCCACCCACAACACTACGCACCCTCACTACTTTCCGGCCACCCGATAGGCCGTCCGATCATCCGTTACGTGCAAATCTGCAATAGACCCCCAACCACTTTAGAAAACCCTGGCACTAAAGCTCTCAGAGGGGGTTTGCTGGATGCTAAGGGCAGGAATGAGAGGGATGGCGGGAAGGGCGGGAGACTTATGTACGGGAAGGTTTTAGGTCTCCGGTCTCCTCGCCTGATGACCATTGTTTCTTGCAGAAACCGAAAAGAAAGACCTCCCCCACTCGTCCTCCTCGTGCGTGGAACTGGAACGTCCTCCTCGTGCGTGGAACTAAGGGGATGCATCCCTTCCTTTCCTTAATCCACCCCCCCGTTCCGGACTCACCGAGTGGAGCTAAAAAGCTGGTCCAAGCAGCAACCAGAAGTGCAGCAGAGACGTCCGTCAAGATGATCAACCCCAAACCCCAACCCCTTAGTGGGTGCAAAAAGGGGTTCAGAAAATGCATTAGAAAACCTCCAACTCCCTTAGATGGGGTGTGTAGGTGGGCCGGGCTCCTAGGTGGCCAACATACGCACATTCTGCAGTGCATCGGAGCAGAATGGATGCACCGGAGTGGCAGGATTTCGGAACAGCATCAGCATCAACATCAGCAGCAGCAGCAGCAGCAGCAGCAGCAGCACGATGGCACATCAGAGGCAGCCATCACCGCAACGCAGCCCCCTCTGCAACCTTCTCTCTTCCACGGAAAGAAAGGTTAGATGTTTGTTCTTTGCTCCCTCCGCCCAAGAACCTTCCTGCACCTCCGTTTCGCCTCTTCCCTCGCATGGTGAACTGCATCTGCATCACCAGCCTTCTCGGGTGTGGTCACCGGGGAAGGACGAGGGCCATCTTCATCGACGCAATGTACGCATCTTTTCTTCTTTCGGCCACCCAACCACCACTGCGTCTGCGTCTTATGTTGCTGCACGATGCGTTCACCAAATGCAAATAATGCACTTTGCTCGGTGCTCGGTCCTCTGCTCTGGCCTGGCCGGACCGACCGACCCCCCGCCGGCCAGGGGTTCAATCCTGTGAAAGAAAAGCTCCCCGTTCCATTTGGGACCCAGGGTGGCGCTGTGTATGTATGTGCCGGTGCACTCGTTGGCCGGCAATGTTTTCCTGGAGCACAACCGACACTTGGCTTGGCACATAATGAAACGCACATCGAAGAAAAGGCATCCCACCCGGTTGCACCATCCATCTTGTTCTTCTACTTATTTGGTTCCGCCCGGTGAGGCTACTCCTGCTGCCTGCGGTAAGGATCTGCATACAAGGTTCTACAGAAAAACATTCTACCTCCTATCCCCCTTCTCACCCTTAGTATTCCATTATTGTTCGATGCTTTCGTCCCTTCGCTCCACCTTCTGAGCCTTCGACGGTGGTGGGAGGGGGGGGGGGGGGGCTAAAAATCCGGAAACACGCACATTTTCTAGCCAAGACGCAAAAGGGGGGGTACACGCATGGACGCACACATGCACATGCACATGGCCAAATGAAACAACTTAAAACAGCAGCCCAACCCGGATGCAGCATCGACTTCAAGGAGCACCCAAGGAGCGACCATTGCTTCCGTTGGTAGCCGTTCGATGCATCGATGAACACCAGCAGTAGAAGAAGAAGAAGAAGACGCACTTCCTGGCTGTGTGCACCAGTTCTATGTGTAAGATATTGTGTAACATTAGAAACAGGACCAACCACCATCGTCCTCTCCCAGGCCATCCACCAGGCCATTGATCTATTCGGAAGCAGCAGCAGCAGCAGGAAAGAATGCTGACCATCCTGGGCCTGGACCTGGGCCAGGGCCTGGAGATCGGTGCACCTAAATCCGGGAGGCGTTTGGTTGGTTTGGGTGGTTCCTTTTTACCGTTTGATGCATGCGTGTACACAGGCGAAGAAGCTCTCGGCATGTAAGAAAACCCGGTCAAGCTTACCCGGTGCTTGGCCGGCCTTTGGTGCCTTGGTGCGGACCAATGCCGTTGCAGAAACCGCACGTAAATTAATAAAGTACAATCAAGGGCCATTCGAGCGGCCCAGGAGTCCGGTCGGTCGGACCATATTGTGTATCGGTCAATACCGGATACCGGACACGTTCCCATTCGCATTCGCATTCTGGGAAAAAATATGTTATCCAGCATGCTGCGTTGTCCTGGACAAGGGAGGATTTTCCTTAGATGAGTTGCTAGTGGAAACGATGCATAACGATGTTGACGATGAGGATGATGGTAGCAGGTCGTTTACGCAGCTCGGAAGATAAGAATTTGGTGCTAGTTAATTATTGTTTGTTGGCCGGTTACCTAGCACGCCCATCAATGGTACGGTATAGTGGTAAGTAGTGTTTGAAACTTGGGAAAAGCAAGCATCAGGGAAGCTGAAATTAGTTCCAGATTGCAATAGTTTGCCAATTATCGAGTTGAGGAGGAACTCAAAGGGTAATAAAGGATACGGTTTTAACTGACTTGTCACGCAAGAACGACACAAATTCACCGAGTAATTAAAACGGTTTGGGTTATCTCTAATCATCTGTCTTGGAGTTCAGTTCCATTTCTAAATCAAAGATCTTTTAAACTCATGATGAGACTTCATTTCATAAAACACCATCTCAGACAGATCCGAAATTTAATGCAATATTTTGTATAATAAAACATGTGATAATATTGTCGAGAAGATTCAAACGAAACTGTCGCATACCGGCGGGCAAAAATGTTTTTGTTTGGAAAATGTCCGCGGGGATCGTAGCGCCCTCATCTTTGGTCAGAGCATCGCACAATGCTGCAGCGCAATATCTCAGTAAAAACGAATGACGTGTTAACATGTTTTCCCCTAAATAGACATATTATCGCTTCGGAAAAACATGTACGCGTCCATTGTGCTTCGAGGAAACAAATGAAAATCCTACGAGATTGAATTTTGTGCATATTCATTGGTATAAGGGAATCTAATAAAAAACCATCCAAAGTTCTGCCTCAGACCAAACAGGCGTAGGAGCATCTCGTTTGAATTAACTTTCAATTGCGCGGAGCGCACTTATAGAATATTAAATTTTAAAAAATCGTTTTTGTGCATTAATTAAAGTAGAAGCTTTCTAATGATCATTAGATAGTAGGATATCTAATACAGATCAATACATAATGGAGAAATAAAAAAGATGCCAATTTAAAATGGCAAACTTTGTTGTGCCTTTTTTTGCCGTGTTGTGTGCCATTTAATTTTCTCTTTGAATAAAATTCATTTTGGATTGAAATAGTAAATTACATTTACAATTGATAGCAATAGGCTTATTGTTCAAAATAATGATCAAAGAAAGCACATGATTTGCTCGTTAATTTGTAACATAAAGGCAACAGCATTGATTCACAATACACCAGGCGGTTGATGTAGGATAATCGGTTTAAATTGCTGTTTTGAGTGAATGAAAGCATTTAACATAATTTATGACTCACTACAGCCTCAAACCCCATTGATACACAATTCTACCAAAGCCTTTCACAGACACGCAATACTTATTGCAGTAACAATTCGATCCTTGCCACCGTCGGCACCCAGCTCCAGTTCCGTGGAAACTCCTTCGAGCAACGTCTTGTGAACACTCTGCTCCTTCTCCGGACAATAACCGTTTTATGAGCGGTGTAACTACTCAACAGCAAACGGGCGCTGTAGTGAAGGCAATAAAACGGACTGTTCCGTGCATAATATATTCATACACTGCCGCGTATCATAGATATATTTTCATAAAACAACTCGTTTCGGTCCGTCCCATCCGCTGCTCTGGGCGCCCTCCACCACACCGCGGCACCACGGTTAATCATGTTTAACCCGAAACCATTAGCTCCGTCAGCCCGTGCAATCCCTCAGCTTGTCAGAGTCGTCCGAGTGACAAGATTTATCTACCATTTGATGGCTTATGGCGGCCATCAAGGATCAGCAGTTGTAACACCCATTTTGACGAACCATCTAGTCATGTCTTTTCTGGTTTCTGGTTTTCTTTTCGTTCGTTCGACTTTTTTCCACTCTCTCTCCTTGCTTGTTGCGCTTGTCATTTCACCAGAGGACACAGTTTATCCGCGAGGCCGCTGGGTTGTTCGCGCCCTTCGCGAAGAGTCGCGCGCGTATTGCACCAAGGGAGGAACCCATCAGGAACGGATACACGAAATAGATATGTAAGGCGAAATTTACGACCGTTTGTGGACCGTTGCAGGCGAATGTGTGGCTTGCCACTTTCACGGTGCACACCACTACCCTCCTTACCTCGGGGAAATGCATCCCGAGGGACAATAATCGTAAAATCGTAGAACAACAAAATTAATCCGGCCAAATGCTGGCGTGCGCGTCCGGGATTCGGTTTCGGTCGGCTCGGGGTTGCCTAAGCCCACCTTTCAACGGGCCGTGGACGCGTCGCAGGAAAGATTCCTTAAGTCGCGGCCACGCTACGCCGCTGCCTAGACGCCGGAACCGGTAAGCAAACATGTCCCGGGGCCTCGGAAATACGAATCGAATCCGTTTCGTATCACGCGATCGCAGCGATGACGGAGCAAAAGGTGCAAGGATCAAGGAAGGATCGGTCCCAGTGGATGGACGGACGGTCAGGTCAGTGCGCGCGCGGTGCTAAGGCGCGAAGATGCGATCCGGGCGCGACATGCAATCGAGCGCGAACGCGAAAAGGGGTCGCTGGAAAGACGACGAGGGGAAAAAAGGGGCCTCGGTGCGTATGGCATGTCCTCTCCATCAAAGAGTCACGGACACGACAATTTATGATCAATGTTTTCCTGTCAGCCCATTAGCTATGCTGTTAGGGGGCATGCCGCGACGGCACCTTAAGCCGAACCGCTCGTCAATCCGCGCTCCTCCTCGGAGGAACCTTCGGGGTCTCCCGGACGGTGGGCACAAGAGAACAATAAGGATCCTAATGAAAGCAGCGGATCGACCTGTGGGATAGGGAAGCATGGTCAGCAGCGAAGGAACAGCGAATCCGGATACCGGATACCGGATCCCGAATCTTTGCGGTACCTAAGCCTCGCGGTGGCGCGTGAGCACCCCTTGGAACAGATACCGACCCATAGGTAGGGAGCATCTTCTTCTTCTTCTTCATCGGAAAGCGTTGATTAGCGGGCTACCTGGCGAAAAAAAAAATGGTGGCGGCGACTGCACCAGGAAGAAGGTCCGACGGAGCGAACGTTTCTTCTTATCATCGGATCTCGGGGTACGGGGAGGTCGATTGTCATTTGACAGGAACACGGCCGGGTACCGAGTCGCTCCCTGGGTTCCGTAATCACGTTCGTAGACCAAGCTACTCGCTCCGTGTACATCGTTCGCCACCCCGAAAACCCTTGATGAGATGCAGTCCGGCGATCCCGGGCAATCCCAGCCAGCCACCCGTCACGGTGTCATCCCGTTGTGCCTTTCTTCCGGACTCGGGGTTCTCGGGTGGCATGGGAAAAACCCTCCGGGGAATCCCAGGCCCGTGGTACGCGGTTCCGATCCGCGCAGCGCTGCGCTACATTTACATTCAAAACAAAAATAAACATTTATTCTATGAACAAAAACAAATTAAGATCCTTTTCCGAGGTGGGTTTCGGCAAAGGCCCGCTGCCAGCGGCCGACCCCTCTTTCTGACCCCTTTCACCTCGTTTCACAAGAAAAACTCTCGGTCTACGGTGCAGTGGCCGTCGAGCGCATCGCGGATGCATCCTTAAATGGGTCTGGGCCAACGGTTTGGGGGAAAAGCAAGGGCACTGCGAGCCATTAGCGGGGTGGGAAGGTGCGAGGACGTTGTAATGAGCAGCAGCATCGGAAGCAGTGTTACCGCGAGACCGCCAAGAGATCACCGCGCAAGTCATCCGTGGCGCGATCCACGGTGGCGATGATGATCCGCCGGATGCTAACACGCGCACACCGACCCGGGAAAAGGGGATTCCGCGACGTCCCGAGGCTGCTAAAAGGCCACCCCTTTTGGCCTAGCGTCGAGAAAATCTTCGAGCGTTCCTGCTGCTTGTTGTGACATGATGAGATAATTTATGGTATCGCTTGCCCCGCGGCTGTCGTTTGACTTTGGCGGAAGATGCCGGGGATATGTGTCTATCCCAGGATAATCAACTCCGTAAGTGACTGGCGGAGTCTAAATATTTATGATTATGAAGTTACCGCGGTGCGACGGTAGGACAGTAATGATGGCGATGATCATGATGCATCGCACATACACTGGTCTAGTTCACGATATAGCGAACAGAGACCCAATGACCTAGATTGTTGCTCAAATTCAATGATCAGCGAATGCGGAATCGAGTGGTTATCTCCGGTAAACTCTGATCGATTCTAATCTCTTGATTCCGGATCCGGATGCATGGTGAGGTCACGGTAATCGTTGTTTGATTAATAGAGCAACCATTGGAAGAACGTCGAGGAGTGATTGTAGTACACACTGCTCACTGCACACTCACTCATCTAATCGTTAACTCGATGACAATCAAACCAATACCCACACAGAGCCATTTCGCAGAGACAGATCCTGTTCGGTATTGTGCAGGAGAGATTGTTGAACGAACGAACAAACGAGCAAGCAACATATTCATGCATCCTTGGCCCTGTTCCTGGTGACCAGTAAGTGTTGAGCAAACTTCTTCGATGACATTGCCACAACCAGTGCTTCACTCTCGGTTCCATAAATTTATTATGACCGATAATTACGTTACACGTGGTCCGAGAATCCTCCTTCAACGATGGAGAAGGATGAGGAAGTGGCCGGGAGGTGAATTGGGTGACAAGTGAAGTACGAGACCGGACCTCATTACACCTCTCCGGGCATCGATCCTGTTGTTGTTTCGAAATGAACAAACGGTTTAACGGCACTACAGTCTGACTGCCTGTCTTCGATTCCCATCCCCATAATTGATGCTAGCGTAAACAAAGGGTGGAACCGGTGGGGGGAGGGATCGTAGAAAGCATACAATCATCCAGGCAACCATAAACAGCCGGCCCCATTAATCAACCGGAGTCACTAATAAACAATGTGTAATCGGTGCGAAGATGTGCGTATGTCTCGGTCGTTGGCGTCGCTCGACTTACTATCATAAGCCATCAGGAGCCACCACCACCACCCGCCCGGTTGTGTGCGGAATTCCAGCTGATTCCGTTTCATCCCGGCACCATCATCAACATTCTCATCATCATGAGCAGCAGCAGCAGCAGCAGCAGCAGAATCTTGTTAATAAGCCGATATATCCACTTTCGCTTTCGCCAAACGCTTTATGGCAACAGAACCGTGTACCGTGATCAAACAGACGACCTTCAGGACGTGCTTGCCCTTGTGTGTTGTGTGTTTACGACTACCAGTTGAACAGTAGCAGCAGCAGCAGGATTCCATTGATTTACACACCGAATGGGTGGAAAGCAATCGAAGCTATCTCGATCGATTTACGTGCCAGCAAAGCGATATGCCGGTGTATCGGATTTAAAGCGAAGATTAGCTTTCAGACTTTCGGCATGCGGCAAGGTGGGGAGGGAGGTTATGTAACACAAACGATTGCCCTAATTGTGTGGCCCCAAATGTGCTAATGGACAACCGATGACAAGAGCTTTGGCTGACGATTCGATGACAGCAGCGTACAGAGCTTCTAGGGCTGAATGGTGCTCATTTGCAGCTATCATCAATCTCTAACAAGGGGACACATGGTTAGAGTTCAGCTGTGATGAATATTAAGAATTTCTTGCATTGTCAAAGTAATTAAAGAGAACCTCTCCTGAAATATTCTATTCCGGTACGGTGGTGACCATTTCCAAATTACTCAAAGTCCGTTTTCTTTGATCGATCCGAATGGAAATTGGAGGTCCTTAATTTGTTTAGGCATTGATCATTCCTAGGAATTATGATGGATCTTTTATGTTTCCGAATTCTCAAGGTTAAACGACATCGTATCGGTGACCAGGATGATTGATATCTTCGGTTTTCAAATCCACATCGATCCAATAATGGACTAAGATATTCATCAACTCAGCAACCCAAATATGGAGAGCAGTGACAAAAGGGCCGAAAAGGCAGTCTGTTCCACCCCAAAACAATCTCCCTCCTTCATCTTCTTCACCGCTGTAGCAGTTGTGCGGTGTAATGCATTAGATCAAATATTCCTAACGGTGTCTACCAATCGATAGTCTAGACTTGAGCTGGTCAACCTGCAGAAGATGCTCGTTGTTCACTGCCAGACAAACGAAGAACTTCGCCAAGTTCATTGCCGTGTACAGGAATCAGTATCCGTCCACGGGAGCACCACACTCCCGCTACGCAAACTATCGATCTAGAACATCGAGCACTAATAGAGAAGCGGATGCAACCATCAGCCGGCCCATGAAGTTCACTCTTCGCGTCACTAGACACAACTGTCAATCACTGTTCTCGGCACTCTCGGACCTCGAACGCTCGCGCTTGCTCGCACCGAGTTTCGAGTGTCCTGCAGCTGCCACCAGTCCATTCCGACCTAATCGGTTCGTAATCTAATCAAACGAAAACCCCGTCGGAACGCTGGCCATTGCGCGACACAGAATCGTCAGTGCCGGGAGGCCCTGGCGGTCATAGTAAAGCCTGCCACTAGTTGTGGAAGTGCTGTGTGCGCTCGTATGTGTCCGTGTGAGGGATAGCATTCCGTCAATGGGGGAAATGGAAACGCTGTTGCAACCGATGCTTCCGTCGTCGGCGTGGTTCGACCGCCGACGTCGAGTCGATTATTCAACAATCATGCGTAATTTCATAATGCGAAAAATATGGTTATCAAGGGAAATGATCGGCTATTGGATGTTTATCCTTCCGGGGGTGGAAATGCATCGGTGATACTGCGCTCGTGCCAGATGGTTGTCCTATCCTCACGCGTCCAGCGGTCTAGCGGTGTCCTTTTGGACTTCTTGTGGGAGAATTATTCATGTAGCGGTAGCGGATCTTAATCATAATGACCATGAGTGGCCTGACTGTAGCCTAGAAGACAGCGACGTACGCCTTAGATGCGTGCGTGATGTTGTCCTGCTGATTACTTATGCCAAACAGCTTTCAATTATCAGTCATTTATAGTTCCAAACCATCAAATAAACTGCGGAATGCTTTTCTATTGTACTAAAAAGGACTCTGACACATACTTCCATTTAACCATTTCGCGAAAAACAATAATCGAAGAAAATAAAGTTATCAAAGGATAATGAAAAGCAGTCTTGCTTAGTTGCTCACACAAATCGAAGCCAATTAATAACGAAATAAAGGCACATCTCCTCTTAAATATCGTCATTAACTATCGCCTTCACTTAGCCAGAAATCTATGCTCAAGGTGAAGGCTTTTCGGTTGAAAAGCGACCGCGACAACGAGCCGCCTGCGCAGCACTCCCGACTTTTTAATCTCCGGTCCCGGGCCCTGGTCGTGGTGGTGGTGGTGGTCATGGTAAATAAATTATAACCCAATCAAGGAAGAACCCTTTTCGGATGATCGCCAGAGGTACAACCTAAGGCTCAAGCGCCTAAGCGCCTTCTCCACATGCCCAAAAAGTCGAGGCCACCGGATGCCAAAGAAGCTTCGTTGGAGCACCGCATAGAGCATGTACCCGGGACGGCACTAATGGACCAGCCAACCAGCCAGCCAGCCAGCCAGCCAGCCAGCCTTGATGGAGGCACCGCGGATCTTCGAAATGCCGGAGCCGTTCCTTGGTTACCGTAAAGCCGTCAGGCTGCCTGCGGTGTCGGCCGTAATGGCCAGCTGGAATAATAATAAGAAACCATCGCCGAACAGCATCCCCCCCCCCCCCCCCCCCCCCCATTCCATACACAGGGGTAGGGGCTGATAATGCTGCGTACTGACCAAGAGCTGACCGGGCGAGAACCGAAAGGCGATATTCTAATGAATGCAGAGTCGCAACCCCTTGGCTGCATCCGGTCACCAACCTGAGCGAGCGGGATGTCGTGGAATGGGAAGCGGATCGGCTGGTAGGCATAGTCTCTAATCTTGCTCGCTCGCTCACTCGCCCTCGGCTCCGCTTGGTAAAGGCTAAAGATGGCGATGACCACTACGTGGCTACGATGATGACGACGACGACAACGACGCCTAGCAACACCGGGGACTCCGGGAGTCTGGACGACAACACGATACGTTGACCTAACGGATGCCTCTGTCCGACCCATTCCCGGACGGTTGCTTCCTGGCGGTTGCACAGTAAGGCACATGGCACTCTGGGGAGCACTCTCCTTTCCCGTTTCCTGGCATCACGTGCATCCCATGCACCTCCACGTGGTGCGTGGTCAGCCGAGATGCCCGTTCTTGCTCACTCCCGGATCTAAGACCATTTCATAAAACCCCCTGACCGAAACGAGGTGGAAGATTCTGGAGTGGATAGGTAGAATCCAGAGGCTCTTGAAGAAGAAGCTGACGGGTACCCGGGTCTTTTCGATCTTTCCGGTCCGAATGAGCCCCCACGTCCAAAACCGGAAGTGGACCTTCGAAACACTCGTGCATCCCGCGCAGAACAACACCCCACCCGCGTCCTCCACAGCAACAACATCGCGTTCTCTCTCTCTCTCTCTCTCCCTCTGTCTAGCGCTCCTTGTGCGTAAGCTCCCTGTGTGCATTGGAAGGGGGACAGACAATCCAATCACTTCTTGGTGGTGGCCAACTGGCTAACGTTACGCCTTTATGCATGCATCTCCACATACGGTATGTGTTCTTGCCAAGGTCCCAGATCAGAGACCCAAGCGGAGGATTAAGAAGAAGACGGACACACACGGATCTCCTTGGCAGTTTTTCCAAGGGCCTCCTACTGGATATTAGAGTCCGCCCTCGACCCACCCGTGGCACTGCGGTGCGGAAGGACTTCAGCTCCACGATGCGCATCATGCGTGCGTCCGAATGCAGCAGACGAACGAGAGAGTGAGAGCGAGATGGTTCGGTTGGTCATCGTCATCGTCGTCGTCGTCCAAAAGAAAAGAACGCATTGGTGAAGGCCCGGAGAAGGAAGTGGCCTCCAAGATTGGTCAAGATTAGATGCGTTACCGGTGCGTGCGTGCGTGCTTGTAGTACGCACACACTGCACATTGCGTCCGGAGCTGGGGCGATAAATACCGGAGCGACAGAGAGATCCTTTATTTAGTCCCAACTCCTGGAGGAAGGTGAGTCGCGGGCAAGGCAGGTGCAGGAGAATGCGGTAGTTGGGCCACTGGACACTGGTGCTGGAGCTGGACTTGGAGCGCCCATCCCCAAAAGCGTAAAGAACGGCCAATCTCTACCTGGACCTGGAGCAGAGCAGAAGACCGAAGGATGCTCTTATCCGTAAGATTATATATTGTTTTACTTTCACCATTTCCGTGGCAGAGTGGAGGTTGGGGGGGGGGGGGGGGGGGGGTTGGGGGGATTGTCGAGAGGGTAGGCGATCTCTGTGTGTGGTCCCTGGGAAAAGCTCCCGGGGAGGTTCCTGGTGGCCGATGAACAGAGATTTGAATAAAGGATTTATCGGAAGGTCGGCGGCGAAGCTCCCAGCAGTAAAGGTGCCTCATCACCGGTCCGGTCCAGGTGGCGATCCAGTCCAGCCACCCATCAGCCCACCCACCGATATTTTGTGGAAGCGATAGCGCACACATACGCTTACAAGCACACTCTTACGCAGGAACACTAATATAAGAGCCCGTCCGTAAGATGGAGCACCTGCCGAGGTGACCAGGACAGAAGAAACCGTTCGGTCACACTCCGGGGAGGCCCCATGGTGTCACACACTCGAAGATTGCACCACCCACACAGAGACCCTAGGAGTAGGAGATATCAGGGAGGGGGGAGGGCTGCATAAAATAAAAAGGAACCCGGGAAGTTCCGAAGAGAACTTCCTTTGTCCGCTCGCCGGCTTGTACCTGGTGTGTGTGCTCGGGTCTCGGGCAAGAAAGATGATGCCGATGATGAGGGGATGTGGCTTGGCCCTTACACAGACGCACCCCACCGGTGTGGGTCCCATCTGCCACCCCGTTTCTGAAGTAGATTGGCATCGGCGGAGAAATTGGTTATGCCGAGGCTAACGAGCAGGCACAAGAAACGATTCCTTGCTTGCGGTGCTCGGTGGTCTCGTCTTTTGCTGCTGCTGCAATGACCTCCCACTCCACCCCACGAGGGGTGTACAGTCGAGGATGGTTTGGGTCATATACTGGCCGGCCAGCACCTTCACTGTCGGCGTAGCTGCACCATCGTCGGAGATTCGTTGGGTTGCGAGATGCAATCATCCGGTTGATCCGGGATCTGGGAGCTAGAGGGGTGCGCCGCTGTAGACCAAATAGACTTTTCGTTTCCGGCCGAGTGCACCAGCCCGGGGTTGTATCTCTAATCAAGCCCGGAATCCATCGTTCACTCATGGGAACACTAGCCGGACGCTAGTTGCACCTCCTTCGGTCAGAAAACCATTTTTCTGCTAAGTACCTTTCCGGTGATGGTTTTTGGAGAGAGAAAGAGGGCCATAGAAGGGTGGCTCGTGGATGCTCGGAGGCTGGCTAATACCCTTGACGTATGACTTGGTGGTTAAGCAAATGAAGGACCCACTCATTGTCACTCCAACTGAGCGCTGGCGTTGTTTCTTTTCATGTAGATAAGACGCTGCTCCACAAGACAAAGACAGGTCCTCGTTATCGTATGGCTTAGCCTCAGGATAAAAAGAAACGACTGGTAAAAAAGGGTTTCTATCATTGCAGAATCCTATACCAAATGGTTAGTTTGTGAAGGACAATTCAAGTCTATTTCCGGAATTGATTTCTCGAATTTATATGCTAGAACTGAGAACAATGTTACACAATGGATTGTGTAGTATTAGAAATAGAAAATTGCTAAGTCCAATTGGTGTTGCAGTATACGAAACATTAGTCTTAACATTTTGGAAAAAAAAACTTGCAACGAACGGTTATAATTTGCTTGGCTCCATGGTTAGGACAAGGCCTCAATGACGTTCCAAGTGTAAAGCATAACAATCTACTAGCCTAATCAACTTATCAGATCAACAAGAACACCCGAATTATAATTAGAAGCGTTTCGAAAAATTACTGAATAATGAGACGCCCCCAGCGCATAAGTTTTTCTTCATTTTCGATGTTTCAAAAGACGCGAGTAGTTTGCTACTACCACCAATCAGACAAAACAGAACCACTATGGCCAAGTGACTCTACCAGATCAATTATTTTCTAGTGTTATAACATGACACGAAGCCCCAGGAGTCCCAATTTATCATGCTTTGCCGATGGCAATTTTTTGAATGAAAGTACCATCGATCGGAACATTACATCGGCTTCATTGCTTACCAATCAATCCCGTAATCCAGGGCCGTTAATCAGGGGGCGCCGGTTTATCCGCTCGTACGACCGAACTCACACAACCGTGGGTAATCATCGCATGTACTCCTCGCACTCCATCGCCCAAAACTGTCACAACGAAAGTTGCTTAAGTGCACCGAGCACAGCATTAAAAACAACGCACAACACGGACCAGAGATAAGTGCGAGGTGCAAAAGGTGGAGAAAGGGAAGACACTCCACCATCTTGGGCACATCGGCATCGTCCTAGCGTCCCAAGGCACCCGAGCGCAACGAGCGAGTCTTTGCCCAATAGCATCGTTGACGACCGTCCTCGTCGTTGGCTTCATCTAAAGTCCATTTTTCTAATTTCCAAAACTGCCCTCCTCTCGCACGCACCCACACCTGGCTGCATCGAGTGCAGGGCTCTTCTCGAGTCTATTTGCAAACCACCAATTGCCAGTGGCCGCCCCACCGAACGTCACCTGCAAGCTGCCACCGTGGTCGGCACACAAAACTTGCGCCAGGCACATAATCATCATCCGGGACCGACCGAAGGAAATGCTCCTTTGTGCACCAGACCAACTTCCCGAGGGCCCTGCGATGGATGCAGCAGGTTGAGGGGGAAAAAGGGGTTCCCAAAAACTGTCCTTCTCGGCCGGCGGTCCTGGTGCCGACGTCTTCAACGGGAGGTGGATCTCGGTTAGCTGACCAAATAGACCGGACCTCACCAGAGAACGCACACATACATGCCAGCCGGTGTGGCACATCCCAGTGTTTGCTGCAACGTACTCCCTGGGCCAACCGCATAACGTTGGTGTCGTTATTTTAGGTTCCTGTATGACCGGGGCCCACTGCACCCAAAGACATGCATCTTCGGTGCATCTCTCGTCTCACAAAATGCAGTTTTTCGGACCTCCTCCCCCCCCGGGCGGGCCAACCGAGGGACACTCTTGTCTCCCCACAGCTTCTCCTCCTTCCCGAAGGAGTTGACTGGGTTTCGTTGGTGTGGGCTCCGAAAGGGTTTCATGTTTTAATCTCACCAGTAGGTGCGCCTACACTCGGACGCTATATCCCAAGATGTCCCTTCCAAGGACACTGGCCCCGGGTGTTTTTGGAGGCTTTCGGCGATTCTCCATTCAGGACCAACGGGCAATGTGAATGTGGAGCTCGACGGATGGGTGCCCGTTGATTAATTATTTGTTTCAGAGTAATTTCTCTGAAAGCTTAGCTCTTGGCTAAGCCCTTTTGTAGCAGACGTGTGGGCGTGCTGTGAGAGAGTGAAGGTGGGTTCATTGCGTCGTCGTTGTCGCAGATGCAATTATGAATTTGTTGCAAGCCGTTACGTCTGCTGGCAAATGTTTGGAATGCTCCAACTTCATGCGGGATGTGGTTCGCTAATCGTTTCATTTGCTTAAGTAAAATTATTCCAAACCGAATCCCTCTCTGTGTCTGCACTATAGACACATGAACAGGTGCAATGCTACACAAAGACAAAAACGTTGTACACTGCATCAGTGGTTCATCAAATCATCGCACCAAACATCGAGATGACGATGATGCATCCAACAAAATGGCATAAAATGTAGCGAAAATATAGAGTTTCCGTCCACAAGAACCAAAGGAAAGGGAAGGGAAGTAGAAAGATGGGTCTACTGGAGCACTCTTGAGCCGATTGTTGGTTGATTTGCTTCACGTGCGCCGCAAAAGGTGCTTCGGAACTTGATTGCTCCATCCAGATGATGCACAAGATGATGAACCGACAACGCTGGGCGCTTTCTGCGGAATGACACAGCGCAATACTCCACATACGAATCACATGGAGACACTCTCACACATAAGGTGATCTATTTTCATCCGCACCAACCCCCCCTCCTTTGGCAGGACGCGACCGTTACCACTTCCTGCGCGGCGTCCATCGCGGCGAAAGTGGAAAAGACGGGACCATCATCGGGACGGAAATCGAAGACGATTTACGCCGCAATGAACGCTTTCCCTCCAAGGCGCCACATACAGCGCCAGCACCACCACCACCACCACACAAGGCACAATCCCCATCGCACATCGCCGGGAACAGGAAATGCAAGAAAAGTCCGCATCATCTGCCGTGGACGCGAACACCGGACGCGACCGTGGTACTGGTGGCAGGGGGGGGGCAATCTATGGTTGTGGTGGTGGTTCCATGTTGCATCCTTAACAGTGCCTCGACAGCGTATAGCGTTCAATACTGATGCCGCTACTGCTGCTGTTGTTGTGTGGTCAATCGATGGAGCAAGAGGAGCGCAACATTGGAGATGCATGTCCCATTCTGCTGTTTTACATCCCCACCACGAACCCAGTGCACCGGAGATGACTCAGTCGGCCAGCACTGGACGCTGAGGAATCGACTCCTTTCTTCGACGTCTCGCTACAAAAGACGATTTGCGATGGGGCCTTCCGGTCGAGCCATGTCTTATGGTCTAGCTCTCCGGATGTACTGAACGACGACAACAACGGCCACTTGCCCGTCCGCTTTCCTTACCACAATATTTTAATCATGTAGAAGCGGTCCCCACCCTTCCCCAACGTAAAACCTTCGTCACGGACCGGACGAACAGCGTCCAATGGGACCAAGAACCACGCAATGACCTTTCGCGATGAGCGAGTGGATCAAGACGATCGAGGACTTTTCGAGGTGCCTGCACGAACGAACGGATCTGTCCTACACTCAAGAAGCGCTGTATAAATGCTTCTTCAGCGGCTGATCCCAACTGGTTTCGTTTTCAATTTTAAAATGGAACAAACCCCCCAATCTACTCGCTACAACGGACACGAGCAGATGTGCCGGTGCTACTGTTTTTAATTACCGGGGGCCCCTGCTATCGGTTATCTTACAGTTTCTTAATCGCTGATCAAACACTAGACACCGAACGCACGCATCCGACCATAAAACCCAGGCGAAGCGTTGAGCTCAACTCAGGCAAGGGCCGATTCCATAATTTGATTTCACTACAATGTGCTACCATATCCTTCGAGCCATCTCCACGCACATACACATGTGGGGCCGGCACATACCGATATCGCCCTAAATTGTGGGCCCTCAGCCACCGTGACCCACGAGTCTCTCTCTCCCTCTCTCGCTTTCTCTCTCTTTATGGAGAGATATTTTTATTAAAACCGTCAGCCAAAAAACGCGCACCAACCGCCCTATCGTGGTTGTGGGCCTCGGCCGGGGGCCTAAGAAACTATTCCCTGGAATGTTCTCCCACCGCCATAACCAATGCGGAGGTACTGCGGAGCTGGCTGCCACCGAGCGATGATCATAATCGAAACTAATCTACGGAAAACCGTCGGATCGTCGTCGTCGTCGTTGTCGTCCTGGTCGTCGTCGTGGGCTGCTGCCAAATCAATTTGGGAAACTCTGAGGCCACGGGCAAAAGGGAAGTTGGATACATTGGCCACCCCTTTTAGCCCTGAGATACCAACCACCCGGGGGCTCGGGACTAATAATTACACAATTAGCTACTTTCCACTGCATATGTGTGCGTTCGTGTGGTTTTTCCAAAGGGAGAAAGGAGAAAGTGGAGCTAGGCCGTTAAGTGGGTGTAGGTATGTGCGTACGGTGTGCATGAGTGTGTTTGCGAATAAATTAATACGCCAGTGGTTTCGAAAGCCCCGGCGAGTGAAGCGGAACCTATTTTAAATTCCAGACACATCCGACGATTCGATCAGCAGCTTCTTTTTATTTCCTCTCCAATTTTTGGGTTTGCTGCGGCTGTTGCTTGGTTAGTTTTACAAAATTTGTATATTTGCTGACGGGACAAGGACACATTGTCAGCAGCAGAAGCAGCCGCAGCAGCAGCAGCTTGATTGCCCAGCCTGTGACCTTTGTCAGCAGCTTCACAAGCGCAAGAGATAGACTGGGTGACTTCTAATCAAAGTCATTATCATCACTGTTAGCATCGCTTCGGGCAACGAAGATCAAAAAGGATCAAGCCAGACTATTTACAACTCACACTCGTGCAGGGGGTTGAGATGAAAATAAAAAGAAGAATATTTGCCGTTTAGCACTGGAAGTAAAAACGCGGTTCAGCTATAAATGGAGGATATCATCAAAGATAGTCATTTGATGACCACCAGCTAGTACTGCACGGTTCATTTTTAAAGTGCTCCCTTCTATGCTCTCGCAACATGACATCAACATGAATGTTAAGTGTTTTCTAGTTTCTTATAAAAAAAAAACAATCGTTTTGAGCTCGTGTTAGTTGCTGTTTTTATAAGCAGCTTGGGAATTTTAAAATTATCATAAAAGATCGTCAGAATGATCATGTGTTCAATAACGTTCTAATCAATTAAGCCATGGATTTTAATTTTACAACATGATTTCCAGCATAGTAACAGCTCGTCCTTTGCCAA
>NC_064877.1:32157500-32217500 GCF_943734665.1 Anopheles aquasalis | reverse complement strand
CTCCTGTGATAGCGCACAGCATCCACATCGAAGCTTGAAAGGACACGCAGAATATTGGAGTGGGGAGCGGGAAAAAACGAAGAAATACTCCCGAACCTATTACATAAGGATCCCCTTACCATGAAGTAGTTTTTCCGAGGGAAGGGGGTGGTGGTGCACAAGTTGTACACATGTAGCATAAAATACACTCCGCACATTCCTCGCCGCAACACTAGGTTAATTATGCTGGCGGTCGGTTTTCGGAGGGCCCGCGGCCGCCTCGCTCGCTCGCACAAAGCATTAAATAGAACATATTTATAGGCATTGGGGTGGAAATTTATATAAATCCTTAAATTTGCCACCCTCACCCTCCGATTGTGTCAAGGGGGGGGGGGGGGGGGGGGGGGGATGATAGTGAGGCCCGGGCTGGTCTCTGGCCCTGTTGATGGCCGTCCCGTTGGCAGCTGGCAATGACATGGGTAGGTGTCCGGTGCCGATGTTTACAGTCCCGTTTACAGGCAGGCTGGCAGGCTGGCAGGTCCGCGCTGGTCAAAGGCAGGCCGGCACACCAACTACAACCGGAAAGAAGGAGGGGGCCCTCCCGCCCCGTCGTAGGCATAAAAACTATGCCCTAATAAGCGGGGACGGGACGCGATCCGAGCCACCGCTATGGCGGATCATCAAAAAGCCGGCCCCCGAAAATTAAATGACCCAAAGCGGGGGCGCCAGCATTCCCTTGATAACGGTGCAAAATGCGAGTTCGCTTTTAATATTAATCAACTGAGCTTTTTTACGATAACCCGCCCACTCTTTCCCTCTCCCGTTCCTCCCTCATGCCCCTCTTTTTATACCCCCCCACCCCCCAGCCCATCCCTTTACAGTGGGTCTACTTTGCATCCCCTTCCACCCCTCCACACATATACTGACCGGCCGCGTAGTGGATTTTTGTGGACGGTCAAGCGGTCAAGCGGATAGTTGGATAGTCCGGACAACCACCAATCGGATCCTCGTTGGTGGCAGGGAATCTAATTTTAATAGTCCGAAACCTTCTTCTGGGTTAAGTTGTGCGGAAGGAAAACTAGTTTTTGATCAATATTTTGGATACCGCAGGATCCGGCCCAAGGACGCAGAATCGATGGATCGCAAGTTCGCAGGATACCGATGGAGTTCGCTGTTTTCCGATGATGAATTGACTGCTTAAAGAACCTATTTCCAACGAGAAGCCATCAGTCAGAAAGAGAGAGGAACTTGTTGCCAATCTTCTAATTTTTGGCCATTTTTGTTCAATAAAAAGCACGCCCAAAAAAATGGGCGGTTTCCTAGTGAGGCTGTATTAAAAACGTTGCTGAATGAACTTAGACAGGAGCAGAGAGTATGTTTGAGTTTTTTGCCCAACTATGCAAGGAACGATTTGACGGAGTAGACAGGAAAAAAAAATTGTGGCTTACGCAACGGATGAATACCTTCGCACATTAGTAAAGTATTCAATAGGAAAGTTAAAATAACAAACAAACTAATGGTGGCTAATAAAAGCTCATGTCTGAAATCATGACACCGATATTCGGCCGGTTTAATATTGAATTCTTCATAGTTTTGCCTCCTCAATTCATAAACCAAAAACAGATCCGTTTTTGTACACCAGTTCTTTTGTGTATAGTTGCGTATACGTATGGTTTCCGCAATTTAAACAACCTGTTTGCCGACTTTCTTTTTAAAAAAGATCGTATAAAGGCTTGGATTCGATAATAGAATGATGGTGAAATTTTTTTTTTTTTTTTTTACATATATAAGGACGGACGAGCCGTATGTTTAGTGATGGTGAAATTAATCGAGATAGATTTGGAATTGCACCAGGTACTAAACAATGATTACACGGTACATAAATCGCTCGCATTGCAGAACATTAAAAAAAAACACAATCGTTCAACACGACGAACGATCACTATTTTGAATAACTCAACGTGAAATAAATCTAACAAAAGGCTTATTATTTGGCGGGTTAACGTTACTCTTTCTTTGATGCTCATTTTGTGGCTCAAGATTGTGGCTTGCCGAGTAATTAGTGGATTCACATATGCTCGATTACTTCATAAAGAAAAGGCGGTTGTAATTTTTGTTCATTTGGTTGGAATGTAAACCAATGTTAAATGCCTAGCAAATATGAACAAACATCATCACAAACAAAGCAGAAACTCACGGAAATAGAAAATTTCCGAAACCCACGATTAAAGAAAAGAAAAAAATCGGATTAATAGATTGCGAAAAAATTAATCGATATCTAATCCTTTTATGCTCACGAATTAGAAGATTGTCTGTGGTTTCTTTATGAAGCATAAAATAGAAGTACTATCGCTGTATTTAATATTTGTTTGCCCCAGCCCCTGTTAGCACCAGCCAATGCAACAGTGATGGATTTGAAGTCCAAACGACTGACAAGCTTAGAACCGATGTTCTCCATCCGGACGATTGATAGCAACACAAGCAATCACCACGGGTGGGCGAAAGATTTAAGAAACCATCATTTCCGTCATGTCATCAAGACGTCAAACAGCACGGTGGATCAAGTCGTTATTGAGAAAGCTATTAGGGGTTGAACATTTGACGCCAACCGAAGACCATGTAATGTTATGAAATTGCTGCATCGAAGCTGCCTCGTCTTAAACGAAGCAACGCCATCTTGCTAATACTACTCAGCCTAACCGGAGTGATATGTTTCTGCATGGAACGAGGCTCTCCGTCCTCTTTCTCTCGCCACTCTCCTAGAGGTTCCTTGCTTGGCCCCTAACCGCGGGGAAAGAATTCAAACGAAACCATCTTTTGTTCCATCGCCTTCATCACCCGTGTGGACCCTGGAACGGACCCCGGGACGGACCCTTCATCCCACGTGGACTGATTGCAATTATTCCGATGTGATGTGTGGTGTACCGGACCATCCGGCCACCGGCGGCACCTTACAGCCAAGAAACTATTAGTGCATTAAATTAATATCTTGCAATCAAAGATCATACGGGAAGGCGATCCGGGATGTGTTGAGGTTCCGTTCCAGATCCTCCCATACGCCCATTCGTTTCCTCACTCTCACTCCGCTGCATCTCGCCCAAAAAACCACCCCTCCCTGGATTGTGCAACGACGCCTGAGCTCTTTCGGACGAGAAACAACAACTTCTTCCAGGCTCAGCTCCTCATAGCGTTGCTACTAGTGCTCCCTATCAAAACGGGGCTCGTTCGCTACGGTCTGTGTCCAGGTCTCGGACACTCTTCACTCCAACCCCCCAGCAAGCCCCCGCCTCGCCCAGCACTGCCTCAAAAAGTGACTCCACACTTTCAGGTTTCCATCAGCTAAAGACGTCGTTGATGAGATTCAACGGTTTTTAGGACCGGGGCCGCAGTCAGAAGTCTAGTGCTGGTGCCGGTGGTCCAACAGCCCCCCCCCCCCCCCCCCCCCCCGGAGGGTTGAGGGGATGAGGATGTGGGCGTCAGCCAAGAGTCAGCCGAGACCGTCCGTGGTGCTCGGGCGCTGGATGCTGTGGAAGCAAGCAAGCTTCGGCTTCCAAGAATCCCGGTCGCCTTCGCCTTTACCTCAGCACCGGGACTCCGGGAGGGGGCGCAGTGGGCGGTCCGAGGTACCTGGGCCACGTCCGGTAAAAACTCCTGGACACCAGGTCCAGCGAGTAGAGCAGCAGTAGGTCCAGCAGCAGCAACAGCACCAGCGCTGACCAGTTGTTTAAACTAATTCCTATCACTTTTCACAAGGCTTCACTCATCAAGCGCCCGCACACACCCACACTAGCTACTAGCACCTCCACCCACACCGCCACCAGCAAGCTGCTCTCTCTCTCTCTCTCTCTCTCGCTCTCTCTCTCTCTCTCTGGCTAGCTCCTTAGCGAAGGCGTAGGAAGCCACCATCATCACCCGGCGCGCGTTCAAGGGAACGGAAAATATCTCACCACCCTCCTTATAACCCACTCCCGACCCTCCGCCCGACCCTTACTGCCCTGCCACCCCCTTTCTAAAACTAAAAAGGGTAGCCTTCCACACCCACCCTCGAGTTCTTCGCAGAGGAAGGAACTGGAAGATTTCGGACACTGCAAGGGCTGCTGGCCGTGGTGCGAAAGGGGATGAGGGGTGCAAGTGAGCTACAAAAAGGAACCGATGGTCATCGTCGTCGTCGTCGTCGTCGTCGTCGTAGCTCTAGTCGTAGCCGTGGTGATGACCCATCTTTCACTCACCATCCATCCAAACCACCCCCAGGGCCCCAACCCCATTCCCCTCCCTCCCAACCCTGTGATGTGGTTTCGCAGGAACAGCGCGGGGCGAATAATAAGAAAGATCCTCGGACCTCGGACCAAGCATGACCAACCCCCGTTACCACCACCCTGCTATATCGTCCCGAGCGGGGTGAAAAGGAATTTTTGTAGGTGGGTTGGTGGGTGGGTGGAAGGGTGGTGGTGGTGGTTCACACACTCGCTCGCTCGCTCCAAGAAAGGGGTTGCGCAGCTATCGCGCGGTATGAGACCGATCGTTCGGACTCCTTCGAATCGACCGAGGAGCACAGAACGGGGCAAGGGAAAGGGAAATGGAAGGGCAAGTCCGGCAGTACTTGGTGCTCGCTCTCTCTCTCTCTCTCTCTCTCTCTCTCTTTCTCGGTTATCCAAGGTGCTAGGCGGTAGCCCCTGGTCATCAGCAGGCAATGGCGGCGGATGCGAAGAACACTTTTCTGCAGATCTCTACCCATTCCACCCTTCCAAAGGGGGGGAGGTGGGTGGTTGGGATGCTGTGGTATGTGTGGTGCGCTACGGAGGTACACATGCGCCCAGTAGCATGCGTGTATGTGTGTGTCGGTGGGTGGGTGGGTGGGTGGGTGGAAGTGGGGAGTGTAATGGGGTTTGCCTTCATTTATGTAAATTCCAGAAACTAGCCGAAACCTTCTCTTCTGCATGGTTTGTGATTTACCTTCCACTAGCTCGCTCACTCGTTCGCTCGCGGTATGCTGTGAGTGAAGGCTGTAGCCCGCCTGCACGCCTTGCCAGGCGCACAACCATCCGACCAACCTGTCCAGTCAGGGCAAGTTTCTTTCTCCAGAGCACCCATCCCGTGACACTTCATTCACTACCGACGTCGACCAATCCATCCAATCAACCCGGGGAGACCGGGCTCCCCGGAGTGGACCTGGACACGCACCCAAGCCGATCCAAGCCCCCCAAAAGAAGGACCTCCACCAGTGCCGGTCAGACATCATCCTGGGCCACACCATCGCCTTACATACTCGGTGGGGGGAAAGGGCTCTTTGGGAGGGGGGGTGGCGCGTTGTTTTACTTTACGCCGCCAGCGCCAGCGGCCACAGCTCATCTAGGAGATTCTCATCTTGGCACCGGAGCGTATCGACCGGCTGGCTGCCTGGCTGGCTCGCTGGCCACGATGTGATCCGGCAGGAGTCCAGTCCAGTAGTACCACCACCCAGTGGGTAGTACCATGGCTACAGCAGCATCCTAAGACTATGAGAGCGAGTGCCCCAAAGGGTAGCCCATGGTTCGGGTTCGGGTGTGTTCACCTTATCGCTGGCAGAAGAAATGAGTAAACCGGGCATCCCCACCTCCCCCTTCTCGAAACACACACCCACCCACAGAGAGAGCGTACCGGAACTAGAAAGGTAGTCCAGCCCCCTCCCATCCCCAACGGGGCCCAAACTGACGGTTTGATGCTGTAGCTGTTGAACAACAGTCGCTGCCTGCTGACCATTGCCTAACTGGCTGTTTGGGAGTCTAATGAGAAAGGCAAAGGAAGAGCGCGCTTGACCAGTGACGCCACTGACGACGACGACGACGACGACGACGACGACGGAATAGACCCAAAACTTAAACCCCCCCCTTGGCACCGGGAACCCATCCTGCACTCTGCCTTTTGCACCCTCCATTTTCCAATACCTAATGTCCGTCCTTTGACCATTCGAGAAGGAGGAGAAGGAGGATTGGTCTGCTGCGAAAGTTCCAAAAATTAGAACACCCGTGTCCGGTGTGTGCCCGGCGGGGTGGTGTGCCTCTGTGTGTGTGGTTTGAGATGTTCGTCCCAATGGAATGCCCTGGCAAGTTGGAACTGGTTCTGGAGGTAGGATACCGGACGGTCGCAGCATCGTCGTCGTCGTCGTCGTCGTCGTCGTCGTCGTCGTCGTCGTCGTCTTTGTCGCCGGCACTGACACCGGTGGCCGAGCGCGGTAAAGCAAAAACCCATTACCCCCCGGGGGTAGGGTGGGTGGTATCGGGTTGGAAAAGGGTGGTGGGCGATGGGGATGATTTTGACCAGTGAGTTGAGGGGTTTTGTTTAACAAAATATTCCCAGCACAAGCACCCGCTCACGTCACTGACTCTGGACTGGACTGGACTGGACTGGACTGGACCGTACCACCCCGCCCCGGGTGGGAAGGGTGCCCACCGCGCTTCTTCAAGTCACTCCGGAGACCGGAGGCGAGGCGATACCACAACCTTCCTCTCGATACCGGCGTGCGACGCAGAAGCGAAAATCCAGCGAAAATGCTTTTCTCTTTCTTTTCCACCACCCCGGCCGCCGACGACCACGTCGCCGTTTCGTACGTCCATTTCGACGACTTCGCCGACACACATACCATCCCGGGTCAACAGGATGACCGCAGTACCTGGATGGACGAAAAGTCCACGATCGAGACGGTCCACAACTATCCAAGCATCGCCAGCTACCGCGACGTTCCACGGTGCACTGACTTCTTCCTCTTCTATTTCGCTATCGGCGAACCATCCTTCGGTGGCAGCGGCGGAAGCAACAACAACCGAACCACCGTCTCTTATCAGTCCCAGCTTTCTCGGTTTTATTTAAGGCTCTCCTTCCTCCCTTCGTCTGATCCTTTGCCACCACAAACACTCCATCGAATGACCGGTGACGGTAGTGGCGGCGTCGGCACATCGTCATCAGCAGCTCGTCGTCCTTCTGCGCCGAACATCTTCACGAAACGCCTTCATTTGGTGCTCTCACTGACTGGTGGAACTAGTAAATGAGTAGGAGCGTGGTGCTGCTGACCGGTGCTTGGGCGACGGACAGTCAGCCAACCAACCAACGGGACTCGTCCCGAAAATTTCGCCTTTTTCCATCCAACCGTTCCGGAAGTTGCTGGTGATGCTGGCGGCTAGCGAACCATCGGGAGTTTTGCATAGTTCCTTGCACTGTCTAATCGCAAGCAAATGAGAACTCCCTGCTCCCTGGGTGCGGATAGACTAGAAAGAAAATCCTAACAGGGCAAAAGGGAACACACCGAGAGGATTGCTGTTGGGAAGGTTCTTATTCGACGTCCTAGTCGTGCTGATAGGACAGCTCCCCATGAGCAGCAATCGTACAGGGGAGCGGTAATGGAGAACAGGAACAGAGTTATGGATTCGAAGAAATGGATCATAGGAAGGATTCGATGGAATGATTAACCGGCTGCGAGCTATTTGCCACCGTGGCGCTAATGCAACCACCTTCAGTAAAATTTGACTCAAGCTGGAAGCTTATCGCTGAATGAGTTTGATGCACACAAAACCGTAGAGCTCGGCTAGCACACGAATTGTACTCAACGACACTAGTTTCCTAGAGTTTTTGAGTTAATTCAAGTTCAATAACAACAATTTTCAATTAAATAGACAGTTAATGGGGATAAGTCAAAAATAAGTTTGCTTTAGTATGTTACCATTATACATTATCCATTACCAGGTGTATGCATATGAAACCGATCTTTTTGTTTTGCGAAAAAAACACTTTTTCTTGTAAAATGGAGAAAAAATTATTGAAAAAAAAATAAATAGGGAAAAAATTAAAAAGATGGCAATCGTTAGCTAAACATTTTAAATTTATCTTAGGCAATTTTTGAATGCCTTACCAAAAAAGCCGCCAATGTGTACCATTTTTTTCCAAACCCATTAATTTTCTCAAATTTTCGTAAAAATGGAAGCACTGCTCAGCCATTACCTGTCCCAACGATGCAAATGAATGTTCATCTGATAGAGTCAAGTCTTGTGATTTAGCGGCAAGTGGTAATTGTTACCATTTGTGGTTTTTACGATGTCCGCGAATCGCAGTTTTTCAGACCGGAACTTGCCATTTTAATCGCAATGAAAATATTTGTTATAGTGTTAAATTAGAAAAATGCACACCGATTATGTTAAACGGATTCCTAATGAACAAAATAATTCGCTTAGACTGACTTTACAGCTCCATTTGGCATAGATATAGCTTTAGAACGAAAATGGCATGGAATACCTGACTCTGATACCATTAATAACTAGAGTTATTGACTAGTCTGATACCATTTAATAACTAGAGTTCAGAGATACATATCCAAGCTAATTTCCTAATACTAATCAGCGAAAGTGGAGACTAAAATTGCTCACATCTCACATCACACAATGCAGCTATTATATTTCCACAATCCTGCATGTTTACAATTGCATCTGTGCAACAAATATGATTAGTAGATACTCGTCGTCCCAACAATGTATCGTCGCTAATCTGGAGAGCTATTTATTTGGAAAAGGGTTTATTGATAGTTCAGGAGAAATTCTAACGATAACGCAATTGAATTCTGCGAATGGTAAGCACACTTCTTGGAATAAAAACTACTGAATAACATTCCAAGCCGTTTGTTGAGGTTTTGCTCAGGCAACACAAGCTTTTTGCTTCCACAAAATAGCATCAAAAGGACTCTTCGTTAAATCTTGAAAAATAAACCATATGTAACAATCCAACGGGGGTGTTTAAGAAATTTACCAAGTATCTTAATCAAACATTGATCTTGTTGCTCCCCAACTTGAAAATGAACCCGCAGTCCCTCGGAATCGGGAAAACGTGACAAACGGCCCAGTAATTGTGACGCTGGCGGGCGTGATTGGGCCTCTGACGAAACACCTTGCTCCTCGGAGTCGACTAGTGCCGGCTCCGCTGGTGCTGGTGCTTCCACTTCCCTTATCTGATGTCATCACAAACCACCCACGGTTTCGAGCCTCTAATCCACGGCACATGACAACGGACCAGGCGCTAAGAAAACCGTTCCATTCATCCCCCCCCCGGGCCCGGCATAGCTCTTAGCTTAACGAACCTTCAGGATTCCGGAACCTGGACCGCGCTTGGTGACGTCTTCGTGGAAGGACTGCTGGCTGGCTTGAGCACGCGAGTAAGTGCGAGCGAGCTCCAGGCGCACAAACATTTCGTCCAATTCGCCACATGACATGTTGGGTTAGGGTAGTTAGCTCACACCCCTTCCTTGACGCAGCACGGTGGCTGACCATCTTTTGGTTGCCATCGCCGTCTACTGTTATGTATATTTATTTTATCCGTTTTTCTAAAAAGCGATCCCCAACTCCTTGCTCCCTCCACCTCACTCCCTCCCTCCACCTCACTTCTGTCACTTCCTGCCCCTTACCTCTTTATAACCCCCCCCCCCCCCCTCCCTAAGAAGCGGGTGTGGGGTGGGCATGTTTTGGACATCTTTGGACCAACCATTCCTCGGCATTGCACGGCGACGCACACAGACGCACTTATCGGAGTGAAATTGGGAGTCACGAGTGGGAGGGGGAGTGGGAGGGTAGGAGGCGTTTCGCGCCACACGCACACAAAAAACGGTCAACACATTAGGAGCTTCTTGCGTTTCGGATCACCTCCTTCTGCCGGCACGCACACGCAGGCACGGACACAGAAACTACTACGACCTTTCTGCCAAAGCAGCGGTCAGTCGGTACCCCCATGCCCTCGCTACCACCTCCCACTCCCCTTGTCTTGCTCAGCAAAAGCTGATGATGGTGATGATGGTGGTGGTAGTGCTGGTGGCAGTGATCCTATTCGAACACCGAAAAGGATACATCCCGAAACGGTGCCCATACCTTTGGCAACTCTAAGTGCTCCTTGGCTTGGCGCACACTCTTGCTTAGCATAGCGGCGGCGTCGGCAGCCAAGGATCTTCCTCGCTCTAACCAGATTCAGTGGCGAGTCTCGAGCGAACGCTACCAGCGAGCGATCGAAACTACTCCTCATCCTTCCCATCAGTGGCCGCTTTAGAATCAGGGGAGGGAGGGAGGGAGGGGGGGGGAGGCCCGCTGTTACCAACCACCGACGTGGACGCCGTACAAGTCGTTAGTCTTGGCATCTGTGAAGGGGATGGGAATCCCGGGGTCTAACCCGGACCACTCCCGTTAGCGCATACATATCATCAGCGCCAGCGGCCAGCCTGCCGCCCGCCCCCTACCTCCCAGTGGGTGGCTCTTGGTGGGTGTTGTTCGGTCGGTAGCCATTTCTGCGAACATACTCACACCATCCTTCACCAGCCCACTGGGTGGTGACCGGTACTAACGCTGCATATACCCTCCCACTGATACACACCACCCCGGGTGGGTGGAAAGTGGGTGGCATTTTGCAAAAGAAGAAAGCATCGGCCATCGAGGTACGAGATCCGAGGGTCTCTTCGGTCAGTGTATGTGTGAGGGAGATGGTCAGCATCCAGAGAGAGAGAGAGAGAGAGAGAGAGAGAGAGAGAGAGAGAGAGAGAGAGAGAGAGAGAGAGAGAGAGAGAGAGAGAGAGAGAGAGAGAGAGAGAAAAAGGTAGGAAGGTTGGTTGGGCATATATCCACTGCTGACCGGTGCTGCTGTGCCGGACCTGCTTGCCTCCTAGACACTGGCCACATCATGCGAGTGCTCAGCGAGTCCAGGGACGACGCCGATGACGACGACGATGCCAAGCGCCTGTGCCTTTGCCTTAAACTTATATCTTCGCATACGGCAACGAACGTGCCGGTGCGGTCGTCCACTTGTCCACCCGAGAAAACCTCCCTTTCACATCTCTCTCTCTCTCTCAACATCAGAAATTCAAACTCGAACGATCCAACCCCCAACCCCGGTGGGTGGCGCAGAAGGTGCCCTGGAGTGGGTGTAAAATTCAAAGCGAATCCTTTCTTGACCGTACCGGCGCACACACGGCACACAAACACACAGCAATCCGTATGGTCATGCAAAAGATGAAGGAAGGTCCTCCAGCCACGCACCAAGCTCGCCGCGTCCATCGCCGGGGCGTGACCATGGTGACCGTGGACCGGTCAGTGGATCTGGTCCGGACCATCCCTTGGCCTCCATCGCTACCATTTTCGAACGTCGCATCGTCGTTTTTCCGACTCCTTTTCCTAGTAGCAAGACGGTGACGGTGACGGCGACGGTGATCCGCGTCGGCCCCAGAAGTGAGCTGACCAACGGAAAAGCCCTGGACTCCGTGGAGTTCCCATCGTCGTCATCTTGGCCCTGCCAACCAAGGACACATCGAGCAAAAACTCCTTCCACCCACAGCCACCTCCCCCCCCCCCCACCCTTCCACCCCAGGGGAGTGGTGTCGAACGACGCCAACGTCCGGTCCGGGCAGAGCAGAGCAGAGTCCAGGACCCCAAACCACGCCAACAGGCGAGCGAACGGGCGAACGTCGTCGTCCGGAAGAATCCTTTTGCGTGACCACTTGGGGCGGGCGGGTGTGAGACGAGGGTGGGTGGGGGGTGGCAAGATGTGTTCCCAATCAACTGGGCCTACCGGGCGCACCCCCTACTTCCCCCCCCCCCCCCCCCCCCCCCACACACACACGTAAACGCGTCTAGCGCGACGGAATGGCGGCCATCTTGGCGATGACCAACCGGAACAGTGACCGACCGTCTACCCCGTGGGATGGGGGAATCGTTCTCGTTTGCAACGAGTTTTTTTGGGGGGGGGGGGGGTGAGGGTAGTGAAGGAGGGTGGCTGGGTTGGGCGCTTTCACGTCGACGGGCGCCACGAACCACGCCGGATGCCGTTTCTTGCTGACCGGACCTTGCAGAGCGAAAGGACCATGCTGCGCCACGACCGTGGGGTTTCAATTATTCCTTCCTTCGCTTCGCTTGCTCGGTGCACGGATGCTGACCTCCGTGGGCGAGAGCACGTGAGCTTTCCATCGTATCCATCCTCGTATCCTCAACCCGAGCAGCGCCGGGCGAGCGGTGGACGGGTTGCTATACCGACTTGGCACCCTGGCGTACCGGCACCGTCGCGGTACGCGCAAGAAACGTCGCGCGGCGCGCTCAAGAGTCATCTGCAGATGTCACCCGACTCCCCAGCTCCGGGCGCGCGCGCGGGCTCACTCCTCGGAAGGTAATCAATTCTGTGCCATCCAGCCGTCCGCGGTGGTCGTGGAGTGGCCAGTACGCCAGCTGCTACGGCGTGACGTGGCGCGGTGCGGTGCTCTGTACTGCGACGGTAATTTGGTTGATTAAATTCACTGCCCCAGACCCCAGGCTAGGCCGACGGAAGATGATCCCGATCCTCTCTTCGGAGGAGGAGAAAATACGCAAACTTGTGGCCACTGGACTTGGTTTGGTAGTGCCTGCGTAGTGACTCGGAAGACTCGGTTTTTGTTCGTTGTCAATTTGTTTGTCAAAGGATAATATTTACAAGGACGGTTTTACTTAAGAACGACAAAGTTGCTTAAGAACAGCGAGAAAGAAGAACGGTGAAGATGCGAAAGAGAGAATCTTTTTCTTAAAGAAAGCTTTTGATTTGTTTTCTCACGATTAGAAAGAATGCTTTTCTAACGAAATATACTCTACGCCTAATATATTGAGATGAAATAAGAAGGCATTAGCGTAGTTTAAGAAATGTCTAATAGTTCGATTAATCTAATATTAAGTTAAAAAGTATCTCATGTGGAAAACAATAGTTTCTACTTAACAATAGTTACTACTGTACTTAGTTAATTTGAGGAGGATCAGGATTTAGATATGACCTAATTTGAACAATTTTTCAATCAAATACAATATGAGCACCTATATTTCAGATCTAATGTATGCATTAAAAAAAAGAAACAAAATTTGCCGATTTTTCAGGGGCAAACCGTCAATCGCACAGCAGACACTAAAAATGCAGCATCAATAGCAGTTATGCATGAGTCATCAGACGAAATTTGAAAGCTCTATCAGTCGAACTCTAATCGTGATGGCGAAAAATGTGAAGCAACTTAGTTCCGAGGTTTGTGCATTTTGAAAAACGGGTATCCTGATACATCCAAAAAGTTCATCGTGTGTCACTTTGTGAGTGTCAGTATCTACAAGATCTTGGCGCTTTTGCCCAACAATAAAAGCATCACAAGAAGGCATGGTTCTGGACGGCTGACGACTCTGACCGACAAAAAGCTCCAAAAGATTTTGATCCGACCGAGATCGAGGAAAAAGTAGCATTAAATGTAGGATCTATTATAATAATTGATCGCAAAAACGGAGGAGGAATTAATTGAAAAGTGACAGCAAGAGTTGAAAAATATGTGCACAAATATATTTTGGACTGCCATGTCGAAATTACCTGCTAACTGCCGGAATCCTGCTTGGAATGGCACCGAATGGCACCCATAAACTGATAAACTCACTTTCAACGCGTAATTTACAGAACTCATTTATCGGTCATAGTTTATTTTTTATCACCTTTCAAATTTGTCTCTTTTTAATGCTTACGTTATAAACAAGAAGTTTGACGAACATGATCGATTACAGCAGTTGAAATAGTTTTACTCGACGATTTGTAAAAAGTCAATCATCAAGCAATCAACAAAAACCATTTAATTACTGCACCTTGCTTCGGAACGATATCAAAATGCATTCTAAAGAAGGTTTTATAGTAAATTACCTTCTGCTATACGGTTACGTGGACCACATTTGTTGACAGACATATCCTTGGAGTTTTATACAAGATCACTCGGGAAAAACTGACAAACATGTGAATACGAAGCGTTTTGAATATCCATTTCGTGTTCTCAAAACGTTGCAGTATATCAAAAGCATGCTGACGCTCTTATGATCTTCCTTACAACAATTATTATGATGTATAAGAAAAAATAAAAACACGAAATAGTACAAAATAAAGTCATCATCGAAGGCAATAGACACATCTATACAACGATTTGATTTAGACGAAAAGAGCAGAAACATTATTTCCTTCACAAAACATAAATCATATATCTTTCTTGTTTGCGCATAAGAACCCCACGCTTTGAGCGATGCGGTGACGTTTCAATTGCCTCGTCACTTTGCTGAGCTATCGCACCACCAAGGACATCTAGTGGACATCTGGACCCTGCACACTGTGCCATGATTACGCCACATGTTTCAGCGACATAATTAAAACGGTGGTCAAGTGAAAACCAACCGCTTTGATGATCGTTATCGGGAGTGCATCCACATTAACATGACCATTAGTAGGCCAGCGCATACCTACATTCCGACATCCTTGCCATAGCTTCAGGGCGCTTTACCGATGCCATCTTTCATCAACAGCAGTACACGAAGCATCACGTGAATGGTGGTGTTGTGAATGGTGGTGCTCTGTGTTTATGGCGAGAAAACAGACAACCAGAACCAGAACGAAAATGGGAAAAGGCACGAGAGGCAAATCGTCATAATCATTGCAACCACCGTGCAATCCCGTCACCAACGCCAACAATGGCCACCGGTGCAGCCAATCCGCCCTTTTCAATGCAACCGGAGGACCACAACACACCACTGGACACGTCAAATAATTACAAAAAAAAACCTGGCTCCGTTTCGTCCACCTCGGACCGACCTCGAATGACCATTTGTCAATGGGGTTTCTGCCAGTACATCAAATATGAATCTGAACTGGCCAGTCGCCCGGAGTGGCCACCGGATTGCACTTGGCCACAGGCACACACATACGGAGCGAAGCGAACCGAAATGGACCCGGTGAGCAAGGGATTAATAGTTGATGGTGCTAATAGGCGGCTGACACATTCACTGTCACTGACCACGCGGGTTACAAAGCGTAGCCGTGTCGCTGGCATGCCAGCAAAGGACTGTTTGGCCCCCCCGCAACAGCACCACGACCACAGGCCATTAGCCACAGGCCGTCGGTCGAGCCTTGCAAATGAATTCCTTGCCTCTCTGCTCTGGAGCTCTCCTGCATCCAGTGCAGTGTAAACACAGTGTCCGCCGTGGAAAGTATAAATTAAAAAATCCATCCCCCCGGTACTGGTGGGAGGCGGATGAGGGATGGTGGATGCACCTGCGTCCCGGGAAAGGTGTCTATGTGTGTTTGTGTGTTTGCTCATCAAGATACGAACGGTCGCTCGATGCCGCAACACTCCGGATCCAGGCGATCTGGGCGTGAAATCAGGGCACGCCAACCTGCGGACTCACCGCGCAGAGGCGCACACAGGAGAAGAAGCGCTTCTTCTCCTCTGTACCGATCCTGGTACCGAGATAGTGATGAATAGACACTTTGTGGTCGCTGCTGTTGCTGCTGCTGCTGCTGCTGCGACCACATCTGGTGACCGCGTCGCGTCGTTTTTGGAGCGAAAACCATTCCGCTGACCAGACAACAAGGGTAGCGGGGGGGGGGAAGCGTTGGCTTTTCCTTATCATCGCGCACACACACAGAGCCATACACACAGTGGCCAGCAAGTCGAAGCGGCGGAAGGTTCGCGAGGTTCGCAAAGATGGCTGACCTGCCGCATGGCCAACGTTCGTCCTTCGAGCGACGTTCCCTTTTGCTCGGGCCGGAAAGTAATGATGCTGCCGCTGCTACCGCTGCTGTTTATGCAGATTAGAGCAACGGTTCTTATCTAGCACGAGAAGAGACGAAGCGACCGCTAGGTTCTTGAACCTCGCGGAATGACCACTGACGGATGGATGGGCTTGGCGCGCGTAATGAGATGACGCTACGCTACGCATCACTTTCGCCTTCGACATTGCGCCTTCCACGCAATGGGTCGGCCGCCTGCGTCTTCTTATCGCATATCTCTCGGCCCTCGGTTCAGCCTGGCCTTGTCTGCAACCCTCGCATGCGATGTGCCGCAACGATGTAGGAAGGCAAACTGGGAACGGAACCGCGACGCCTGTGCTGACTGACTCCTGTGCTGGCCTCAGTCACCATTCGGTGGCTTGGGCGTCGGATTTGTCCGCGAGTGTTTGTTGCCGATTATTTTCTTCTTCGTGTTTTTTTTCGCTCTTTCTTTCTTTTTTTTCTTTCGCTCTGCTCGGCTTATCTCGTCACCAGTGAGGGTGACGATGCCCTGTCGAAGGCTAAGTGTCGCGACGTTTTATCGGAGCGGGCGTTCGAGAATGTGCATGGAAGGCGCTTGCTACTGTTTACCGAACGGAGGCAGAGAGAACATTTTGGGATGGGCTTAAACGCTTAGGAGTTTGGAAAGAACAAGACGGAAGTGAGTGAAAGAGAGTGATGTCATTCCATCAAGCTGTCGTTAAGAGACCCAAGTGTAGTGAAATTTAAAAGCGAATACATTTCACACTTGAAACTGTACAAATAATCAAAGTGACAAAGTGAAAGTGAAATCATCTTTTGACTCATAGAAGCATTTTTGTTTTGAGAGAAAAACAATAATGGATTACTCTAGAGACCAAATCAGGAATTTGGTTCTTGAAAGGCTCACAACCATTCAAGCTAAACGGAAACAACTGCAGCTAATTGTGAATAATTTATTCGTCTAAAGATACGATAATTGATTGAGCAAACAGAAATTACTGCCCCTTGAAAATGCACACTGGTCACGAAGAGTTCGTTTAATCACCGAGCTCTATAGCGATCACCATACAAATTACAAGAAATATTCCTCTAAGTGATCAACAGAAGCATAAAATTAAATAATACATTTTATGTGTTACATTTTTGTCGATCTACATTTTCTTCCTTTGAAATTTAGCAGAATCAAATCAGAAGTATACACATTCACCAGACGTTCAGATTGAAGAGCTCAGATAAAGACGTACAATCGGGGAATAAATTACTTGCGTTGTTACTTTACGAATGCATCATGCTCATCGCATTAGCAAAGAAGAATCCAAAGGTCTCTTTTGAATTATTGAATGAAATCGGCTGAATCGGTTGAATTATTGAACGAACGATGCTAATGCGTATTCTTGAAGAAATTAATATTGATTGTCAACAGAAACCAATGGAGCCACATTAATTATTAACTAATCCATGATCAAAGAGATTCAATTGAACAAATTCACGAACAAAACAACGAAACCTTCCTTCGCTATTGTTCTTCGCAACGTTGCAACCACCGTTTATTGCAACAATGGGGTGATTCAGATGAGTGCCACATAATAACAAAGCCACAGAAGCCTCTCCATCAAAACCAATACTGCTGCCCCGCTGCGATGAAACGAGAATGACAAACAAACGTCCCACACAAAGCGATTCCCGGACGCGCGTCGACGATAGGCAATCAAAAAACCAAATACTCGAACTGTTCCGAGATTTCACCGACAAAAACCGTAAGCTCACTTACGATATCGTAAATAAACCATCAAACCAACCGGCTTGGCCCCTAGGTGGTTCCACCATTTGGCATCGTAAACTGTCTCTAACCTCTGCCGGCATACCGGCGTATAAGCACAAACGAGGGAACGGGAACCGGCGAAAGGGGGCAGAGGGCAAACGATAAATTATCCATCAGCTGACGACTGCTACTGGAACAGTGTATGTGTCGCCTTCGTGGTGTGGCGTGGCGTAGAAAAGTTCTTATCCAGCTCAAGACGTTTCACTTTCGTTCCGTTACGTTCGCCCTGGCTCAGGCATTCGGCGCGAATATCCCGGTCGCTCATCCGCACAATCCGACGAAGACGAAGACAACCCGAAAGACCCGAATGAAGGCGGCATCGTTCCGATGGGGCAACATAAAAATCTTTGCCACACGCGAAAGCATGCCCGAGACAAACGTCACACCCCCGTTCCCTTTCCCTTCCCTGTATCCCCTTTACAACCTTGGCCATCGGGTGAAGGCTGCAGTGGAGAACTGCGACTGCGGCGTGCTGGCGTGTGGAGCATAAAACGAAAAGAAATGCCTGCACCAAGCCCCAAACGTTGGCCCCAAGGAGCAAGGCACCTCCTCCCTGCACCTCGGTCCCTCTCCTTCTATCGGTTCGATCCATTTCGCTCGAAGGATCATCCCCAAGTTACCGGCTTCCTGGGTCACTTTACGAGCCAGGAAATGAGGAGTTTGTGATCAGACTGGTACGCGGTCCAGGGCAGGGGCAACAATCGGTGCTGCACTCGGCACCCGGCCACGGCCACAGTCAGGCCAACCTTCCTTCTCTTCTCTCTCTCTCTCTCTCTCTCTTTCATTCTGTCTCTTTCTTTGATCCACTACCACCTCCCCAGCCAGTGGCCGCTGCCGCTGTTGCGCTTCTGTTTTCTAATAAAAGCCGGCATTTCCAGTGACACTGACCTACCCTAATCGGTCTGCCATTGAGCAAGGAAGTTCACCTCCTTCTTCCACCACCACCTTCTCTCTCTCCTTTCCCTTTCCCACCCTCGCCCAAAAACCTAAACGAGCTTTGCAAATAAACTCCATAATAACATAATAATAAAAGCAAAAGTGTGTGTGCAGAAGGAGGCTAGGGCGGAGGGAGTGCAGTGCGGGGGACCGGAAGAAAAAGGCCAACGTCTGGAAGGATGTCTGGGAGCCTGTGTGCCGGTCACACACCAAGGAAGAAGAGGGAGAAGCAAGAGAAGAAAAAAAAATTAAGACGACCATCAAACTACCGGCATTTGAGCGGAAGCTGGAAGGAGTGAACGAGAGCGAGAGAGATGGGGAGAGAAAGAGAGAGAGAGAGAACAGGAAGGAGACGGTGAACCAAGGGGATGGAATGAGGGAAGGGAGGGATGGTGGTGAATGAGAGAAATCCGAAAAGAGTAAAACAGCTCAATAAAAGAGTCGTTCCGGGCGAAGGCGAAGACGATATGCTGGAGTGGTGGATGGAGAGGGTGGTGAGGGTGTGGTGAGAGGGTGGGGGTATACAACCGAATAAAAACACCACCCCATTGACGATGACGACACACATACCGAAACACAGACGACCGCACGGCCAAAAGATTCCGATCCCCCCCCCCGCCCCCTCCCATCATCCCTCTTCATCCCCTCCCTCCCTCCCACCCCATTGCAAACCGAACGACTTGCTGCTCCTCTTCTTACAATCACAGGATAAGAAAGACACACTCTCGGAAGACTTTCTCGGCCTCGGTTCTTCGCCAGGAGTTCGGGCAGGTGGTGGGGGTGGGCCCAGGGGGGGTGGCGATGCTGGGAGTGGCGGCTCGAGCCAAGATGAATGGTTGCTGATGGTAGTGGACCCGGTACTGGGGGCTGGCGGAGTGTTTGGAAGAACGGGCAGAAAACATAATGTCTGGCTGAATGACTGGAAGTTACGGTTTTACGAGTCGACGGCGATGACGTCGGTGGCGAACGGAGGGAAGGGAGCACCACCACCGACTCAAGACGACTGGTCGAGCGTCTTCGAGCGTAAGGACGAAGTAAACAAATAAAAATATTCTTCTTCCAGCCAGAAGAAGCGGAGCAGCCAGCAGCCAGACCAGAATGGGATCATAAAACTTAAGTAAGATGCTACCCAACACACCCACAAACGAACACAAACACCAATACAATGCACAAACCAGCGTGCTGTTGCTCCTCCTCAAGGTTCCTCGAGGTTCTTTGCCACGTTTCTGTTTTGGAAGGATCTTTTCCATCCATCCGTCCGTTCCAAGAGGCCAAGGCCATACCGATTGTGTTCGTTTGGTTGGTGTGTCGGTGGTGGCCGAATACCGAACACACCTAGCATTAGGGCGCTAAGGGAAGAAACTAGTAAGCTGCTGCTCCCGAAGGAAACACCAACACCAATGCGTAAAAGTGTGCCACCGGGACGGCGAAGAAAGTTTAGAGTTTCCTTCCCTTCCGTCCGTCCCGCCAAGTAGATTTTCCAAGTCAGTCGGTAATTGATTCGATTTGATCCAACAACCCACCAGCTCTTCCTTTTCGGAAGACGCTGCCCCAAAAGAATTCTAGAATGCCATGACCAGCCAATGTCTTTGGTTCCAGGTGTTCCATCGAGGTGCTTTTCTATGCTCGGCATGCAAAACATAGCGGGCAGCAACAAGTTGGTGGCGAAGAGAAGCATTTATGCTGCTGTTGCCGTACATTCCATTACCGTTGCGCTTCTCACTCACGTCCGCTTTGATTTCCCGGAAAATCTTTCAATTCTATAAATGCAGACGGATGCATAAAACGAGTGAAATCATAAAGTACCACTGCACATCCACAGACTCTGCGTATTGATCAAGGTGCACCAGCATCTGTGCATAAATTTTCCACAGGACCGCCGGACATCAGTCGCTCCATCGGACCGATTTCGCGCCCAATTTGCTCCGCGATGTGGCGGCTGCTGCGAGTGTGTATAAAAATGTGTTGGCCAAAAACTGGTTTGAAATTAAATCAATTAATTAAGTCCCGTTAGTGTCCATCATCCAATGGACAACCGAAAGTACAACCCTTGCAACCGCTACCACCCTTTCCGAGGGGAATAACGAATACAGTATCCGTACGCATGGTTTTACGCTTAGGCTGGGCGCCTGTTGCACATAGACACCCGCGCCTATGCTGCAACATTCGCAAAACATATCGATTCGCATTCTCCCATCCGGTGGTGGCGGAACTACCGAGCGTTAGAAGTGTCCTGTCCAAACTCGAACGCGACTAACTCGAAAAAAGGGGTTGGTGGGAGGACATCGAGAATGATGAAACGCGGGAAAGGGACTGCACATTGACAATGGATTGCAGTTTTGCTCCAGGAAAGGGTGCCGGCTATGCAACAGACTGCAACCACGGATGCACACACAGATACAGTTATGATCCGCAAGCGAATGCTCACCTGCTGGGAAGCGAGAGAGAGAGAGAGAGAGAGAGAGAGGGAGATGTTGTGGCCGCGTGCGACACTGACATGACAGATGTTCGTCGCCGCCGATCCGGGACCATCCGTCCGTGTCCGCCGAGGGACTGCTAATTATGACAGAAAGCGGCGGGCGACAAGCGCAAAAGGACAATCTTTTTTCGTTCCAATCCAATGGGGGCTCTCTGTTTAGATTTTGCTGCGACCGACAGGCCACGGACCGGAGAGTGGGAGCGAGGGAACAGGAGTGGAAATAAAAATTAGAAAATGCATCCAGCAATGAGCATCCATCCTATGGAGGTTGCTCTCCGCTTCAAAAGGCCCTGAACGGATTGAGCTCGATTGTCCAACGGGTTTCCCTTAGGGGACTATGGGGGTGTGTTGGTTGGAGAGTTGGGTGATGTACACCCTCGCCCCCCTCCCCACCATGATGCATTGACAATCCAACTTTGGCGAGCTGATGGACTGATGGGCAATTCCGTTAAAGAGTTTCTAAGCCAGGGTTGGGACACAATAAAAAAACACACAAAAAAAGATAAACCCAAAGAGGTTATCCAGGACATTCCAGGGGGGGCACGAAGTTGTGGTGCTTTGGGTGTTCGGCCTCAAGCACTACGTCACTTCCTGCGGGAGCGTAATTGAGTAATTGAAAATTATCGAAACGATTAATCTCCTGACTATTCGCGTCAATTATCGTTTGTGCAAAATGAAGCGACCGCTCACTGATGGGCGGCACCGATCGTTTTAGGCGATTAGTTGTTTAGGAAGCGATTGTTTAAAATCCACCACAGTTCAATACTAGTTTGGCGGTGAACATGCTTAGATCACAACTAGCAGAGTGACGTGTTTTTTTCTCATTTTTACGTACTTCTTTTTTCCATTTAAAAAAATGGTCATTAGCTGACATTATTTGTTCATTTATTGCTCCTAAGTTTCCTGAAGCATTTGATATGAATGCAAAACAGTAGATGCTCGTCGATGTACTGTTCAGCTTGCTAGAAACAAAGAGTCAAAATTATGCATCCGTTTATTGGACATTTCTGATTCCTCACTTATTGATTACCAAGAGAGCATAGATTGTTCTTTCATAGGCAATTCTTGCGTGAACATGTGTTACCAGCAATTAATCCATTTAGGAAGAACAATGACAATAAAATGCATTTGTTTGTTTGTTTGATCTTTGATTTGTTCGTACATTTTCCTGATTTTAATTTGCTGTGTAATTAAAATTACTCGTCCAATTCAGGGTCCAACGGGTTTGTTAGAAAGAAAGTAAAAAGTTATTTTAAAAAGAAGTCCGAACTGTCGGCTATGCCTTAACTTGTATAAGATTACATGTTTTTCTGGCAATAATAGCGACAAAAAACCTACTTTCATAAGCGTAATTAAGTTACATCAGCCAACACGTTCAGCCTACATTTCCAGCACGCCAAGGATGAGCCTTCACGCTCACTAATTAGCAGCAAGCAAGAATTGGTTCCGAAAAACCGACATTCGGACCCAAAGATTGCACCGATAAAGGTTAACCAATGTAGTGCACAACACAGGAAAGTAGATCGCAATAGGGCGCTCGTATTGTATTACATTGCAGTCACAGAGAACTGCACAGCGCCCCTCCCTTGTTTTCCCTTCCAGCAAATGCAGCATGTTCCCCGTGAAAGGGGCACAATATCCCGAAATTAGTTACGCCAGATTGCACACCGCCACCACCAGCAGCGAAACGACGGACGGGACGTGGACGCAAAAGCTAATTAATAGAAAACTGAAAAAAGCAGAAGAAAAAAAAAACGTGCACACAAAAGACCCGATGAAGAGTAAGAAAAAAAACCCAAAATCATCCAACAAGCCAAGGATCGAGTCGAAAAGAATCCTTTTTTTTCGCAGAACCGTTTCAAGAATTTGAGAGAGCGAGGTCTCGCAGAACTTTGAGCTTGTGTATGTGTGTGTCTGAGTATTTTTTCCTTATTTAATTTTACAGTTTCCTCCATTCACACAAAAAGGAAGTGTCCTCGCAGAACCGCTACTTAGCTGCGCTCACGCTCTGACTCCACTGATCAATTTTCGGCCGTCAAAATGTCGCTCAACGGGAGGGCTTCTTCTTCGCAATCTCCACAACCTCGACCGTGTCTGTGTTGCAGTGCGCAGCACCGCTGGAATGCATTCTGCCGCAAACGTTTCCGGGCCGTACCATGCGGAGGCGCACAGCACCGCCGCTGAGGTGTCCTGCTTCGCTTCCAGGTACACAAGCTGCCGCATCCCCCGGGGTGCGCAACTCAGGCAAAAGCGAAGATCACGGAGCACACGGACCGGTAAGGAACATCCAGAAAAAAGAAGAAAAAAAAAGCGAAAAAAGGAAACCAACGCCGGTCGCAGGAAAAGGACATCCCCTTACGAGCGCGGAAGGTGCAATGGGTGTATGCAACATTTCGCCAAAATTATTCCTCCTTCCTTTTTCTACCGACGGGTTTGTCCTTCGGTAACCGCTTCAGCGTCCGGAGAGGATACTCCTCCGCTGCTTCTTCCTCTCGTTGCCGCGTTTAGTGTTTGCTTTCCGCTCTTCGTCAGCCCTTTTCCAGGGACTGGCCCCGGGGTTCACGCGGGTTTATTGGTGCCGCGTACTGGGCCTGATCCTTCTGCCAGGCGGCGACGGCGGCGGAGGAGTTGTGCGCGGCCAATGTTACCGGTGGGTCCCAGATTCCCGGAACGATCCCAAGAGAGAGAGAGAGAGACGAGCAACCTTCCAAAATCCCCGAGCGACCCGTCAGCGACCTTGCCGTAATGTTGTTGCAAATGCATCTTTACCACCACCACCAGCACGGTCGTAAACCGCCGTCATAAGCCACCCGTGAGCCATTGCTGCCAATGTCACGTCCCATACCCGGCCCAATAGATACAATCCATCGATCGTTGAATGGCCAGCGATGACGGGAGGGAATGGGAAGAGAAACGGATAATGACACACGGACACGTTGGTCGGTGTGGAAGGGCCGCTCCTCTTTGGCGCGCGAAACCCCGAGAACCACCACCACGAACACGAAGCAAAACAACAAGAACAAAACTGAAGGATGTGGAAATGATGGGGAACGCAAGTAAGGGTGAGCGGGATGGCCAATCGGCGGTGCACACCATTAACACCCGCACGTAGACAGCAGGAACGGCGAAGTTTCGCTGGAAGGCTAATCGCGAAAACCGGTCCAACCGGGACCGGGGGCTGCACTGTGGTGGTATGGAATAGACCCCCGGGTAGACGGAACCCTCCTCGACGTTTGCGCGCGCGAATAGCCCGGGAAAACAAACAGCGAAGGGCCGGGAGAGGAAAGCGTACACTGCGTGGCACTGACATCCGAACGGTGTTCGGTCAAATTCGATGGAAATTCCCTAAAATGCTGGCTTGCTTTTTAAGAACAAAAGCGTCAGACATTATAAGGATTGGGTGTGGGTTGGGCTGTTGTGGTCCACGGCGCGACTACCTGCCACGACCCCGAGAGGAAACCGGAGTTTGAAACAACGGGCCAAGGAGATGTGCAACTGATAAGGTGGACCCCGTGTGGTTGGTTTTGTACTGTACGTTAGCTGGAGTTGTTTCCTTGGGTGTTTTGCGGAATGCCAATGCCACTTGAAATTGAACGATTGATTTGAACGAAACCAAGCCTTCCATTCTACCTATTTAATGTTTACCTCTCTTTGGTGGAATGTTGGTGCTGCTCAATGATGTAGTGGGCTATAAATATCCTTCTTAGCTTTACATTAAACAATCTCGAGATACCCTCAATTGAGCAGAAGAAATTGTTGTACAACAAAATGCGATGAGGTGCATCAATGTTTAAAAAAAAGTATCAACAATTTTCATGAAATCTCGAAGGGGCTACCTGGCAAACAGTGTACAAATTACGTGTTAAAAATGCCGAATCTATCGGTCCAGTAGTTTTTACGGTACGATGGGCACCGACATTGAAAACGTTGGTTCTGGGAAACGTTGGTTCGCTTCAAAGTATGCAGCACGCTACTGTGAGCCTTGTATGAAACGCGGTTTTTAAAAAATCTGTAACTTGGTCAGTTTTTCCTCGATTGCCCAAAACTTTTACACAATACTCTTGAAAGGGTCAGCTTTCTAGGTAAAATGTTAAAAACATGTGTCACAAAAAAAATTAAATACTGAAGCCCCCACCCACTCCTTAATCTCGCATTACAGTAGCAACGTGTAGACTTTACTTCGCTGGCAAACTGCAACGTCTTTTCCAATAGACGAACTAACAATCCTTTGCATGCTAATCCATCCTCAAATCAAAGAAGAATCTTGGAAAATTACAAAAATCTGCGAAAGCATAGTTAGCAAGCGAATAGATAGAGAACGAGAATAAAACAAGAAGAACGCAACAATCAGGTCTTTCATCAAAATGTGCAAACTTCTATTAAGATCATTCGATACACTAGCGCTTAAACATTGGCCTCGTGTAATGATCTACTACATTCAAACGACAAATTCTACAAGACTCCCAATCACGATTTGTTTTTGTGGTTTGCTCCTGGTACATAGGCGAATCCTTTTAGCTTCTTCATTTTTTTCGACATCGCCAGATTATGTGACCAAATATTCAAAAGGCAATCGTATCTGTGCCAGATTATCTGACGAACGACAAGTTACTCATGAGCTACTTAAGGCATCTTTGAGCTTGGTGGCATTAAATTGATGAATATAGAATTTTAAAGAATATTGTTTGGACATCTTTCCTGGGCAGGATACTAAAACGATATAAACGGCTTTTAAAATAACTAGCGAAAAGCCATTTGTCTCTCGAGTTATCCTTCCGGTGATCCAGAAACATACTTGTCTTCTGGCTCTTTGGTCTATTTAAGTTGTTTTGCCTTGCGAATGCATTTATCGCTACTTTTCCTTATTGTTTCACCAGCTGAGTGCGAGACCGTCGGTCATTGACGAGCCTCCAAAACGAATGTTCCTGCAACGAGTTGACATACTAGCCAAAACAAAATTTTAAACTCCCATTTTTTTTGCACCTTTCTACTCTGTCTCCTCATCTCAGGACTCGCCGATCGATCGAGGTGATCGAAGCGACCGAAAGCGACTCCCCCCCCAGCGAGGAGATCGATCTCTCAAAATCATTATATACATCCCGGGCTATGTATTTGGGTCAGAATTGTTTGGGTGTTTTTCGTCCCGTTTTCGTTTCGCTATCCACCATTTACGCATCCCTCGCATTTTCGCATCCATGCTTTCGTTCCTTGCCTTGCCGTATCCTGGCGGCCGATCCGCCGATCATGGCATCATGGTGCTCGAGGACTCAGCTTGCAGTATCCTTCCCCCCCGTGACAGTCCCTCCATTGCCTCCCTAGTGCAATCCTTTCGCTATACAGCCTCTGCACGCCCTCCCTCGCCTCATCAACCAACCTTCGTCCCCGGCAATGACTTCCTGGAGCCAGCTGAAGTCGATTTTTCATCCCTTTTGGGACACACATCGAAACTTTGGACGATTGGACGGACGGAGGGAGGAAAGGAAGAAGAGCAAAAGCGGAAAGTGTACATATACACGCACGCTTTCGTTCTGGCTGGCCCAGCACACCCGTTGGGGAGGGCCCGCGTACGTGCTATGTTCGTCCTTTTCTTCAAGAACGCACCGCAGCATAACAAGGAGGCGCGTCGGGGGCGCAGGAAGGACGAAATGCTCTTGGCGCGTGCAGAATCGAGACCGCGAGCCGGGCGGCCATCGGCAGAGGCTCCGGTTTTCGGTGAAGTGTTTCGCCAAAAAGTCCTTGCTCCGATTCAACGCACACCACGAGGCCACGAGGGTTCCCGGAAGAGGCAGCGAAAAGAAAAGAAGACGAATGAAAAAAAAATCTCCAAAATTCTCCTCCTACTCCACATAATGATGAACCTCCTCCGTACTGGACGGACCTCGCGCGAACCCTTCACTGGCCACGTCGCCCAAAGGGGGTCGGTGGATTGGCAGAGTGAAATAAATGAAGGACGAAAATCCTCGGTCCCCCCCCATTTGTGCCCGTGGCAAGAAAGCAAAAACCAACGGCCGGCCGTCGAGTGCGCGCCCAACCAACGAACGAAACTGGCGTTAGAGGCCGTCAAGGCGACCGTCGTCGTGTCACGGATCAAGGCCGGTATTGGTCCGCGCAAAAGGCATATCAAAGGAAGGATCGCACACAGCCAAGCAACGCAAAGGAGAAAGAAAGCAACGCCAGCATAACCCGCAGCATTCTGGCAATATATTCAATGCAGGCTCGGTGCCGCCGCTGCAGGCCTGGCATGTCGCGAAAATTTGTTCCAACCAGCGTCCAATCCAGAGCGAACAACCATCACACATACACACGTGTGCCTCTTTTCTCTGCCACTCTCTCTCCGTCTTTCTTCCCTCTACCTGCGCCGCGCAAAAACTTTGCCAAGGAACAGCGAGACAACCACGAGGACCACGTCGACCATGACGACGACGACGACGACGACGTCGCTGCGTCTTTCTTCTCCTGCGCCACGTATCCTGCTGCTGCCACCGGTCCTGTTTGGCAGAGGATGTCTACTCTTTCCCTTTGTGTCACTCCTTATATCCGCTTTCATTCTTTAATCACTGCACATCGCTGGCTGGCCGGCGGCTCCGGGTCCGAGGATGCCCGAGGTTCCCTACGCTTCTTTTGCTCTCGTCCCTTGCTGCGTCTCCCACCCCCCCCCTCCTGCCACGTCCAGTCACGTGAGTGTGTATTTGTTGGAGAGATGGCGAGGTATTTTACCTTTTTTTTTTTTGCGCTTCCTCCCTCGGTTCTCTGTTCTGTTCGCTATTTATACCTCGCTTCCTTTGCTGTCGCTGCTGTCGCTGTTGTTGCTGCGTTTCGCGCGAGGGTGTATCGAGATGTCTCAACGGGTCGCTGAAGGATGAAGGCGCCTATAAATGGCCCGTACCCGAAGGTATGTCGATAGGGGAGGGTAGCAGAGCTAGAGCGAGGTGCGGAGCGTTAAAATATCCTGCGGCAGAACGACGAGAAAGGAAGGGATGAAGGGAGGGAGGGCGAAGCGACGATGACCGAGTGTATGTGTGCCGCATGAAGGGACCGGGGAGCAAGGGAAAAAGAGAAATAAATAGCAGAAAAAGGAAAGAAGGAAAAGAGAGGGAAACGGCGGAAAGGAAAGCAAAGGACACGCGGGAGCACTAAGGAGTCCGCGAGTCCGAGCGCAAAAAGGGACGCCGCAGGACAATCACGCACACACACACACACGTGCACGTACAAGCACACATACACGCACCTTTTCCCTGTTTTCGCGAAATGCAGTCCCCAGCCGCCAAGCGGAATAGCGGCAGCAGCAGCAGCAGCCCGGTGTGTCCTGTCCGGTGCCACCCTCGCACAACATTTCGTTGTCTTATTTATTATCCTGTGCGTGCCTGCGTCCCACGTCGTTCGTTCGTTTGTACTGCGACCGTCGGTCCGTCCGATGTCCTGCGGGAGTCTTTCCCTTCGTTCTCCATCCCCCCACCCGGGGTCCGCTGATGAACTTGAACGCGTGACGCGTTTCTTCTGATGCCAAGCGCGCCCGTTCGCGATGCGTGCGGACCGTGGCTATCTTGTCTACCGTTCCCCCGCGTTTCCCTAATGTGCTGCGGGGTTTCATTTTCTTTTGAAGCATCTGGCCGTCAGGAAATCGCCTCCGGTGACATACTGCTGCAGTAGCACTCGCTTGTAGCTGGCCAATCATTACATCCATCCGTACGATATCGCTCGACGTCGACGTCGACGTCTCTCGGGTGCTGTAGGGCGAGTGACAAACGTCGTTCGCTCTCATGTGGCTTGATTGGAAATTTAATCTAGAAACCGTTCCACGGGCAAGTGCCATCACCTCGGCCGCCAGGAGATAAACAAAGCTCGATTGCCTTTGGCTAGACCTTTGGCACTGGCTCGCAGGAGCGTTCGAGTGTGAGTGGGATTTATATGATGAGCTAGCTGCAATAACATCAATTTGTGTTCAATTCGTTTGAAGGAATCGATCTAAAGAGTGTTCCAGAATGCGTATCAGCATTATTAATATGCTAGATTTACACCAAAATGGGATAAATACAACAAAAAAAGCTTACTATCATTTAGCAGTACACTAGAACTAGTTTTTTGTTGTTTCAGTTTGGTGATTAATTTTTCGTTCATCGAAAATTTTTGTACAGTACAAAGTCATTAAAATATTGTACAAAGGAAGTTTCTTAAAGATTGCCAGAATGCATATTAAAGAATTAAGATTTAAGATAAGATAAAGAAAATCTGGCACAGCGATTAAGATACATTCATTTTAGGCTGAAAAATCTGCCCATTTCAGAACATTCAACACCCAGCAATATGTCCGAGCATGAAGGTTCGATAGACAAACCAACTCTGGGAGGCTTCCGGATCGTGTCAAAAGTTTATGTTTGAGGAGGTGTCTCGTGCGCAAGAATAAGAAATTTATTCGCTAAACATAGACAAGCTGCAACAAAAACTCAAAGTGATCAGACTTAAGCTTTTTATAAGGCTTTTAGGGGAAAGATCTGCCGCAATAGTACAGGTTCGATGGAAGCATAAAACGTTGACACATATTTATCAACATATTTATCGACGCACAGATGAGTTTGTAGCAGTAAAATAAAGAAATCATACTGTTGCATGTGGACAATTTGTTTTGGGACTATTTACATTTTTCTTTAGTGACAGCTATTTCGATACATCCCGAAATATTTATAGCAGAAAACAGAAACAAAAAATCGAAAGAGCTAATTATGGATGGAAGCAATTGGTCTGCCTGCATCAAACAGGCATCAGAGAAGGCTTTATTTGGCACCTTTTTTTTCTAGTTAGCCATTATCTATAAACAGAACTAATTTATTTATCATTGTGTGGTGACAACAACACTCCCGGGACAAACTATGCCCTCTAGCACATGAGTTTGAGTGAGAAGATGAGCAACAATAGCTTAAAAAAGAAAGCTTTACGGTTTGACTGACTTACACAAAATACCGTCGGATGAAATTAATGAAAGATTGTTCAAAAATCAATACAAAGTACTTAATAAATTAAATTTTCTTCAAAGGATTCGATAAATTATGCTTAGATACATGAAATTTTCGAATCTTTGTTAGACGAAACACATCTTCAAACTTGTTTCTTGCATGATAAAGATGTACAAAATTAACACTTTGGATAGTTACTAAGGATTTTGTACTATACTAAGGATATATACCCAAAAAGCTGTCTATTCTTCTCCTCCTTCTCGCTCTATCAATAAACAAAGATTTCCATTCAATCGCCCAAAACAACACCGTAAGTAACGCTACGCACAAACAGCTTCAGCGATCGACATCGAGAAGAATCGCGAACCCGTCGCTCACCTTGCGTGCGCATAATACATATGCACGACTCCCCTGGCGTGGCGTATCTGTTGTCAAGGATTCCGTTTTTTTTTTTTGCGATCCTCGAAGCACTGCGCCACAAACACACATGCACGCGGCAGTCCATCGACGAAGACGAGTATGGTGCGCACGGTGGGGATTACTGTCGCGAGCACCCGGAGCCGAAGGATGACCAATGGCACCGGCAACATAAGATATGCAGCGTAACGGAGAGCGGACACATACAGTGAGGTGCCGTACCGCTGGCAGGTTGAAGAAAGGACAGAAAAAAAGCCTTCCAAGTCAAATCAAGTCCACCTTTTGCCAGCATCAGCAGCACCCGCCTCCAAGCTCTAACGGTCTGCCTCTAAGACGGAAAGCCAAAATGCGGCGCCGCACAAAGCGAGAGCAAGACGGAACGACGATACGCACGGGTACGGTGGGTGGCTAAGAAGCCGAGGTGGGTGGTGGCGGCAAGGCAAGGATTAAATGCAGCGAAGAAAGCATACATACACAAAAATCGACGACAAAAACGGGCAGGAAGGACGATCGGTGTCGGGTGGTTTGTCGGGTGGATGCCGAGCGCGCTGACCAAACGGACCAGCCAAGAGAAACCAGCGGTCGCGTAGCCACCAAGCAGCAGCAGCAGCAGCAGCAGCCAAGGACGGTGGACGGTCCAGCGAAAAGGATATCTGCATACGACACACACGACGGTGGCTGCTGCTGTTAGACGGAGCGTGTATGTGTGCGCGAGGAAAAGCACACATCGAATCGAATACACTCGCTCCTCTCTCGAGCGGAGTTCGGTCCCGGCAGACCAGGGACCGGATCATGCTGGACATCGTGCAATCAGACCGCCAGAGAGGCCTTTCTCCCTTCCACCCTCGGTTCCCAAAAACGGTGGAGCAGAAGTAGAAGGCGGACGGAAGGAAGGAGTTGGGGGAGGAATGCGAGTGAGCCACGATGCTGTATGCTAATATCCTTTGCCCCGAAAGGGACTTCCGGGGCCCGACCCCGAGACCGTTTCGCTGCCCGGAGATGCTGCCTGCCCGTTGCTACGACGTTTCTCCACGACAACGAGCGAGCGAGCGAGCGACGAAGGACTACGACCACCACGACGACGGCGCTGGTCCAGAATCTGATGTACATGTTCTTATGTTTTTTTGCTCCGTTCCCCACCCGGTACCCGCCATCGATCCAAGATGAATAATACGTTCGCTTGCTCCGTCCGTCCGTCTGTCCGTCCGTCCGTCCGGTCGGTTGGTTGGTCGGCCGGATGGCCGGTCCCGTGCTGGTCGCCAGCAAGGTTGTGCCAACGACGGACCACGCATCGTCTAACCGGTGGGGCTAGAGCTCTTTCTCTTGCCATCATCTTGAAGCTGCTCGATGCCGAGGACGAGGACAGTGTCCGGTAGTATGTACCTCATCCCACCTCTATGTGTATGCTTCTGGAGCACTATGATGCCATCATGCCACTCCCGCCCACACACCCCCTCAAACCGCAGTAGATGACTGCAGCTGCAGGGAAAGGCTGAGGTTAGGAAAACGCAGGACCACAGCGTTACCGTCGTGCCCGGTGAACCTTCTTTTTCGAAACCAACCGACCACCCCCTGCGACACCTCTTCCTCTGTCAGCATATAGCCAGTACGCATATACGCATAAAAGGAGGCGCATCCTTACTACAGGGAAGGGTGCAACGTGCTCATCCGCCATTATAAGATGATAACTCTCCTGGAGTGAGGAGTCTCAGACTCCAGCTCAAACCGAAACCGAGAAGAAGACAATCAAACCGAGAGTTCTCGTCGCTGTCGTCGTAGAAGTCGGCTCATCACACCCCCGTGCTCGGGGAGATGCACCACACGATGCACCGCCGATCTAAGGGAGGAGCGGGGGGAAAGCCTTCCAACCAAGCTCGACAGCCGTGTGACAGGGAACGATCAGGACATCCTCACCCGGTGTTCGGGGACCAAACGGCAATTGTGGGGGGGGGGGAGGGCACCACCCACTCAGTAGCAGGGCTCGATCTTGAGATGCACAAGGATGCACATGCCACTGGGACTGTGGTCATCTCGTGTATCTTTTCCAAAACCAATCCCGGGGCCGTCGAGCGAAAGAACAAAACCAGCTTCCCCTTATCAGCACAGCATCCCCCCCCCCCCCCCCCCTTGCTACATCCCTTGTCCAGGCCAGTGAGCAAGAGAAGCTATAGGCCGTGACATGGCATAAGGTCCATGTGTGCGGTTTCCCCGTGGGGTGGTGATCTACAATCCACCCCCCCACCGCGCACGCATCTTTCACGTAAGGCCAGAAGGAGAGTGCAAGTGCAGCGCAGTGCCTTCCGGTCCGGTCTGCTGCTACGATTGTCTCCAGAAAAAGCCGAAGCCCGGAAGAAAGGTTTGCCTTTCCCTGGTTCGTGGCACATACACGCATCTCCGCGCAAAGGGGCTGGATCCGGAATGGAGTGCTGGGGAATAAGGTAAATAAGAGCTCGTTGAGGACGACGATTCCTGGTTCCCATCCAACAGCATGCCCAACAAAGGGGTTGAGGGTCATCTTCACCTTCGGGATCGTCATGTACCACCGATCCTAACGATCTGGAGGGTGGCGGTGCAATACAAAAAATGGCCAATGCCTGCCTGGCTTTTTTCACCAACTCCACGATCGGCCGCCTTGCAGGTGGATCCACGAAAGCGCGCGCAATGTTTCGCGCTACCCAAGTCACAACACCAAGTCAAAACGCCACATCACAGCATCGGCATCAGCATCAGGCTCAAAATAAGGTGACAGGTGACAGGAAACGGTCTCATCCGGATCCGGGGAGCTAGAAGAAAGTAGCAAAGACACTTTCTCGCCCACCCGGGATGAGCTTGTGCACGTGCTGTGTCTTGGTGCTCATATTACCTAAAATTCGCCACCCAACCCACCCACCCACAAGCCCACGCAGTATTCGAAAAAGGGACATCTTCCCCCGGGTCCATCGTGGACCTCTCACTCGCTCGCACGCACGTTCGGTCAGTTGGTCTCTCTTTGGCTGCGACTCGAAATGCCGAACGCTGGACACCGAAATCTCGATCGAAAAATAAACGACACACATACGACCGCGAGCACACATGCGTGTATCTCTCTCTTTCTTCCTCTCTCCCCCCTCGCTAGTTACCTAAACTTCTACTCGGAACGAAACCTCGAGAAGAAAGCCAGCAACAGCAGCAGCAGCAGCAGCTCGGAGATGGACACAACACACTTAACGTCGTACTACCCTCCCCTTCATCCCCTCTTCCACCTAAAGACCACCACCATCATCCACCGGCCAGCGCTCACAGGCTCCGGGAGCGAACGAAATTTTCATTCTCTAAAATACTCCCACCCACCACCCACCACCAACCGAACCAATCGTCCTTGTCGTCCTGGCCAACGTCGTCGTCGTCGTCGTCGTCGTCATCGTCGTTGGTGTCGTTGGAGTTGGCCTGGTGGTCATCGTTCAGTTCTTCACCATCGTCCCCTTCAAACGACACATACACATGCACACGTCCACCATGCACCACCTTACGCCAATCAAGCGACCCAATCTCCTTTTCCTACCACGCCACCCACTGCCGCCCCCTCCTCCTCACCGTTCATCCCTTATCCTAACGCTCGCTACACAAATGCAGACGGAGCTCCACGAAAAAGGATATCCACGGAAAGCGTACGGTGTCGCTGAAGTGAGAAAGAAGGAGAGAGAAGGAAAGGAAGAGAGAGAGCGAGAATGAGGGGGGCTTACAACTACATTGGCAAATAAATTTTCTTAGCTTTTCCTCGCTGGTCAGTTTGTTCTCCACTCCCACTTTTACCCCCCCCCCCCCCCCTTCCAATGCCTCTCCCTCTCCGGTCACCCAAACTCGCACGGCCAGCATCACACGGAAAACTCGAAGGATATCGTGAAGAATGAGACGGTGCCGTGTGCCCACATGCGTGTGTGTGTGTGTGTGGGCCAGGACGATAGCGGCGTAGATGAGCAGGCATTGCCCTTCCCCCTAACCCACATCCCAAGCTCCGAAAAGCACCCCCTACACCACCATTTCCTTTTTCCACCCTTCCCCCAGCCCCGGGAGGGGGTGGTGGGGTAAAAAATGAAGCCAACGGAAAAAGGACACTCGAGACACAGACACAGCGACGGCCAACCGACCGGCCAACACACATAGAACCGATTGGTCAGCTGTTGGGGATGTCCAGCGATAGAAAGAGAACGAGAAAGAGAAAGAGAGAGAGAGTAACGTGCTCGGTCCAGTTTGGGGGCACCCACACATACGCACCACATGTGGTGGTGGGTGGTTTAGCGAGACGAGCTGATGCTGGTGATGCTACTACAGGAGCAAGATGGCAGCGTCGGCCGCAACTTTCTCGCTCGCAGGCACCGTTGTGCGATATGTATGCGCTCACTCGCTCACTCGCTCGCCACTGTACTGTGTAGTGTAGAGTACATATGTGTAGAGCAAGATGACCAGAAGGAGAAGATGTTGATGTTGCGCGTTTCTAGGAGACTCAACGACCACTACACTACTACCGGACTTTCTCCTCCTGGTATCTCGGACGGATTTTTGGGACGAATACGGCCGCTGGTGTCTCTGCGGAATAAATCTTGGCACCGCTGACCGTACCACATACGAGACGCGGCGCGGTTGATTGTGTGCGTGAGGCTCGCTTTTTTTGTCCTGGCATACGAGGGACCACCGCACTCCGGAAGCCACCATCCGGAGCTCTGGAGAAGACGAAAAAGAAAAAAAAAACATCCTCGCGACAGGTCCCTCGCGCCCTCGCGTTGTTGTTGATCGGGAGTTGCAACCCCCGGTTGCTGTTGTTGCTGTTGTTGTTGGTCTCGACGAGCCTCTAACTTTAGTGCCAAGCCACGCGACCAGTGGTCTGGCGTCTCGAAGGAGTTCACGGTCGGTCTGGTCCCAGGATTTTACTTTTCTTTTTAATTTTCCTTTTTTCCATCCCAACCCTCCAAAACCCCACACACAGCATCCCCCCCCCCTCCCAAAACAGAGACCAAACCCAACAACAAGCTAACCAACAAAATACACACATACACGTACACACGACGATGGCGTACGGCGTAAATTACGCACGGAGTTTCTTTGTCCTTTGTCCACCTACCACCCACCCACATCCCTTGTTTATCATCTCGTGCCTCCATTTGCTTTGCTCTCTTTATCCAACACATCCACCCACCCAACCACCCAACCACCCACCCACCCACCCTCCATCGAACCACAGCCAGCACAAAGACGCGAGAAGAAGCCGACGATGATGGTGGTCCGCGCGATGGGACACACACGTGTCTTAGGGCGCGGGATTGACGGTCTCGCGGACCAACGTCGCGCGCTCATCGATCGGTGAGTCCGGTGAGTAAGGTGCAAGGGTAGCGGGAGGTGGAGTGGAGTGGAGAACTGCTGGAAGCGAACCGAACCGCGTAGAGCGCAAAAGCGTGCACAAGACAACATAAGAGTGTTGGGAGGGGGTGTGGGTGGGGGGGGGGGTGAAGGGATGTTCAGCGCTACAAAACGCCCTTCGCGCTATTTCCGCCCCCAAAAAGGAAACGCTGACCCTCGCAAAATTGCTTTCACGCAGCGCAGCCCGTTCCAGCAGCATACGTGTAGGTGGGCCACCCTCACCACCCCCAAAAGGGGTTGCTGCTTTCTTCTCGCGTACGTGTCCAGTGCGCGGCATCCTCCCGGAGCACACACAGAGACGGCCACCCCTAGACGGCTAGTACGGCTTTTCTTGCGGAACGGCCGATCCTGCCATCCGGGGGAAAAACGGGCTCAACGGGGAGAAGCAGGAGAAGCGTGGCCGCGTCACATCCAATATTGACATCGCGCATCCTTTTCCCAGGCCCGGGTCTGGCATCGGAACCCGCATCCCCCCCACCCCCCTTCCCCTTGGGATGGTGGCAAGAAGAAGGGCATCGGGTGTGAGTAATTGAAAGACGAGATAAGACAAATGGTGAGTGTGGTGGTGGTTCATCCCCAAAGGGTCGATTCGAGTGTGCGTGACCGGCGCGTCACCGCGTGCGATCCCGAGGCCACGGCAATGGCGATGCTGGACTTTACATCACACGCAACGTAACGCGACGCGCGAACCGTTCGCGGAACCAACGTTATCCTTACACGGGGGTGTGATCAGGGGTGGTTGAAGGACGGGGAACCCACCATGGCGTATCGCCATCGATATCGGGGGTGATGGTGATCCGGCGATCCGGCCTCCTGGCTGTTATTCCACTGCACACCCCCGGTCACCCCCCCCCCCCCCTCCCGTAGCGAGCTGTCAGTCAAATTAATTCGAAAAAGCGGCCAGTAATGAGCGGCCGGGTACGGTCGATGGAGGCGCCAGTCCCGTTTACGGTTTTCTTCACGTGCCGCACGAACGACCGCTCGTTACACCCCCATCCCCCATCCCCAATCCCCTCCTCCTTCTTACAGCTCATCCTAAACCACCCCTTTTTCCGTTTCATCCAACAACGACGACGACGACGACGACGACGACGACGATGGCACGAAACTGTCCGGCCACCACCAGAGAGAACTCAACGTGGTGGTCGTGGCCGTCGTCGCCGGCAGCGAGCACACCGGATAGAGCGGCCACTTTGTCTCACACATCAGGACCTGGGTTTTCCTCCCGTTATACCCTTTAGAGCGATGCTGCGATGTGCTTCGGTGCGTTTGTGCACAAAAGGACGACATAGCAGCGCATCCTCCTCCCCCTCTCTTGGGGGGGGGTGGTGAGCTTAGAGTAACAACACGGAGGCCACCTTTGGCCTAAGCCGGAGCCGTGTCTCTCTCTCTCTCTCTCTCACTCACTCTGTGACTCCTACTCGCCAGCTACTCGGTCATTGCGACGCGTCGCATCGCGAGGCCTTTCACGACGGAGTGCACCATCGCCGTCTTTTAATCTTCTCCTGGTCGTCGCCCCCAAACCACCCTTTCATGCCATTGCTACAGGGCGCATATATGCCAACCTCCAGGGCCTCCACCACCGTCACCGCACTGGCATGGCTTGGCAGCAGCGCCAGCAGAAGCAACGCAGACCCTCTTATACCACGTCCGTCATGCGAAACCAAACGAAAGCGCGTCCGGTGGGCACATGAGATTGCCTTTTCCAGCGTACGTACCCTTCGTACCCGGTTGGTGTACGCGTAATCATCTCAAAACCACCACACCAGGCGACCGGAGGCGACCGACCACCGTCTCAACCAAGCGACCACGACCACGACGACGACGACGACGACTGACGCCATACACACCGAGCGACCGGCGCGCGTAAATGTATGCTCACACTCATGCTCCCCTCCCACACCCCCTCTCACGAATCCCAAAGGCGAAAGGCATCTGGCATGGCGTGGATTCGCGGTAGAAGCCGCGATAGCCACAGTGCGATCCCCCCTTTTCTAAGGCAGACACACGACAGGGATGAAAAGGATAACGGAACGGACGCAGCGGACGGAAGGGATGAAATTTAGCACGAAAATTGCGACCAAGGGAGTCGGCCACCGCACGGCACAGGACGGACACACATTGCCCCGCAAAAGGCACTACACTCTTGCAAGATTATTTATCCCTCCCGATTGCTACTTGCAACCCCCTTCCCTCTCTCTCTCTGTGAACCCCTGGCCAGGCACTCGCGCCTACAGTGCATATCATTGTGCACCGTCGTGGGGACGTTCAGCGGAGGGAGGAGGATGGTGGTGTCATTTGGCGGTGGTGAAGTAGGAAGGCCTTCTGATGATTGCGTCGGCCACGCTGCGGGATAAACACTGCGCCACACATACACATGTGCGGCGCACACGTACCTGCACATACAACAATGGTAGAGCAGCAAAGGAAGAAGGGGCTGAGGGGAAAAGAAATTGGCAAAATAGTTGGCTGCGCGACGAGGCTGACCAACCAGGAGATGTGCTGCGGTCACCTCGAGGCGCAGCGAAAGCAACGGAAAGACATCTTTCGGAGCTAATCTTCCGTCACTGCCACCGTCTGCTTGACAATATGAACGTGGATTTTTTGTTTGAGTGTAGGGAAATGTGAGGTACACAGGAATGCAGTCGTCGAGTCGCTTTGTTGTTCAATTATTTGAACACAAAAACAATTTAACAAACAACAATTTATTACCCTTATCCGACCAGCGCCACACTTATCCTAAGCAAAAGGTAAACAAATTGACGTCATCCTTCACTATCCTGTTGCGGTGCTATCAAAACTATATTTATATTTAAAAAAGAACAATGGTAAAACTAAACAATTTGATAGAAAAACAGAACTGGATTTAAGCCAATGATTGTCGTCCACTGACGCTGACCGCTCGATATCATCTCGGACCCAGACTTCACCCCACCCCGAGAGGATTAGAGCGAAAAGTTCTGTGGCGTGAGGGCGCAATTGCACATCGCGCTGCTGATGGCGCGGCCTAGAAAATACCAAAAATCCTCTCTCCCCTTCCCCGCCGTAGGTGAAACCTACGCGACAAATCCCCTAGCCACGACCAGGCCATGTCAGACCAGACCAGGCCACACATAAGAAAAGCGCTCGCCCAAAGAGCATCGTTAGCGCGGTCCGTCCCGCGAGCACACGAGCATTCTCGCGTGTGAGTGGTCACTTCTTGTGCGTGCATGTGTATTTGTTTACAGTCCCGCTGCTGTCGCCGTTGCTGCTGCTGGCATGTGGGGTGGCTCTTTCCTTGCATCCCCTTCCTTGCACCCTCTGACACCCTCTTGGCAGCGCACCCTTTCATTAAGCCAGGCTCGTCAGGCGCGGTGGTAGAGAACCGAGTCAGGCTCATCTACGCCTTTCTCGCGCTCGCGTTTCAAGCACCCCCGCAGCCGCTGCCACCACCACCACCACCACCACCATCCCCGCCATTGGGCAACGAACGGACGCATCGGCAGCGGTGACCACGAGCGCCATCGTGCTGCGGGATGCGAGATGTCCTTTGTCTTGCGAAGTACGTCGTCTTCACCGCTCTCCAACACACACACACGCAGACACACAAACAAGACCGATCGAACTGGCCCACCCCAGTTCCTCCCATCGCTACCACCCTTCCCGGCGGCCAACCACCACCACCATCGAGGTCTTCTGCTGCTGGTCAAGCGGTATCGCACCATCTTGACCAACAGGACTCCCCTTCTTCCCCCCAATTCCTGCACCCTCCGCCACCCCCTCCCTCAGCGAGGATTTTTCCTTCCGAAGAGAACAACGTTGCAAAAATCATTTCTCAAACGAAACCTTCCATCTCTCCTTCGCAGGACTCGTGGTGAGGGCTCTCGCTCGCACGAACGGCGCGCTCCTCGTGCTGCTCGATAAACAGAGCGCGGTCTTCGGATGGTCAGCAGCTCTCGGGATCGGTTACGACGACGACGACGATGACACCAACAGCAACAACGACAAGAACAACAACAGTCCAGTTTCGCTCTGTCCCTCTCTTCCTTTCGCTCTCTCTCTCTCGCTCTCGCTCTATTGCTTCGTGGTCACCATTTACTCTCGCTTTCCACTCGTCACCGTCTTCGGGATGCGCCGAGACAGATGCGCCTGTATGTGTGGTGCCTCGTCAGTGTTAGTGGGCGGGAGGGACATGCATTCGCACACGCGCCCACTAACACACCCTGGCGAAACTCCAAAACGTGGACCGGTAGAAAAGGATACGACGATCCTTGAACGCGGCTGCCAGAGCGGAACAGCAACATAAACATAGATTTGCCCGCCAACCCGTTCGTCCGACCGTCCCGCCCGTTCATCATCAGCCCTCTTTTCCGCCCTCTCCACCCACCCTGAGGCTCGCGTGTGTGCCGGTATCCTGAGAAGCGCGAAATGAAATTCCACCCGCCAACCGGTGGGATGGGGTGGTCACTCTATGGGCCACCCCCAGTCAAGTTTTCCGCGCACCAAGAAACTCTTGCAGCACTTGCGACAAGGATTTTCGAAGCGGCTAAGCAGTTTACCTCGTTGACCGATGTGAACACGAGGAACCGGGTAAGGAGGTGGTCCGGGGGGGGGTGGCAATTTGTAAACTTGAACCAGTGTACCCCGCACCCCTCCCCTGTAGTACCATCTCGCTTTCTCCCTCGCACACTCCGAAGAAGCCGAGGGGCGGAATATTAAAACGGAAAAGCCTCTCGCGTGGTCAGCATCCCTTAGTTACCCATATGAACCCTCGGTTACCCATTTTACTACCCCCGGGGGCCGCGGGACGAGGGTGACGGTATGGCGAGGAACGGGCACGGTCCGCGATATCCTTTCGCGAAAGGACTTTCTTCCAAAGCGTCCCCTATCTTACCATCCACCACCCCTGCCTGGTCGGCAATTCGCGAGGACGCGACGACGCGAAATGGACGCGCTAGGGTATAAGCAGGCAGGCAGAGACACACACATACTATCGAACGGAGAAAAAACGCCTGCGGTCGCTGACGATGTGAAGAAAGTGGACTTTTGCTCGCTATACTCGCGGCCTGGGCTTGACTGTCCGTTTTTCTTCGCTCTGTCACTGTATACGTGCATCTCCACGTATGCGAATCCCATTTGGTTTGCCTTGGAAATTGCCTGACAGGATGCGAACTTTGTAGGAGATTGAAATGTCTGGCACATCTGCTGGAGAGCGCTCTTTAGTTTAAAACATGTTTATCAAAACCAACTTCTATTATAAACAAAGTATGCACTTACTAATGAACTCAATGGCATTTATGGAGGGGCTCCTGCTGAGAGACATCGCGATAAACCCAGACGCACGGTTTGATCGATGATTTCTCATGATCAGCCATTGAGTTGGACTACGGTCAACGGTTGTTGTACATAGGCATAGACGCACTAATGCGTTGATCCCGATCCAAATTGCCCGAGGGGAGTTATTAGCCCAGCAACCGACACCATTGGCCGCGGCAGTACGGCTCTAGCTGTAGGGTGTGAAAGCGTGAGAAAGAAATTCGCGACCCTCCTCTGTCCACGAAGGTGTCCAACACGCAACACGCAACAACCCAACAACAGTGGGCCTGTGTAAGGGCAATCAGACGGCGCGAGGACGCGCGGAATATATCGAATGCCAGGTATATACCAGACAGAAGATGGCGATTGAGGTCCGTTTCACGATGGCCAGCAGAACAGACCAGAGACAGCACACAAAAGGAGGATATTCTGTGGCGTACGGTGGCAGACTCATGACAAATATGAGGAGAAAGAAAAGGCGATGGTCATTCCAATTAAGCAATAGGATGTGGCGAATCTTTTCTGTTCTAATGATAAAAGCTATACAGTTAAGTTATAAGGAAAGAACAACAAATATTTCTCAGTCATCCATCTGAGGTTATTTAAAAACCTAAATGCTAACTCTAGCATCGGAAAGGAAATTCATCGATGCTCAGTTTAGCATCGAACGTTTGTATTGTGCTTTAGCAAGGTTCATCGCCGAACCGATCAGCTACGTCACCGCAACGTCAGGACTCACGCACCCACATGCACGTGCTCGAAAATGATAGAGCCGTACGGGCGCAAAAAAAAACGCTGTACCGGCTGATCTCTTCTCTAATTCGTCCCGTTTGCCCGTGTACATCACGGCAGTTGGCAGACTATCAGAAAGAAGAGGCAATCGCGCCCGATCGCCAATGGCGGGAATAGGATAAACGCAGGTACAGCCCTACCCAGAGACGAGAGTCCTTCCCACGCCCATGAGCTGTAGTGGCGCGATGGCACCGGTTCGATCTGCGTTTGCAAAAAAAACCAAAAAGAATCCTCCATCCATACACAACAGCCCAAATAAAGCCCAAAATTCTAGGAAGTTGCAGTGCGGGGGATGCGTTAGGATGCGTGCGATACGGCCGCACATGCAGCACCAAAAGTGACGGCTCGGTGTGTTTGTGAAACGCAATAAGAAACGAGACCAAAGTGCTGCACTGGTGGCGGGATGTGCGGCTGCCCTATCTCGTGGCACGTCGCCTTGGGATCCGCTTGGGATGGGGTGCCAAGGGAGGCATCCCGGACACCGGCGACTTCGCGGACCGGCCAAATCAGGGGAAAAACGCACACGCCGGTCATCGTTCAGTGATCTCGCGCAGAGTCCCCGGGGAGGAGCAGGAGGAGGAGGGGCAGGAAGAAGGCCGCGTTATGTACCGCCTGGCCCAGGAGGAAAGCGCGGCGGCCCTGCGGACCGCTCCTCTGCACCAGATTCGGGTTCGCGAACAAAAAGCCGAAGGAGAATGATCCCGAGCACGAGGCTTAAAACCGGGTCTGCACGGCAGAGCAGAACAGAATGACAACGAAGAGCGAGATGGAATGAGACAACCGACCGAACGTGCGCTCTCTCTCTCGCTTTTTGCTGAGAGAGCGAACCGAGATCTCGGGAGAGCAAAGAACGGCCACCGAGATCATCATCGTTGGACGCATTTTTATCGTAATTTCTTTAACTAACATCTATTAGAAGGTTATTTAAATTTTCGATTCACCTTCTAGGTCTGGGGTGGTCAGAGGGTGGTGATGCGAAGGCACGGCAAGGACGAGATGCGCTCCGAGGATCTCCGAGGACGACGTGGAGGTTTCGATCGAGAAAGGCGCGAGTGAGCGAGCGAGCGAGCGCGGTGCGTGTTGAGAGTGTGTGAGCGCGCGCGCGTTTTGTCCCTCCGTCGCGCCACGCCGTGCGTGCAGCGGCAGCAGCATCCTCCAACCGACGACGACGGTGACGGTCACGACGACGACTCGACTCGCTTCGCATTTACAAACAAACCGGACATCGTGGTGGTCGGTCGCGTGTGTGTCCCTTCGTCGCACCAACTAGCCCACATGCAGGCTATCTAGAGATTCCGTGAGTCACTGTGGCAACACTACACTGTCGTGCGTGTGCGGCGTGCTCTCTACCACCTTCTTCTGCCCCACTCGAAGATAGTCACACGCCAGAGTCAGGACCCGGGAGTCTACCGTTTCTCGCCACGAATTATCGCGAACGTTTTTTGCTAGAATACAAAAATTTCGTCGATTAATCGGTTAACTCGAGTGCAAAAAAGTGCAAGTTGGTCCAGACCATCAGGCCACCAAAGGCCTAGAGGCCATTCGCCAGAGGAAATGTCAACAGCACGAGCGGAAAGCAGCCATCCGGTAGCGGTTGTCTGTTGCAATCCTTCGTCGTTACCTGGCCGGGAGTAAGATAAATACACTTTGCGAATGTGCACATTCCGGTGAGCCAGCGGTGCGCTTGTGTGAAGATCGTGGTGTTCTGTGGTGGCGTCCCAGCTGGGCGGAACCGGCACAGTGTCTGGAGTGTGGAGCGAAAAAAAAACACTCACAAAAGAGGCCATCTTCAGTCGATCGACGACGACAGCGACGGTGGGGGTTTGCGCGCCAAGCTACGAACGTGATAAGAACCGCGTGTTCTCGCGAGACGCACACAACACTAGTCAATCGTGGTAGTGCCTGGGGCTGGGATCTGTCCTGTTCCGTGGTCCAAATGGATTTATCATAAGCGCTGAACAGGAAACGGCAACCGAAAAAATCCCCGCGACAGCCCAGTGACGGTCAATCGCGCATCACTTGGTGTATCCGTTTTTGTGGCGTGACGACAGATTGGAGACAACCGAGATTGTAGACCGAAACCAACCATCCGCCAAAGCGCTAAACACCCGCGCGCGATTACACGCGATTATTGTCAGTGCGTACGTGTGCCTGGTGTGGGTGTGTTTGTGTGTCCTCTGGGCGCAGCAAAGCGAACAAGCGGCGAAAAAGTGCGAATCCCGGAGACAGGTGCAGCAATGATTTCTACCTGCTGTTCGAACCGTTGGTGATCTCCATCGATCGATCAACGCTTGCGACCGCGACCGCATCCACGGTATCTCCAGCGCGTCGCCGGAAACCAGCAGCTGCGACTACCAGGGAGTGTGCTGTGTGCGTTGGAGGCCATAGCGAGCGAGCAAACAAAAGCAAAAGTCATTCACTTTTCGCCACTACCCAAGTGCAGCGTGTGCGAGTGTGTGTAGTTGTGTGCCGGTACGGTGTGCTCTGCCGATCCGCCGATCATCCGCGCACAGAAGGAACAGAGATTCGTGAAACAAAGGTGGTGCTTTTGGCGGTGTTTTTGACCCAGCGATCGAGGTGTTTGTGGTGTGGGGGCGAGTGCGTGCCCAGAAAGTGATCGAGATCAGCAGCCACCATCGCGTGTCTCTAAGTGTGGGAGCGAAAAAGAGAGAGAAAGAGAGAGCGAGAATAGTGCAAGATAGTGATAACGGAAGACGACGACGACGACGAAAGTGAGATCTCGTCTCGCGTTGTTTGTGTTGTTGTTTTTGTGGTTGGTGCGATAGCAAATAGTAGTGGCAGCGAAGAGGGTGTAAAGAGGAGTAGGAGAAGAAGGATCGCCGCGCTAATTTGGCGCCCATTTCATCAACGGAAAAGTGCGAACGAGCTTGCTTGGTGGTGGCAGCAGACAGCAGTCGCCAGCCACCAAAAACAACACCAGCAGCAGCGACAGTATCTGACGTCACGAACGCCGTTTCCAGCTTCGTACTGGCCCGGCACCATCGGACAACGCCAGGGGCCGGCATCCAACAACAACAGCAGCAGCAGAGGCCGCGACAGCCGCGCCATCGACAGCTCAAACTGAGTACCGAGGAGGACCTTCGCCACCACCACCACCACCATCACCATCTTCAGCAGGAGCAGCAGCACCAACTAGCCGTCACGCTGGCCGCACCATCGTCCGCCCCGTTCTCTTCCTCGCTGGCGACCGAAAGGTTAATAAAGTTCGGTAAAATTCGCAGATATCGGGAAACGAGCGCCTCACCATCGAGACGGACGTCGCCGGCTACGCCAAGTGCACGTAAGTGACTTTCGCTTTCGCCACACCCTCCCAACTCCCAACTTCTCCACTCCGGATGATGGAAGGTGTCACCATCGCTGGTCGATGTTAATAATTCGTCTCCGTGCCTGTGTGCGCGCTTGCGTTGGAGTCTGTTGTCAGTTATCGAAAGCACCCTTTTCTCGTCTCCCCACCCAAGCACCCCCCCGTCAATAACGCACGTGGATTTGAATCAACAGATGTGCATCTGTCCAGATGTTTTCTCGCTCGCTCTCTCATTATCTTTCTCTCTCTCACTCGCTCGCTATCATGATTAACGCTCATGGGCGCAGACGAACGATTAATGCTCTTCTCTCGCGCATTCAGCATCGCGCGCCAAGATGCACTACGCGACATAACAAACATTATCTTCAATTATGCGTCGCGGAACGATGGTGCAAAGAGAGAATTTAAAATAGTGGCCAGTGACCAACATGTCGGTGACCAGTTTCAGTGTTGAATTGTTTTTGTTCATACTGGGGGGTCCTCTAAAACCCGCTGACCGATTATTTGGTTACAACTCGATCAATTGACGTGTCGCGGACCACAATCTAGGCCACGAATGTCGAGAGAAAGCAAATTCGAATTGTTCTAAGGGAGGTAAACATCCCAGGGACCAAAGGTACTAGAGCATATCCTGCCAACATGCTTATGTTGCATGAAAGAAGAGACCGTTTCGTGGTCTGGATTGCCATTCGTTCCTCATACCTTCGGCAGGTACTGGACATTTTCATCCTCGAATCCGCCCTCCTAGGAAACCCTTCGAGTCCGAGTTGGTGCATTAGTGCGCTAGAATAAGTAAGCATAGAACCGCCAGGCTTGAGGTTGAGCTCTGGCAACCCAAATATCTCGATCTCAACGAGTATACCCGCAGATGGTGTCTTGAGGGTGACAGAGGTAAAAAGAAGGTGTGCATGTGTGCGTGCTTGTCCAGTTCATAGCCTCCTCCTCGCACTCCCGAGGGCTCATTATGATGCACAACACCCGCGCTCTTACCTGCATCCTGCATCCTCCATCCTCACCACCTCTGCATCCCAGGCAGGCTTCGTCCCTCTGTTTACCCCTCGCCCGCGTCAAACCATTCCTCACTTTTGCACTTTCTTCGCCAAAAATGGCTCCCAAGCATAGCCAGGAATAGAGCAAGCCAACGGAAGAAAGGCAACGAAGAGACGAAAAAGTAACGAAAAGCGTCACCACAGGACGACGAAGCAAAGAGAAGGTGTGCCCCCCTTTCTCCCTGGTACCTGGTGCAAATCTCAAGCCCTGATGGCCAAGCTACCGAGAAGACGGAGCAGAAGAAGAAACAGCAACCAGCCACACCAGCATAAGAAAACGGCAACGCCGGCAACGAAGGCGAATCGCGGGGGAAAAAAATAGCATAAAATGTGCGCTCGCACGCCTCGTGCCCACCTTTCCCCGGGGCCTGGGCTACCTAATTTGTGGCGGCAGCACCAGAGGACCACGCCGGTTGTTTTGTTGACGATATTTTGTTTCTCCCAACTCCGGGGCTCCGGCTCCGGCTGCTGCTCTGCAGGAGTTTTGTGCCCAACAAAAAAAAAACAGCGGTCGTGGATATTTTCTTTTTCCGCTGGCCGAGAGATTCGTTTCTTGCATTTCGCGGATAGGTGGTCCGAGATGGGACGTGGGGACGCGGGGGTCTTTCACTCACTACCGTCTCATCATCATCCATCGGGCACGGACACGGTGCTGTGTCGTTCTGGGTCGCGCCTGCTGCTGCTGCTGCTGCTGCCGTCTGCTCATTTTCGCGAAAATGCCGCAACCACCCCAAAAAGCCAACGACAGCCGCGGGTAGCAGCAGCAGCAGCAGCATGATGGCGGCATTTATTATGGACACGACACGACTGCAGCGCACCAGCGGGCGGTGGCCATCCCACCAGCATCCTTAATACTCCGGAGAAATCCGGCAACCTTCGCGGCTGTATGTGTGTGTCGATGTCCGTGTCCTTTTTTTTTTGTTGTATTTTACCTCCTGTCGCCCTTGGACGGACGGATGGACGGACACAACGGTGACAAGGAAGACAGAAGCAGAGGAAGAAGAAGAAAGAATATTTCTTCTTCTTCTTCTTCTTGGAACTGTCGACTGCAGCCAGTAGCCAGTCAAGGACTTGGCACACTTGGAGCTTGGTGTGCTGCTGTGAAGGCATCAGGGAGAGATGGGTGTCCTCCTCGATGTCCTTAAGGCACTTCCCGGGGTGGGAAGAGATGCAGCAAAATCATTCCACGTGACGCGGCCCCAGAGACGCATGTCACGAGGAGCGCAAGGGAAGTTAGTCGCGTTTTCGCGGCTCGAAAGTCCGAAATGCGACGCGTCTCCCCACCATCTTCCTCTGACTCGCGGTGAAAACTGCGAAGCAACTAAGAGGAGGACGTCAGGCACGTCGCTCGCTCGCTAGCTCGTCACCAGACTGCGCCGCGTGAATTTCGCGGTTTTTGTCTTCCTTTTCTTCCACTTCTTCATTAGGCTGCGTGCTCTTCCTCGTGCACACCACGTGCAGCAGAGGCGGAAGGGTAAGGAGGTTGCGTGGAGGAAAAAGGAAACGAGAGAAAAAAAAGGTCAGCCTTCTACTAGCCTCATCACGTGCCACCTCTCTCTCTCTCTCTCTCTTTTCTCGGTAGCAGCGAAGAACGGACATGGTTCCCAAAAACATATCACCATCATACCACCCACACCCTCCCTCCTCCCCGTTCTTCTCATCGCGCTATAGTTCGCCATCATCAGCACCACCAACGCGTCGCGATAACAGATGAAGAGAGGGAAAACAAGGGTCTGGCGATGGTGTTAGTGGACGAAACCCAACAAAACGCATCCCATCCAACGCTTTCGCCCGGCCCGGGGGGTGGTGTGTCCGAAGAGGGCAGGAAAAAGAGGAAGAGAGGAAATGGCTTTGAAAGGACCGAGGGTGAAACTAAAGGTGTAGCATCAGCATCAGGAGCACCAGGAGCAGCAGTAGATGGTCACTGGCACTGCAGTACGCCTACTCCGTGGACGACCACAGGGACGGCGACGAATCTCCTTAATCTTCCTGACACACATACACACGTGTACGCGGGGTCCGGTCGCGAGCTAGCCGCGTGGCTTTCACCCCCCCATCGCGATTAGCGCGATACCGCGGTTCCCTCGCCTTGGCACCGTCTGCATTCGGCTCGTCAGCCCTCCTGCTGGTGATGATGATATCCTTTTCACTCTGTATGTGTGCCCTGTTTGTGTGTATGTGTGTATGTGTGTATGTGTGTGCAATTCTTCCATTCCATTTTGTGCCGAGACTGGACGACGTTCCCTGCCTTGACTTTGTCCTTTTTTTCGCATATTTCGGAGGAGTGACCGGAGGGGACCACCGTCCAAAGTGTCCGAGTGTCCGGGTGTATGTGTGCCCTACCTCCCGTTGCTATTGCTGCTACTGCTGGTGGGGGCGGGGGCGTTCTGGACGTTCTGGGCACTCTACCAAGACGCATTTCATCGGGAAAATCCCATCTTTCGTTTTCCCCCTTTAATTTCATCCTTCATTCGCCACTTCTTTTGCGCTGATTTGCCGCTTTCTATTTTCCCTTTTTTTTCTCCCGCCGCGGTCGCGATTCTATTCCCGAATCCACGCCATGACGCTTGCTTGCTCGCTCGCTTGGTCAGCGATCATTAGTCAGCGAAGGGACACGCGTGCGCGCGCCCTCTTTGGTCCGAGTCCAGTGAGCGAGGGCCAAGCCAGGTCCTTACTCACAAGCGCGCTCAGCATTGCAGCATCGAAAAGGGACTGACAGAAAAGGATGGTCAGTCCTTTCTTTTTGTGCAACTCTCGCTGGCATCGTCACTATTTGTGGCAGATATAAAAAAGGGTTTTCGAAATCTCGCCGTCCATGGGCCCCTTAAGGCAAATTTTTAAACTGCCCTGACTCATTCTCGGATGTCCTCTGCACCGTACAATGTTGTTTGTGAATGAACTACCAGCGCATGAGTTTTGGGTTTTGCGAATGCAAATTACAATGAAAAAGGATTTTTTCGCTGAAGCTACTGGACTTCTTGCTCCTTATAAACAAGGATACCGCGCAGAAAGTCACGCCAGACCCACTGGAGTTAGTGTATCATCACACATACATACACGCGAATGCAATACCCCCACAATGCCCAACACAATGTGTGTAATTAGCGCGAAATGGCAGGTAATGGGTAACAACGCGACAACCTGACGCGCCGGAGCGCGCCAAACAGCACACATTATCCTGCCATCGGGCCAACGGTCAACACCCAGGAGCAGCAGCAGCAGCTGTCCCCGCTGCGATCGCGACCGCGTCATATGTTTAGCCCCCCCCCCCCCCCCCCCCCCCTTCCCGCACCAGAAGACCGCAGAAGGACTTTGCTCTCGGCGCGCGATGCCTGTTTCTTGGTTTAATGGTTTTTTTCGTCGCTTTTTACCCTGCTTGCTCCGCTTTGTTGCGTGTATTTTTTTTTTTGCGTGCGAATCCTTTCCTTCGTCCTTAATGGTCGCTGAGGAATGGGTGGTGAGGGGAAGGGAGGCCGTTTGTTTGTCACGCACCAGCCGCGAGCGCGTTCTCCCCCCGGAAAGGACCTCGTTGCGTTCGAAGGATACCATCATGGTTTTAGTGGCCCTGTGTGTCTCTGTGTGCGTTGCCAAGAGTCGTCGCCCTGCTGACGCCCTTTCGACCCGTCGTGATGGTCGTTGCTGCACCATCGGACCGCTGCTGTGTCCAGCAGTGAAGAGAGGCCATATGTTTCTGGCAAAGAAATGCTTTCTTGCTTGCTTGCGTCCCCATTGCAAGGAGCAAAATTCCCTCCCCGCCATCATCTCTCTATCACGTTCTCTCCCCCCATTTGGTGTGTCCCCAGACGTTTGGTTTCCTTTTTTTCCTTTGTCCTTTTCGACCATCACATCCCTTGGTCACCACCGGCGAGGACGACGTCCAAGGCGCGGTTCTCAAATTGCGCACCGCGAAGCGTCTTATCGATTGGGTATCTCGCGGCTCACGGACCATTGCCATGCACCCCAAAAAAAGGCCAGCCTGCTGGTAGAGAAACCGTTAGAAACCGACGACGACGACCGACGACAGCTTTTGCGCGAAATGAGCAGACAGAGAAAAAAAAGCGGAAGAGAAAAAAAAACGGAAAAACCACGCAAAAAAAAACTACGCGATGGCGTCGTCCAGCAGCAAGGAGATGTAAACTACGGACGGTCGGACGGTCGGACGGTCGGATCGGATCGGCGCACATGCACACGCAACGCAGCGAAGGGTCGTCGCTTGTTGCCTCCACCGCCACCGCTAACTAGCGAGCTAACCTGTATTTTCGGTCCCGGCGAACGTGGCCCGGTGAGGGTTGTTCCTGCCCGCGATTATTATTATGCTTCCTTCCTTTTTTTTTGCGCGCGCGTGCACTGTCGCTGCCCGCTGTTTTCGTTTTCGTTCCAATCCCTATCTTCACCCCCTCTGGGCACGCGCGTCTGTCCTCTGTCAATCGCGATCGCGCTGCGGGTTTTTTTTTCCTTCTCCGTGTTTTTTTCCCCGTCGTGTGTCCCCTCTCGTGACCATCACCACCACCACCTCCAGCAGTTCGCGCGTCTGCAGCTTATGCGTTCGCGGTTCGCGTTTTTCGCGTTCGCGTGAGCCAGCTCGCTCTCCCCCAAGTCGGTGGTTTTTTTTCGTGGCACCACGGGGAGGGTCACCCCAAACCGTCGAAAAACCTAATGAAATGCATTTTGACAAACCCCTAGACGGGGAGAGAGAGAGAGAGTTAAGGCTTTGAAAGCGAAATGTGGAGAAAGAAGTAAAGCGAGAGGCGAATCTTAATTTAACTAATTTCCTCTTTCCGTTCTCGGGACACTCACTAGCGCACGCACGCACACCCCGTAGACGTAGTTGCACGTCCTAGCCACCCCCTCCCTCCGCTTTCCGTCGTCTGCTGACTTCTTTTAGCGGAGAGTGGGACTAATGGGAGATGCGAGGGTTTTGAGTCCTGCTGTTCCGCGGATTCCGCGAGCTCTGCTCCTCTCTCTCCTTCTTGCCTCATTGGGGCGCTGCACCTTTCTGCTAGAAACCGGTGCATCGATAAATGGTTGGTCGGTTCGGACGGACGGACGGACAAATCGCGCGACGACGAGGAGGACACGAAAATGACCCAAATTCCCGTTATTTTGCTGTCTCGCGAGCGGGAGGGTGAATCCTTTCTATCCTCCGCGCACAAACGTTCAGCTGGCTGGCTAGCTCGCTGGCAAGGAGCAAAAAAAGGGATCACCACGATCCAATGTTAGGTGTTGGCTGTTTGGTCGCAAACACAAGACACAAGCAAAAAGGAAAGGCTCGGAGCATAGGGCCCCTAAATTGCTCGCTCGCTCGCTCGCTCGATCTCTCTCTCTATCCATCGATAATACGCTTCGGCATCCCTTCTCGTAATTAAGGTGTCTTGGATTGGGCTGTCTTGGTGGTGGTGGTGGTGGCAGCTTAGCTCTCCTAATGTCTGTTGGATGAGCAGGACCCAACGCACGGGTTCACAAAACGACACGCCACGGAACACTGATGTGTTGCAATCAATTTTTATGCATTTTTCGAGGGTTGAAATTTACCGTTTCTGCTGGTAACTGGTGAGTGGGCCAGGGGCCAGGGGGCCTGTTCTCACATCTACACCGGCCTCGCACCGACGACATGCCAATCAGCGTCAATCGCGGTGGCAAATTAAATAAATTATTAGAAATTCCCCAGCAACCGCATGGTGCTGCAGCAGTGGGCGCAACATATTCCGTTGGTCCGGTTTTTTTTTTTGTTTGGTGGACGGACGATTGGACGCCTTGGAAGGAAAAGAATTTCGCGTTCGCAGGACGCCCTGTTCCGTTATGTTGCCCCGAGGATAGGACTTTTGTTTCTCTCGAATCCTGCGTTCCAATTTGCGCTTTGTAATAATTGGGCGCAAGGTTCGGCAGAAGAAGGGTGGAAAAATGACGAGACACAAATTTATGCAAATCTGGTTTCTCATCATGCAACCGCTAGCGTGCGTTGCTGAAGAATGCCTTTTGGCTGTCGGTGGAACAAGTCTGATACGTGGGAGAGAGTTTGTAAGATACTGTTTTTGGTAGAAGAAAATAAATGACGTCCTGCTTTATGCGGTACAAGACAACATTTTAGCAAACTTATGAAAACATGAAAAACAATTCAATTACCATCACTTCATAAAACATCGTTCAATTGATAAATAGAGCGCAGCATTATCGTAAACAAATCATGCAACAAGCGAAGCAAACATTTGAGACGCATTCTCAACATGCGCACCCTCGTCTTTCATAGTCTCAGTCTCCCATTTCATCCCATTCCATCGGCGATGATACATTGTTGAGCTGTGGGAGTAGGAGAGGCATAAAACCAGGAGGAGAAAAATATAATTAACTGCCAACCTGTTGCTGCAACGATGTGGTGCTATCAACAGACGACAAGGACGACAACGACGCATAACAGTTCTGACTTCTGAGACGTGGTCTATGGCATTGGTTAAAGGGAACGTTAAAATGGGAGTACTACTGTTTGGGAGTCCGTCGATATTGTGTCCAAATATTTAGACCATAAAGACAAATGTGCTCCAAATTGCTTTTCTTTATGGCGCGATATAATTATGAATGAATTAGAATGTAATGTATCATCAAAATATAATATGTTGTTTGAGAAAGTTTCCATAAAATTAGTATGATAAGACTCTCTATCATTTTGATTATCCAACATACAATATGCTTGACTGTCATAAAGAGCAATCTTGACCAAAATTGTCTCCATTAGAAGAAATATGGTCAGCCAATTAATGGGTAGTCATGTGCGGAAATATCAACGAATATCGACGACGCGCAGACACCCGTCTTCCGGCTGAGACGAAATCCTCCTCCTCCTCCTCCATCTCACTCTGTGGGCGAGGTGTCTAGACACAACACAAGCATGGCTCGCCATGTGTACGGATAAACACAGTGGAGACGCTGCTATGCCGTGTCGAATGCAATGGGACAAGACAGTCCGGACTACCGATGCTCCAAAGACAAGCCAGACTCCAGCCTGACTTCTAGTAAAAATAAAACAATCCCTCTCTTCTCCTCCTTTTACGAGTAGTAGGAAAAGCAAAACAACACTCCAAGGCCCACGGCTGGCGTGTACGGGCCTGGAGGAGGAACGTAAATATTTAATGCTTAGAGAAATGATGTTCTCTTCGACTAGCAACCGCAGTTCGCCTCCGGAGTTCGCCAAAGAGAGGATGGCTGCACAATGTGAAAAAGCACGAAAAAAAAAAACGAAAACCTTTTTCTTGTGCAACCGGTGAGGAGGATGATAACCTTGAAGGAAAACATTGCCGCAAATGCACTGGTGCGCTTGTTTAGCCACGTGACGGGTCTCACTTTCACCATCTGCGTCTGTCTGCCGCGCCTCCATTCTATTCTTGTCTGCGTGATTTCGTGCGCATCCATCTCGTCTCTGGTATTTATGCTGCACTTTATCAAGAGCGCTGTAGACGCTCTTGGTGAGCGAACGTTGATGACGAGCTTAATGAATCTTGGGCACGCAGTAGCACTGCGAAGGTACTGGTTAGTAAGCGGTCATGTATAATTATTCGATAATTGCAACGCAACCATATCTAGCCAGAAATCTGTTCCGTGTAAGAAAATGACCATCGACGCCACCAAATGCATCGCAAGTGGTGTGAAAAAATTCTCATCACTTAGCGCACAGCAGAACACGATTCCTAACCCGCAAGAGATGCTGTAGAAATAAAAGCAACTGGTGATAAAAAGGACCTGGTAACAGCAACTGGTGCGAGCGATTCACACCAACACACCCCTCTAATGGACGAAAAATAAAAACTGCCGGCGTCAGTCGGACACCCCGAATGGTTAAACGAACACTGGGAGAAAACGCAAACCACGTGCTGCTCTATCTACTAAAGTAATAACCATTGCCTGGGCTCCTTCCACCCCTAGATGCACTAGATAATGGATGTCGATGGCTATGTACTTTCACTTTCGCTCTCTCGCTCGCTCACGGAACGCCGGGCGGATAACTGTTCTAGACCAGACAAGCCAGACAACACTCAACAGCAGCAACAAGAAGAAGACGAAAAAAACAGTAGAAGTTATACCCACACACCAACATAGAGAAGTGCAACATAAAAATGCATTCCATTCCTATCGGGAGCAGCAGCCAGACGTTGCTGCAACACTCCACTCCCGAGCATGGGGAGCCCGGGGGGGCCGGTGGGATCCGTGGATGAATAAAAGGGGTAGGGTGGAGAAGGGAACGAAATCACAGAGAGAGAACAATAAATTCCAGTAAACGAAAGTAAAAGTCCCTTTTTTTCGCTCCGACTTTTGCCTTCTCGCTCGCCTAATGCCGTTCCCCAGGTTTTTCCAGTTCTTCCGTCACCAACTTCACCCGTTCCCTCCCTCAATGGGCTCTTCTGGGGTCGGTTTGTATGGAATTAATAGGAGAAAAACGGATTTTCCACCTCAACCACCACCACCACCATCATTGCCACTATTAGAGTCATGGTCAGGGGCACAACAACTAGTACTAGTAACCCCACCACCCACTTGACGTCTCAGAACGCCATCATTCACCCCACAAACCGCTCGCCGCCCCCCTTGAGCGCCGCCTTTTTTTTTGTTTTGTTCTTTTTCCCCTGCCCTGCCTCTGCAATGCCCGGCCAACCCGGCGGCTTCCAGTGGAAAACTGAATGAAGAACGAGTGGCCCCCCGGCCTGTCTGCTACTGTCCTGCGCTGTGACTGCGCCAACGATGAAGAAAACGTGCTAAGCATAATAATTCCGAGCCGAGCGTATTATACGTTCCATTTTCCGTTGGAAGCCTTTTGGGGGGGGAGGGAGAACTGAAAGCAGCTAAGGATGAAGAAAAGGGAATGAAAAGAAAAGGATAGTAAGTGGTAGTGGCGATGACAATAGGGCCAAGCAGCCGAGGATGTAAGTGGGTAATGAGTAAAACCTCCCTACTAGCAGTCCTTTACCCCTTTGAATGGCAGGGAAATTAATCGAAGACAGAAGCAACGTCGCTTGTCTAAATCAACTGGAATAAGAATTGAACAGACGATCGATCCAAAAACCATCACGTAATTTTGGATATCAAAGATGCGTCGAGAAATTCCACGCACTAGACCTCGAAAAAGGTCACCCAAACAGCATAAAAAGTGAAGAAAAATGCGCACCTTCGCGTGCACTTTTTTTTCTTACTAATTTTTATTTCTTGGTTTTTCCAAGAAAAGCACATACCCTTGCGCTTGTAACAGTTTTACAGTGCTTCTTGTGTATGGGTAGCAATGTTATTAAGAAAAACTCCTTCTCGTTGCTGTTGGTGATTGCCAAAGTATATAAACTAGAGCGAGAAAGAGAAAAAATCAACTAGAAATGGTAAGAGAAAGACACAAGATCATGGCGAAAAAGGACAATTGCATCCTTGGACCACCCATATACACTACCACCACCAGCACCGGGAAGGTGTTTTTCTTGGGAGTATTTTTCCAAAAAATGCACCGTCGCTGCGTTCTCGCCGGGTACGCGACAGCTGATCTCAGTAAACGGTGCATCGGAAAGGGACAGCTACTGGCAACAGTGTTGCGCCAGCGATAGTGACCGCTGCATACTCCAGGCACGCAGTCCAGATGCAACTGCAGTCCAGCGCGCAGCAATCCTCCCCCCAACGGGTGGGGTGGTTGTATTATGTGCATCCAGCATTGTGTAAACAAAAGAATGAACCCAGCACATAGCTCGAGCATGCGAGAGGACACTTGTTTGAGAGAGGATTCGGCGAGAGGCGGCAGCCGCATGGGAATGCTCTCGGAGAATGCAACAGAATGAACACTCGGTGGACAAACGATGCACACGCATCACATGAATGAATTCCCTGGAACCGTCTACGCGCAGCTGCAATAACCGTGCGAAGGAGGAGAGAAGCGCACAAGCATAACCGTTTCTGTCTGCTGGCGAAACAGAGATCACTAGCTATGGCTTTTCCCCCCCTCTGTGTCCCCCACTCTGTCTCTATGCATCCCACCGAGTGCTTCGGGATGACCATCATCCGGAGGGGGGCAACCATAGCCTTCAAAGGTTCACGGACCAAAGAGCCCACAAGAAGCCCCGGCGCGAGTGCGTACGCGCCTGCGCCTGCTTGCTAGACAGCCAACAGTCCGAAAGAGATAAAGCGAAGCGCTCGAACGCGTGAATGGTCAAACGGATTGGAGGAGAGAGCGAAAAAAAAGAGGCTACAAAAAGAAAGAGCATCTTCTTCCCCAATTCCGCGCATGGACCACGAAAGGAGGAGAGGACACGTTGCCGGCGCGTGCGCCCGCGCACTCGAGTGCCTGTTGCTCGTTGGTTGGTCACCGATTGGCTTCTTCGCTTTTCTTGCTTTTTCCCCCTCATTTTCCAACACCGACCGATGGCAGTGGCCGCGGCGACGGAGAGCCAATGAGAGGCCAGCGTGTATGCCTGCGTTGGCGTGGCACCCGCGGACCCCAGTGGCGCGGTTCTGCCAAGTGGAAAATACGCGTACGCACTGGGTGGATTTTCCACGGGAAAACGTGCGGTCAGTGCGTGGGACACACGATCCTTCCATTATTGGGAGTTTATGGTGCATTGCAGCATAACTATTGTGTCGTTGTGGGTTGGGCAACATGGGCAACAAACTCCTCAAATCTCCACAATACCAAAAGGCCACACTTGGTAGAGTTTTCGAAAAAAAAGAATTTGAGAAAATGTTATTTTTCAAAAAAGATTTTTAAGAAAGATATGATTTTTCCAAAAAAAACGTCGTTGAAAATACCAGAACAAAAATGCTTTTGATTTGATAAAAATAGTTCCTATAAGATTTTAAAATACAAAATCAATCCATTTATACATCATACTAATGCCAACTCTCTGTTTCTTTCCGTTTCCCTCTCCGCTCTCTCCGCCCAAACAGAATCCTTACTCATGATGATGATGGCCACAGCAACGAAGGGCAAACGCCCGCTCCGTCACCTCACGGCGACGGATAAGATCGATGCGATCCAGCGGATCCACGATGGTGAATCGAAGGCCTCGGTTGCCCGTGACATCGGCGTCCCGGAATCGACGCTACGGGGCTGGTGCAAGAACGAGGAAAAGCTCCGCTACATGTCTCGCCAATCGGTCGAGAACGCGGAGAAGCTAAGCAACGAAGCGACGGCCGCCGCACTGACGGCAGCCGCGGCCGAACTGTTTAGCGGTGGTCCACCGGAGAAGCGCCTCAAGCTCGATTCCTCCATGTTCGGTGGTCACGGTGGTGGCAAGCTCAAGTACGACGACACCAGCTACTACAAGGTTTCACCGTCGAGCCGCGGTGGCACCCTGAACGGACTGGACCTATCCGGTGGTGGTGGTGGCGTCGGTGGCATTGACAAAACCTCGGGCGGTGACATTATCATGAATGGGCTCACGGGAACGGCTGCCGATTTTAGTCAGTTTGCGAAAACGGCCGCCGAAATTTCGGCACTCAGCAAATCGAGCAAAGCGGCCGCAGCAGCGGCGGCAGCGTACGGGGCCGATCTTAGCAAACACCATCAGCACCACGGTGGCGATCCGTCCAAATCGGACCATCACCTATCGATGGCGGCCATCAGCCCGCTGACCAGCCTGAGCCACCTATCGGGCATGTCCGGCCTGGGGCAGAGTCCGCTCGCGCTCAGCTTCAACGAGATCGCCACCAATCTCAACCTGATCGCACAGCTCAACAACAACCACAACCTGGCCACCATGTCGAGTTTGGCGGGTGGGTTGAACTCGGCCGCTGCGGCTGCAGTTGCCGCTCAGTCACTGCGCAGCGTCAGACCAAAGGGTAGCAACAGTTCGGCGGCCAACAATGGTACCAACCACCACCACAGCAGTCACCATCAGCAGCAGCAGCAGCAGCAGCAACAGCAACAACAAGGCCAGCAAGGTGGTGGTGGCGCCGGTGGAGGAGGAGGTCGGGGTAGTAACGGTTTGCACGACAGTAGCACAAACGGTGCCACCGATCATCGTTCGAGTAGTGAGAAAGGCTCGTCTGCCGGTGGTAACAACGGTTCGACCGGTCCTTCGCTCACCGTCCGCAATCTGGCGAAACTGCAGCAACAGAAGAGCTCATCCAGCGACCAGCAACACCAGCAGCAGCAGCAGCAGCAGCATCAGCAACAACAATCCTTCGGAAACGGTATGCTTCACCATCATCATCCTCAGCCACCACTGGCTGGTGGTTTAGCGAGCTTGTCGGAGCAGTTCAGAAAGTGCACTTCTGCTGCGACGACGAACTCCACTTCTACTTCTACAACCAATAGTACCAATCACGCTTCAACCACTCCCAATACTGCTTCCGTAGGTCGCGATCCAAACGCTCCGGTCGACGATGCGCTCTGGTACTGGCTCAAGTCGCAGCAAGCGATGCTCGGACTGAACAACCTCTACTCGTCGCTTCCCCGGGCCGCCAGCAACAGCCCGCCGACGCCACCGCCCCCATCGCACAACACCGGAACGGCCACCGCCACCGCACACCTGCTGACGGGCAGTTCAGGAGCCTCACCGACGCAACTGCCACCATCGGCGCACACGCCACCACCACCGCTCGGCGCAGTCCCACTCGTCAGTACGCCCCAGCCAACACCACCCTCATCCGCACCGTCACTCACGCCCGAGGACACGAAAAACTCGTCCTGGTTCTGGCAGTGGTACAAAACGTTCGGTGCCTCACTGATGCCGGGTGGTGCCGCGGCGACGGCCGGTGCTACCGGCGGTACCGTCGACAGCAAAATGATGGCCGCCCTCCAGCAGAGCCAGCACAGCATCAACAACAACTCGCTGAGCCAGCAGAATAACAATCAAAAAGCTGCTGCGGCCGCTGCATCACTGGCAGCCTACGAAAACATTCTCTACTCCCAGCTCACCAAAGGAAGCACCGGTGCAGGGGCTAACAACGGAAGTTCCGGTGGAGGTGGTGGTACTGGAGGGGCGAATGACGGCAATCACCACGGGCTAGGCCATCACCTGCGAGGGGGCAGTGGCGTAGCGATGGATCTGAACATAAGCGGTTCGGTTGGTGGTGGAGATGTAAAACCGGAAGATCTGTCCAACCATCACGGCGGTAGTATTAGCGAGAGGTCCAAGGAGAACGGTCCTGCACTGCAGCTCGGTAATGGGGATATCGAACGGCACCACACACGCTACAACCCTAGCCCGTGCTCGACGACGTCTTCACTTCGGAGCGGTCATCGGACGCTACCAGGCATGGATCAGGATCACGATGATTCGCTGGTTGAGGATGAGGAAGACGTGGAGCGTAAAGCTCGCATTGAGATCGCCACGCCTGAACCTGAGAGGCAGGCGGAGCATCTGGACGCTAGAGAAGCCAACCGAGAGGATGAATGCCTCCAAGAGACTGGCGACGAACGCCGTCACGTTCGTCATCGGCGCCGCCACCGCGATTCTGAGGAGGGTGAGCATGAACAAGATCTCGAAGCTAAGCGTGCAGCTAGCGTAAAGGACGTGGCACAGGAGGAGGACGCTGACGATGACGCTGAGGAGGCGCTGGCGAAGGAACGCTCAGCGTCCACTGCCGACGCAAAGCAGGTACTCGACGGGCTGCTGTTCAGTAGCAACAGCAATGACCGCTGTTCCACTACACCCCTATCACTGCCTCGTGGACGCTCCGCCAGCCCGCTATCCGCTGGAGGAAGCATCCATAACGACGAAGAGCAGGTTGGCGAGGAGCTGGATCGAGCCGTTAAAGGCAGCGATCTGGAATCGGATGATTCGAACGTGCAGCCCCCAATGACGACACCGCCGCCGCCAGATACATCAACCGTGGTGGCTTCGGTAGCCGTGGCCGACATTCGCAACTCGGCCGATGCCGTCGAACATGGTGAGAAGTTCCTGAAGTGGCTGGAGGCGTGCAGTGACCCGAATGTTACCGCAATGCAGGTAATGCAGTTCAAGTATCTGCTCAACAGCATCAAACTGAGTGCGGAGCGGCAGCTCCAGAGCGCAACCAATGCTGCCGGTGCGATTGGTGGCACGGTGCAG
>NC_064877.1:32130000-32152500 GCF_943734665.1 Anopheles aquasalis | reverse complement strand
GATATGACGCGATCGCTAACGGCGGCCACCTTTGCGGCCGCTTACATTCTCTTCGACATCGGAATGCTGATCCTGAACCGATACATTCTGCTCGATCCACCGTTGATCTGCTTCATGACCGCCTCGGTCATGGGAATGGCCCGGGTAACGCGACTCACGCAGGACGCCCGTAGTTTTACGCCCGCTTGGTGGCTCTGGCTGGTCATTACCGGGGCCATGCTCGCCTGTACGATTAGCGTGAAGTTTGTTGGGCTGTTCGTGGTGCTACTCGTCGGTTTGCACACGGCCAGCGATCTGTGGGATGTGCTGGGTGATCTATCACGTCCGATCACGTACACCGTCCGGCAGCTGCTGGCCCGTGCGGCCACACTGATCGTCCTACCGATCCTACTGTACGCGGCCTTTTTCTACGTTCATTTGTCCGTGCTAAATCGTAGTGGCAGTGGTGATGGGTTCTACAGTTCCGGGTTCCAGTCGCACCTGATCGGCAATTCGCTGTACAACGTGTCGATGCCCCGGGAAGTGGCGTACGGTGCGGTGATCACACTGAAGAACCACAAAACGGGCGGTGGCTATCTGCACTCGCACAATCATCTCTATCCGAAGGGTGCAGGGGCTCAGCAGCAGCAAGTTACGACGTACAGCCACAAGGATTTCAATAACCGGTGGTTGATCAAACCGTACGACAAACAGGCGCAGCAGGTAACCAACTTGACGCTCGTGAAGCATGGGGATCTGGTGAGGCTGGAACACACGCCAACGAACCGCAATCTGCATTCGCACCGGGAACAGGCGCCCGTGACGAAGAAGCACCTTCAAGTCACCTGTTACGGTGAGGTGAGTACATATTTACTTGCTTACTTACAACCGGTGAGCGGGCCTTGTCTGTCTCAGAAGATCACGATTTGCATGCCCTCTTCGTCAATTCGGAAGGCATAAAGAGACTAAACAGACTGGATCGTCGTAAGCCATTTTCATGAAATGTTCTGTCGCGAACGAGTCTCATTCGCTTCGTGCATTGAAGTCGTCCTACAACGTTCCTTCTCCGGTCCGTGAGGCATATTCCTGAGGGTCCTTAGAGCCCTTATAGGGGGATTTTAGATTGCTTGATGTGAAACTTTCACAGAATACTTTTGAACGGCTTTTTATCAACCATGGAATGGATTTTAAAAATAATCAATTGCGATTTTTCCGAACATTTTGTACCACAGAATTGCCCGTTGTGCTATTCTTTATTCTATCCCGGTCTCGCACGTCAGAGTGAGCGAGAAAGCATAAAAACAGCGCTCTCTAGGGGTGAATGCGGTGGCTCGATTTGAATCAACCGTTTTATGAACCGTTTGCTGTTTGCCGGAAAACCATCTGGGAGGGTCACATTTTCCCCCAAATACTGAACTTGTTTAGAGTATTTTCGGAAGATTTCACACCAGTCAAAACAGAAATGGCAAAGATATAGGTTTTAGAAAATCGCCAAACATGGTTCGCTACTCGCGCGGTGAATTGACGTTGGTTACTATTGAAAGAGCTTCATTATGTTTTTAGCATTATCCTTATGTACAATATGATAGTGTGTGGCCCCATCTTCTTCTTCAATCATTATTTGTTTCGGAAATGGGTTATCTCCAAGTATTTTTGTGATTTTATCTTCGATTCTGACGATGGATTTGTCTGCGAGAGATGCAATCTTAACATTTCAAATGAAGGAGCGAAGCTAAGAATTTTTAGTTGATAGAATGTCATCATCTTAAACACCATGCGCAATTTCCGCGGCCTGGCGTGCATTAACGCTTTCTTCAAAGCAAAAGTGAAATGCATTGAAATTTATTCGTTGATGACATCCTTTTTCAACATGCTCGAACTCACAAACAAATGGTACAAATAACAAAAACTGTAGAACTTTTTTACTGTGAAATATCGTCTTTACAACGATTGCAAATCTGCATTTGTTTGGATCGTTTGATCGTTTGATGAAACATTGACTTATTTTAAAAATAACGGATTACTTTATTTTCGGACCAATCTATACATTAATTAATGTTCCTACATGTTACCGTTATTTTATTGTCCTTCTGTGGAAGGAAACATAGTGCATTGCACTCCCAGCTAAGCTAGATTTTCGAATTCCACCTCAATTTTAGACAACAATTGATACATTGCAATTCTATGTACAAGAGCACAAAACAAATGTTTTCAGCATAAAACTACAAATATTAAAAACCTTTCAAACATGCTTCCGTAACAAACACCGTAGAAACTATTGACTCTAAAAAGAAAAGCATGGTATCGTTTGAAAGCAATGAGGTGTTAATGCGCCAACTGATAGTAAATTCAAGTAATTTAATGGAAATTGTTGGCACGCTGGTGGTTAAATTTTTCTAACCTACTAACCGGATGAACTTTTTCTGGAATTTTAAAGGAAGGAATGGGCGATACGAACGACGTATGGCAGGTGCAGATCGTGGGCGGCAAAACGGGCGACATCGTCGAAACCGTGACGAGCCGGTTAGTGTTCTACCACTACATCGAGCGGTGCGTGCTGACGACCACCGGTAAGCAGCTGCCCAAGTGGGGCTTCGAGCAGCAGGAGGTCACCTGCAATCCCAACATCCGCGACAAGGCCGCCCAATGGAACGTGGAGGACAATCAGTTTGAAGAATGTAAGTAAAAAACCGCGCACCACGGTCCAGCATGGTCACGCTGTTCAGCACGCTGATGGTTCTTTGTTCTTTTTCCGTTTCGTTCCATTCCAGTACCGAGCGTCAACTTCCAGGTGTACGCACCGGGCTTCCTTAGCCGCTTCTTCGAATCGCACGCCGTCATGCTGCAGGGCAACGCGGGCTTGAAGCCAAAAGAGGGCGAAGTCACCAGTCGACCGTGGCAATGGCCCATCAACTATCGGGTAAGTTGGTCCCGCGCCGAACTCGCGACATCATTGTTGACATCGATCGATCCCGGGAAGGCTCGTGGGGTGTCCTTGCTGACACGAAAGTTATTTTTATTCATCCTCGCGACAGCAACCACGAAGCCTAGGCTGTGCCAGTCCCGTTCCAGTGTAATTAACGCCATTTCCGGAGAAACATCCTGCAATAAGAGCTTTTTTATGCGAGAGTCTTTTATCATCTGCCCCCCGGGGGGAGAGGAACTCATTGCGGAGAGTAGGTTAATTGATTTTGAGCTTCCTGGAAGTCCTGCAGCACGAGTACCGCATACGAAACGGAAGGAGCAGGAAATGAAATGACACTACCGACCGTTTACATGGCAGCGTCGATAGCGGAAGCTACCGTGTAATTATCGAGCGATAATTGCTTGGATTGCAGATAATTGGAAGCTGCTGCTGGTGCTTTAAGGACACTCTCAAGACGCTTGCAAATCGTCATGGTTTGGAGCCGCAGAGTAAACGGATCAGGAAGCATTTATGACACTCAATAACAAGCAGTTAAACCAAACATCACATGTTCCCTCGACCCAACAACCCATACGCACAATTAAGTCCTTCAGAGGTCTTCACGGAATGCCATGCCATTAAGAGCTCGCTCCTCCGTAAACACAAAGACGTTAAAGTAAGAACTGCGGGCTGTTGGCTGATCTATGATCGAGCTCCAAGAACCCCTGTCACTCGCTCTGCAACCCTTGGTCTTTCCTAGAGGCGAACAAATTACGCATAATCCTGCCACAAAGGATAGGCGTCCCGTGAAAGGGGGTTTTCGGCGTAGAGCGAGATATTGACTTACCATGTTTAATGACTGCCGCATCGTCGATAGCGTCATTTCATGCGGTTAAGGATTGTTGATTGTCTTCAGGATAGGACCTAGTGCGTGGTGTTCTAACCTCACCCAACGTCTTAATGAGCTAAAGCTTTAAATGCTATCCCCACCTGCGATGGGGTTGATCTCATTAGTGATCGACATGTCTAAGTGTGTCTGCGTGTATACCTCCCATTAACTTCTATAACTTCAAGTACCTTATAGTGGAACAGTGTGGAGCTATTTGAATAGACCGGAAAAGCCCGAAATATTGCCGCACTTCTAATGGCTTTCAATGTTTTCGGTATTGCTCCTGCAACCCCTCTAAAACAGTGGTTCGTCATCTGCTCTTTCCCCGTTTTGCGTCAAGCCTTGCCATCGATTGACGGCTTTTCGCGCCTTTTCGGTGCCTTTCGCCTGTGGGCCAGACCGGGCAGAGAACGACGCAACGTAGAGTGCGGACAATGGTGATCCCGCGGACAATTTTTCGCCTCATTGAAATGCACTTAAAAAGGAAAAGTTTAGTAGCACCAGCCGGAAAGCATTCGAAGCACAACACAACAACACAAAAAAGTAAAGCCGGCTACGGCACTTGTTTTACGGCCACAATCTGCGCTGCCCGAGAGGGCGAAGTGTCGAACCAAGTGACGCCCAGAAGCGAGGCCGGTGCGAGTGTTCGAGTGACCCAAAAGCGCTACTTCGCGACCGTAAACCCTGTCCCCCATCCACCACCGACTGACTGTGCGCTGTGTTCGTTTCATTTCGAGCATTAAAATAAACCACGGTCGGACACGGCACTCCATCCACGGCCATCCACGGCCACGCATCAACAGCGACAACGGCAGTAGCAGCAGCAACAACAAAAAAAAGTATTCTAATTCCTTCCTTTTTTCCGGGAAAACGCGCGGCCCTTTAGTGTCCCCCCCACGGAGGTGGCGGGGATTCAAAGTTTCGGGCGAATGTTTTACAACTTTTCCCCGGGAGTTCCACTTTTCGTCCATTTCCTTTCCGTTCCTCCTGTTCCCGGCCCCCCCTTGCTTCGTCTTCGTTTTGCTTCGTCCACCATTCGCGTCAATCGTCAATTTATGGTTCCGGCATCTCGTCCTCGCTCATCACTTCCACCACTTCGTTTTGCATTGCAGGGTCAGTTCTTCTCCGGTTCCGACCACCGGGTCTACCTCCTGGGCAACCCAATCATCTGGTGGAGCAATTTGGTGTTTTTAGCACTGTTCCTAATCATCTTCGGCGTCGAGATTATCAGATACCGGCGCAATTCGGCGCAACCGGCACCAACAGTGACTCCGGCGGATGCGTCACGCGAGGGTAAGTTCACTTTGACTGTCTGACCGACGAGTACTGTCGCAGGTTGAAGGGCAAATAACTTTTAATTGTCGCCATCGCAGCCGCCCGGGATCGCTCGTCTAATGAAATTGAGAGACGCGCGAGCCACGGTGGCTCAGAACCTCGCAGGCCTTACTTAGCGTGGTTGTTGGTTCATATTTCATTAAGTTGTTAGTAGATGATAACAATTTTCTCTCACTGAAAACTGTCTTTTAGTGCCATGGAATATTTATTTTAAGTCTTTCTCAGATACACTTATGCAATTTTTCATTGCAACTCATTTATTCTATTCCATAAATATAACACAATGCATATAAGCAATGAAAAAGAGTGAACTGACGGATATAACAAACACGGTTTCAATTGATTGCTTCCCTTCTACAGGCATTGGTTTTCGCGGCAAATTTAAAGAAATGTTATTTTGGTTTTAAAAGAGCCTCACAGAAGTTTCATACTGCAACTGGTTGGAAACCAACAGAAACGGAATGTCTATAAAGATTTTGTTAGCAGATTTATTTCGTATTGATCTGGCTAAGAAGGGCCATGGTACATTCGGGTCAAGAAAAGATTCATTTTATGTGATGAAAACATTTAACTTTATTTTTTGAAGTGAATGTTATATTATACTACAACTTTTCAAAATATTTCAATCTATTCTGGGGAAGATTTAATAAAAACATAATCCATGGCATCTTATTTAGGAAGACGTATCTTTGAAACTTTGCGGCACTATCTGGTAAATAGTGTACAGATTATGTGTTATAAATTTTAAATCGATCGGCTCAGTAGTTTTTATGCAACAATTGGCATCGACTTTGAAAACATTGGTTTTGAGAAACCCGCTTAAAAGTATCGAGAAATATATTTTCAAAGTATCGAGAAATATATCATGTTGCAGGTTTTAACTGTAAAGTTGCCATCATGTACTGGCCACTAGCATTTGCTTATTGGGCTTGTCTGGAATTGCTTCAAACACGATAGACTTGGACATCCATTCCATTCCAGTTCCTGCTAACAATCCTCGTATCGGTTGAACATTGCGCTCAGTTTTTAGCGACATTAATCTCGGAACATTGACAGCCCCGCTACCCCTCTTTACCTCTTTCCTCTGTCCCTCACTTTCTGTGCTCTTCCTTCCCTTTTCCAGACAACAAATGGCGCCTGTTGCGGGCCGGTGTGTGGCTGTTCGGTGGCTGGCTGATTCACTACCTGCCGTTCTATGCGATGGGACGAGTGCTCTACTTCCACCACTACTTCCCGGCCCTCGTCTTCAACTCCATGCTAGCCGGTAAGTCACCCGAAAAGGCACCCGCCGTATGGCTACCTTATCTCCATCCATCTCTTCCGTTTCGAAGTTTTTTGTGCGATCAATCATTTCGTCATTCGCGTGGATCGGCGATTGTAATCAAACTGTGCTATAGACCAACGCTGGGTTGTTGTTGAACCCCGCTAATGCGCGCGAAGGTACGAAGGATTAAAATGGTGGCCCCATGAGCTGGGATTAGAAACAGGACTTTACAGTGGACTCTACTAACGACAGACACCTTCTAGCTGCGTTTGCGTTTGATGGATGTACTTTTAACGAGTTGAGCAGCGCGTTCGGATGAGCGTCCGGTGACAGTGAAGACGGTCCCTCCAATTCGTCCCTTCCTTCACTCCCGTTGGACGGTAGTCGGACCCATGAAAAGACAGCTGTGCCACGGGAGTTCCACTTGGCACGCCCGAAACCAATTCTGCGAATCAACTCCCAGCTTGTTCCCTTTGTCCAGCAGCCAAAGTGGATCATCGTTGAAGGTGCGGCTGGCAAATGGATCGAAAATTCATCAAGCACCAGCGAAGCCAATCGAGAGGGTAAGCCACTTGAGCTGGTCTGAATGGTACACGCAGGAATTGGTATCCCGGTACCCTGCATTTCGGTCAGTGAATCGTGAAAATGTTCTCCATCCCTCGACGCGTTTCGAATGATGATTTCCTTCGGAGTGAGACAGGGTGGTATTGCAGTTGCAGCCAGCTACAACCATTAATTTCGGTCCGTTCTGTAATATTCATATTTTTATGGACCGCTGAACCGGCTGGGGAGGGGAAATCCGGTCAATACCGGCACCACCCCAAACAGATAGCATGCAAAGCGAGGATTAACAAGAGGACCAGCTATCAATTTGTGGGAACCAAGGGTTGCAACGTGAAAGGGGTAGTTTCTTTTCACCTTTTCGCTCCACGCACTCCACAATCCAGGTCGAGTGATTATCCACAACAACGCGGGAGCGCGCGCGCGCGCTCAAACACTCGAGATGATTTTAATGAGCTCGTTTCGGGAAATCGGCCAACTACCACCCCACGTGGAATGCGCGGCCGTGTTTTGGAATGGTCTCCAATAGGCCAGATTGTGCCGGAGCGTTTTGCAAAAATGCAAAACCCTTTTCCTCTTTCTCCTTGGCACCCTAGAAGCCACTCATCGAAGCGTAGAAATTCAATTTCATAACGAAATTAGTTTTCACTCCACACCATTTGGACCTGGGAGCTGGGTATGCTGGGCAACCCGGTGTTGGAACGGAAAGGTGACGAAAGAAAGAACGGAACGGGAAAACTCATTATGCAGGTCGATTGCGGGGAGCGGGGTCTCCACATCATTCTTGTTCCACATTAGTTTAATGTGTAAGAAGCGAAACCATGGGTCCGATTATATGGGGAGCACCTTTTCCAATTTATGTTCTTTTTTTGTAATGCGCCACACTCCTCTTTTTCTCTCTCTCTCTGTCTCTCGTAAGCAGACTCATTACCGTACAACCCCCAAACCCTTACTTTGTACCACTCATTAAAGCGTATGAGGGAATCAATTAAATTTTTATAACTTTTCGGATCGAACCTCGGAGCAGCAGCATCATCGGTAGCGGACGGAATGGACCTGGGGCACCCTGGGCAAGCATAAAGGCGGAATGTAGTGAAAACTAATTAGATTGGTTCGCAAAAACCCAGGGAAGGATGCATACCCATATGCCGGTTGTAAATATGTTTACCAGAGGGGAATAATATTTGCACAACATATTAATGGAATAACCTCTGGGTATCCTCTGCCGGGTTGTTCTAGTCAGAGGAACTTTCGTGGAAAACAGGACGCTACTCATGGTAAGTGGCGGTTGTGTATTCGTTTCCAATGTTTGAAATTAATCATCTAATGGTGCAGTCAGGCTGTTTGGGAGTACTTTTGACATTCAAATCTGATCGAGAACATCGATAAGCCATGGAAGAACGACGGTACTTTTCCACTGTTCCGTTTGGACTCAGAATATACGACTCTCAATGAAGCGATACATCTCAATGAGCTCAAAAAATGCTATGGTGGGGTCCGAAAGTAATGAGACTGGATTTATAATAACAAAAAGGTTTGAGATAACGGGTTCACATTTTACGCTTAGGTAGAGGAAGGTTTTAGCCGTTAAATGCACTTTATTTCATTCGGCTATGACCAACCGTATTAAAATGGGACGATTTTTCGCGAGCGATGTTATTAGTTGATGTAACGCTCCTTGATTTGTATCACTAAATTTAACTTCAAGTACATCCAGCGCAAAGCTTGCATTCGAGAGTCACCATTCATCCAGATGATTAATATGAGCAAGCACCAAACGATGCGATCACCCTTCGTTTACCTGTCGTCGAATGCAATTCTCATATCGTTCAATATCGATTATTATTAGAGCAACGCAAAACACGTCTTGTACACATACGAGAAACCAGAAAAATGAATCTTTATTAAACTCATAGGTTACTTAGAATTGCTTTCACCATTAATTATTTACCAATTGATCAATAGATGCTCGTTTGAGCAGATCAAGGTATTGTTTTTTATTAACAAAACTATTAAAAATATCATGTCACATTGTTGGAGAAAAGCTGACAAAGAAATTGATTTTTGAAAAATTGTATTTCGTACCTCGCTAAAAGCAGCTCACTATTTTGAAGCGGTTTTCGCATAACAAAAGTTTTCAAAATCCTCCCCCCGAAAATCCAATTAGAATATGTAGTAAACGAAGAAATTGACAGGGGCAATCTTATCTTCTATTAGCGACTTGAGACGGTAATCTAAATTGAACGACTATTCCATAAAAACCATATGTCCAACGTTCAACGTCCTTCTCAATAATCTTCGTAACTAGCGGCCTCGCATAAATCACATTGACTGATTTGATACACTCCATATGGCACACTTCAAATATCAAAAAGCTCACCAGTGCCAACAGTAATAGTGGTCCATTCGTCGTAAAGGGAAAGGATTCCCATTTAATACTCCAACTGCATTTCAGTGCACATGCCCCAGGAGTGCCGGAGGAGTTATGATTACACACTGCACGAACGCTCCGGCAATCCTCAACTAACCTACGGCGTAACACGATCCTTAAGTTGTTCGATTTCTTTGTACTGCGCCGGCCATACCACCAACTCGTGAGCCATGCCATGTCGTGTGAAGAAAGTGTGAACAAATGTTAAATTACTTGCTCGAATTACTCGCTCTAGTAGCCACGAGCTCCCACCACTGTGTCCCACACATCGTTCGCACCAACGGTCATCGAGTCCAGGAGCTAAAAGCACCTCCTCCATTGGTCCTTCCCTCCCCACCCCAGGGAACCATCGCAAAAGGTCATCGGTGTAGGGGAGGAGACGCGAACACGAGGAAATGGCCCGAAGAAGTACAAAAGTTTGCTTTTGAAAAGGCAAATCGCCTGCCATTGCTCGGTGAATCCCGGGGGGAGGGGGGGGGGCGAGAAAAGGTTTCGAAAATCTAATTTCGTAACAATCGTGTAACGACCAGGAAAACGGGAAACTTTTTACATCCCTAGTCCCTGGTCCCCTCTCGTCAACTCTCCGGCCAAAGCTAAAGAGAACATTCGGTCAGGAGCGATTTGCACGAGCGACTGAGTACCGAGTAAGTGAAACGAAAGCCGCAGCCGGATCCCGGAACCGTGATCGAGAGCTCGATTCGATTGAATGCCACGCCAATAAGGCCGACGCAGGCCTTCGGAAGCCCTTTATCAATGGAACAGGAAATGTTAAACACGAACGCAATCTTACTGATCCATGGCCAAGGAGGGGATCTTGTTCCTTTTTTTTTCTTTCTTTTTCTTTCCATTTTCATGGCTGCGTGAGAAAATTTTCTCAACACTCCACACGGAATGACCGACGGGGTAGCGGTGCGGAAACGGAATAAGGTTCACGATTGGTTTTCACGAGCGATTTTTTTTTCAATGCCTTCCCATTTTGTACCTTTCTTCGTCCATTGTGGACTTCCTTTTCGGCCCACGATTTGCTGTGGCCGCGAAGAGAGTAAGCAATAAGGCAAACACAGGGTTTTGCTGGAGCAAACTCTTGTTTACCAGTTTGTCTCTTCTTAGACGCAACGGTGTTACCTCGCGACTGGAAAGTTGTTGTTTGAGTTATCTTGATGGCAAACTTACTTTCTTCATTCCGTGTGCTTCGTGTCCCATTTCTGCTTTTCCTGTTAGGGGGAAGTGAAAATTGTGAGACGACTCGACCAATCTTGTTTCAAAGCAAACGATAAATGTGAACAATTGAAAATGCCATTATCAAACACACAACAGACAGAGCCACAGTTCAACAAATCATGTACAAAATTGCTGTTCATATGACAATTCAATACACTTGTATTCCTTGATATCTATCCTGTTAATTCGAATATCTAACACAAGCAATGCTCAACAATCGATCTCTGCTCTTGATTACCAATCAAATTTTAAGCTTCACAACAATCAAAGGTAGAGTTCATAATTATCGATGTTAAGCAGACATGCTAAGTATCTTGCAAGCAATTGAAAAACTTCAATTACAACCAATAAGATGTAAATGCCAAGCGCCCTAGGCAAGCATTTAAAAAAGCCATTAAAACTATTTCCTAGCTACCATTAAACCGCGGCCAGATCAGCGACTAGAGGTCGTATAGTACAGAAAACGAGAATGTATAGTCGTACTGCAGGAGTGCTGCTGCTGCTGCTGCTGGATTAATCACGAGCTTCTTTCGAGTGTAATGCGGATGAGAGAAACTGATCTAATAGGATTAAAGAGCTAGGAATACATATGGCCGACGTTTCAACCAAAACTTTAACAAACACTCAAAAGAGTTTTCTGAGGAAAACGTTTAGCAAAAGCAGCCCAATATTCGTAGCACATAAATCTTTCAAATGTTTAAATGTTACAATTAATGTTGATAGCAACATAAGCAGTAGCAGAAGTTGCCCCTTGACTGTAGATTTAGCTATCCCTGCTCTTATTACCTCTAAAAGATTCATTTATATTATATCTATGAACAATTACGTTTTCAACCACGTGTTATTTAATGTTTATGAATTATACAACTGGTCGTACATCTATTGTTTGAAATTCTAGAGATTTATGGTTTAATTTGATTTATTGCTGCTTTTGCGCGAATGGCCATTGCATTGTGTCAAGCATGCTTCTTTTTTTGTGAGCTTTCTCATTGGTGTTCCTGAATTGGGCTGTGTGTACTGTTACTGTTTTAGTTAAAATTCTTTTTGGCACTTCACTTATCTTTCCTATAGATAATTTTTAAAGCTTTTTCTTTGCTAGCATCCATGTTTCTCTTGCTAAAATGAATTTCTTAATTTTCACATAACATGTTGCAGCTACTGAAGGCTATTAACAGAACACTTCTTTGTGCCACACTTTGTGCACAAGCAAAATTAATACAAACTAAAGCGAATTGGCGGTTGCAAATGAGTGTAATACCTTTTCCCTGCACGCAATCGTAATGAGAATTCCATTCCGCTCTAGTTACCAGCGGTGCCAGGGAAAATCGAAAAAGATTTGGGTTAATTAAACATGGAAATAGGGTGTTTCGATTGGGCTGCAAATCACACTGTCCGGGCTACCGTCGAACGCCGAAAAGTCAACACCCATCAGCGGCCACAACTATTGATTGACCGCGACCGCACAGCTCATTTCAGCGCACGTTCCACAACTCGCCCTCAACCATTCAGTCAATGGTGAATGCCAAACACGCACGCTGAAAGCTCAATAGCACAAGCGGTAGTCCTCCGGATTTCCGGCGAACAATTATTATGTGTGTGCGCCGTTTAGCTTAACACTCACTCCGATCTGGAATGCCAGTTGCACTCCGGTGACAGCGAAAGGGAGGGGATGCCGTGCTGCGATGCTTGTCCCTTTGAATGCTCTCGTCGAGGTTACAGCACTGCAATTGCGCGTCCGGTGACACACTCATCCACTCCACTCATTAGTCCGTCCGTCTAGCGACTCGGAACACTCACCTTTCGGGGACTGCGGGTGTTGAGTGAGAAAATACCAAACCATCCAGCCCATAGCCCAGCGATAGCTACCTAGTGGTGTGCCCCAAAATTGGCGAATGCGTCAAGGACATTCCCGTTCGCACCTGCTCAACGCTCAACCTTCCGTAGCCACCGTACCATGGCCGGCCGAGTGCGCAATGATTTTCGGAATCATGATGGCGGAAAATTAAAATACAATCCCTTTTGCGAGGGTAGAACGAGGTAAGGTGGTAAAGGCGCAGGCGGGCATCGAACACGATGTTCGATTTTTGGCTGTGGTCGCGAAGCCCCCGTTACCATTTGCTTTTCGGGGGAATAAATTAAATTTCGAATTCCACTTCACTTGTCCTCTCGCCCATTGCTTACAGTTCGTGGTGTGGTGTGACCATTGGGAGCTGTTTGCTTTGCTGGAGAAAAATCCATGTAAACTTCCGCACCTGCCCACGGGTGCTGTATTTGTTTTGCATTAGGCTAATGCGTGCGCAAATGTACTAGTTTGGAGGGGATTGTGGAGGCATTCCATTTTTTTTCTGTTGTTGACTTGTTCCAAATACACCATTCGCGCTATGCCCAATATTTGATATATACAAAGCATGGGTCGTAAATCATGCTCCAAAAAGCGTTGCCAAACCGGCGATATCACACCGTCAGCCAGCGCTAGCAAGAGTAGCGAACAGGCAAGCATGTACCTTGTTCCAATGTTCCAGCGTTCATTAATTTTGAACGACGCAAATCCTCTCGCAAGGCTACGAGGATTGGACGGAAGGACATGGGAAACATCGACACGCAAGTTTCATTTTATGCCGGTGTATAGTTTATGCTCCAGTGGATTATGCTAAATAATTACTTCCACTATTGGATTTCCTGCGAGGAATGTCACCAACGGACGGTCGTGGGTGTGTTCATTCATCACACATTCCTGGTGCTCTTGGTCATCAAACTAACGCGGCACAATGGTTTAGAGTTTTTGCACAAAAAACCTCGAAATCAAAATCCCACAATCGAACATTTCTGTGATGACCAAAACGAGGACCACAATATTGTAACATTCGTTGACAGAGTATTTAAGGGACCGGACAAAACGAGACGGATGTAGATATTCAAAATAAAAAACCCTATCCTAATCATTCTCTCTCTCTCGCTCTCTCTTTCTCTCTCTCTTTCTCTCTCGTTGCAGGTGTGATGCTCGATTACCTGACGGTCCGATTGCCGGGCTGGCTACGCCACGCTGTGCTGGGATCGGCGATGGCCTGTCTGGTGTACAGCTTTGGTCTGTTCGCACCCCTTGCCTACGGTATGAGTGGTCCCTTCAGCCACGAACCAAACTCCACCCTGGTAGGGTTGAAGTGGTTGAGCAGCTGGGAGTTTTAGGCTACCGATCGGATCGGGAAACCGCGAATCGGCGGTCTGCAGGTAGTCGCGTTACTCATCATCACTCTTGCCAACCTACAGAAGGACCACGATTGGCTGGGGATAGGTTGATAAAGATAAAAAAAAGGAAAAGCGAAAAAGGATATTACATTGTTACAAAGCTTCCTGATGCTTGGGGCAGAATCTGTAATACTCATTATAGTTGCAATAAAATAGGTGCATTAAATCAATGTTACGAACTAAATTTACGAAGTTTACAGGGTTTAGATACTTGTTTTTCAGGTAACTTTCGGTAAGTAGTATTTCACTAACCAGGGGTCGTATTTGTCTTCTTCAGAACAAATTCTTCGTCTTATTATAGCATCTTAACAGAAATATTTAATTATACTTAAGCAATTGCGCCCTTAATATATCTACAAAAAAACTTAAGCAAAAAAAGTCTAAAGAAAATCGTCAAGCTATGTATTTCAAACAACGGATATGATACTGAGCTGTTGGAAAGAAATGTATGTTGGGATGATTTTTTTTCGTAATAATAAAAGTGCTCAAATTGATTTAGCCTAATCTACAATTTTGGAAACTGTCTATCTGTCCAGAGCAGAGCTGTCTTATTTCGTGCGGCCCGTGGCCACGGTTCACATGTATGTTAAGTTTGGTCATTAATTGTATGTTCTATGTAATTTTATTCTATGCACATGGTGGAATTCAAGATTGGTGATATATCTGCCATGGCAGTAGTGTTCGAAAAATTGAATGAAGAAACATTTTATCAACATATCATCATTTACCACTCAACGGAGTTTGAGATCTCTGGGTTATTTAATCGTTTAAATTTCTATTACAAACCACTGAAAATACCGGTTACCTGGCGCCTCCATCATCCGGTTTCGGCAACGGAGCTACATGATTTCGTATTCTGTATTCGTATTCGTAAAGAGTTTATTATTTTTTTTGTATCTGTGAATGACATTTTTGTGTTTTGGGATTCAGGGTAAGCTGGCTCTCCATTTCTCTTCAACAAGCAGCATATTTTCAGTTGTTTATTAGAATCGAGTATTTAAGAAAAAATGACTACCAGATCCCTTCACCTTACATCCTAGACATCCAAGTGAGCTACGAATGGTTCCATTCTGGTCTATTCCCTTAGATCCTGGTCACCATTCCTTCCTCCTTCCATGCTGCTAAGGGGTTTTTCTCTTCAGTTTTTGGAGAACCTTTAACCCCAACACAAGAACCCCGAAAAAAGACGCGCAAGTGGGTGGGTGGTCGAACTCCCTAAAACATTGCACCACAAACTGCCGCATTCTTTCGAATGGCTTTCGAACCCCGACGTACTCATCGCATCGCTCAGGCAGCTCCCCTCGCTTTGTGGTTTCCAGATCATTATCTACGATCCTGTGATTATGCTGCCCATGCCCATGCCCCCCCCATAAGCAACCCATCGGTTAGCTGTCACCCGATGGCCCGTTAACCCGTTTACCAGCTGCCACCCCCCCCCGGGGAACGGCCTCTAATCCTCTCGCAATTTGAATCGCTTCAGTCCAGCCCCACCAGCACCACGATCCTCGCTAAATGCCGTTCCCCAAAAACTGTTCCCTGGACGTCGTGTCCGATGGGACGGAGCGCAGATTTCGATCGTGGGTCTTCGAGGTCTCGAGGTCTCCTCTGGAGTACCAGCACGAGAATGACCGACAGTAAACCCACATCAAACGCTCCCTGTCCGGTGGTTGGTCGGACGGTCGGTTGATGGGATGGCCAAACTTGACCTCATAATAACGACAACCTATTAACACGTTCTTGGGACGGATTATGGCAACGGATACCCACGCCCTACCGGCACTTCGGAACGGATTTAAATGTACTTTGGCGTAGCTTTCCAGGACCCTCATCCCCACAGGCTCGGCTCGGCGACGGATGTGGCGACGCATGACGAACCGAGATGACCGGAGGTTCGGTTTCGGTACGTCGCACAATTTGCTCCACAGACCATCATTCCAAGGGAAATGCCAAACCGGTTTTTGGGGGGAGGAAGCTTGAAAAGTGTACCAGTGCTGGCTTTCTGGATTCAGGCAAAAGGGATCCTATTGCAAGACCACCGCCACCCCTCAGAAGGAGTCGGGATTGAAACGGAAGTCAAGAAGGCAGCCGGTCGTTAGCTACAGCACTCGGGACCGGACCGGGTTTTGACTTCTTATCACCACGTCAAAGGGTACGGGATGGGCTTGCATATCTTCCAATTAATACACCAACCTGCTGCTGCTGCTGCTGCTGCTGCTGCTGGCAATAAGTGAGAAGAAACACAGTCCTGTACCACGCCTCGCTCCCTCCAGCTCCTGCTCCCTTACCGTTATCATCATCATCATCATCATCATCATCATGATTGTGAGACGACCTCTTCAGGCGTCAGGTTCTACCGTTGATTCCCGTTTCAGTGAAGCGCTCTTTTTGTGGATTAGCTTCCGATGTGAAGCGAAAGATGACTTTTCCTGAAGATGATGATATTTTTGCCTCCCACTTTTTGGTAGATATGATTACTCCGAGATAGGGTTGAGGTTGTTGACTCTAAGGACTTTGACTTCGGTACTTAGAGACCTTTCTTTATCCGAGATCCGTAAATAAAACGTAGGATTAGCAGGGGTTGTCCTAGGGGATCGCCCTAGTACTTGGCATGTTGGCTCGGTCATTAGGTTGCTGTTGCATTGAGTTGTCGATGAGAAGTTATGACTAAATTGTAGAAAAGGGATGGGACCAATTATCTCCGATGAGCACCTTCTTAAACCACATAATTCCTGCTACATTATTAGGGTAACGTTTCTTAAGATATCGCAAGCAATGTCAAGTTACCAGTCTTCTCTAGTTAAGCGAAAGAACTCTCCGTTCAACCCTTCGTAATCCATAGCTGCGATGCTGCCTCTTGTTGTGAGAAGAGTTATCCAGAGCTTGAAATAAATAAACTCATGATGTGCCCCTGTTCGCCTGCTATCCGTGCCAGTCGTTTAAGACTAACTTCTGCTGGGCTGTTTGCATAGAAAGCGATACAGCAAGCTGGATTGTTTGTCTAGGGGAAAGGGTTTCAACAGCAAGCAGCATCCGGACCAGGCGTGCTGAGGCGCTGATTAGAAGCAACATGTGGTTTGGTTAAGTACAAGAGTGGTGCAGCAGCACCAGCAGTTCTCCTAACACCGAGCAAGCAATGTGTTACGCCTGGAACTGTATCATAAATCGATCAACATACGAACACCATCGTACGAACGCTTGATGCGTCTACAGGAATGCGTGTGGTTTCATTTATGACAAAGAAATATGCGGAAAAAACAATGCTACATTCGTTTTCAATAGAAACTACATTCAAGATTGCATTTGCTAGGCTCTTTTCACCCCCCCCCCCCCCCCCATATCTACATCTTAACCGCTGAACCATTTCGGCCGTTGTTCTGTCACACACCGAGAAGTCATTTGGCGTGGAGAGTCCCATTCAGTGAATGAAATTGACTAGCAGAATTGACTTTTACGCCTCACAGCACACCGCACCTGCTGGTGCCTGGTGCGCCTGCTGTTTATTAAAAATGTCACTTATCCTGCAACCGGAGGCTGCACACTTGCTCCTGCTCCACGCACACCAACCTGCCAGCCAGATGATGGCAGAGCACGAGCCTCAAACGCCCTTCGCCGAAATCCATGCTAGCATGCGCCTCCATTCGAGCACGTCTGTTGTTTTGGTTCGATAACGATATCGAGGGATAGAGAGGGAGAGCCAGAATGAATAAAAAGAGAGACAGAGAGAGAGAGAGAGCACACAGATAGGGGATGACAACGGACACGCTCTTCCCACCTCCCCATCGGCCACAATTGACAGCCGCGCTGTCCGAGAACGAAAACGCAGAATCAAAACACAACCCCACAAGAGTGGGAGGACGAACAAAGAAGGAAAGAAAGCAAAAAAAAACGGCCCCTCGATGAACTTCCTTCCCCATCGGTGCGTTTGATGGTGATGGTGGTAAGGCTGTGGTGATGGTAGTGTAGCCGCAGCGGCTCCAAAGCTGTCAAAACAACGTTTGCTCCACGAATGGCCCCAACAGGGAGGATGTGGGAGGTTGCGGAAGGTTGTGCGCGTGTTTCGCGACGTTCGGCAATCGGCGGCCCACGAGCGTGGTCCTCGGGATCACTACTGATGGAATGTGTGTACGTCTCACGCCGCCACAAAACGAATGCGCAAACTCACCTCAACAGAGAAGGTGACTACTACTACAGAGATACTACCAAGCTCACCACACCACAGACCAAATGTCATCGCAAGTTCCTCACTGACAGACCGAAATGTTGTCGTGCTGCGTGGATGTCCTACTCCTTGGCCAACGAGGACGAGTGCACGAGATCGTCCTGTGTGTTGGTGGCTAAGCAGCAGCAGCAGCAGTGGTGGTGTGCCTTTTGTATCGCGCGTGGTTTCGAATAGATCAATCGACAACCAATCGGTTCTTAGTTGAGTTTTGAGTTTTGTTTCTAGGACTCCGTTGTTGTCGAAGGAATATCAAAAGGGTTCCGTTCTGTGACGCACGTCAGTCGTGAAGGGGGGGTGGGGAGAGAGGTGAGTTATCGTAGTGTTGGTGTAGTGCCACGTTACTCCACAAACCAAACACTAACACCAGCAATGCCGAAACGAAGTGTCCCGATTCGGTCGTGGCCATCTGTCAGCCGCAAGGACATCAGCGTGTTGTCGTGTGGTGGTCGCGATCGGTCCATCCGTTACCCGTCGCCGCCGCCGTTGCCGTTGCCGTTGTCTGTTTAAAATGGAGTGCCATGGCCGATAAGGTTCTCAGTTCAGCGCTGGTGCTCGGTTGGTTCGTACGGGATCGTTCGTCGGATGTTCAAAACCGAGTTACTCCGTAACCTGTGTGCTGTCTACTAGAGCGTACTAGCGCCACATATACACGTCCAGACTAGTGTTTGTTTGTGCTGCGAGAGGCAACCCCAGAAGGTCGAGTGATATCCGGCCTTCCGACGAAAAAAAAAAAGGTACTCGCACGGTATTCATTTCGATTCCTTCGAAAAGAAACAACAACAAAGAATCGACCAAACTGGACTGCGCTGCGCTGTCACATCAAAGTGCCCATTGGAAGTGATGGAATAATCAAACGCCGTGGCAGGACCGTTGCTTTGTGCCGAGTGTTGTAATCGAAGTGACCAGTTGAGAAGTCTGCAGTTCACGAGGACAACCCGAATCCTTTCGATTGCCTGGTCGTTTGTTATGTTTCAAAAGAAAACATGCTGGTGACAAGTGGGATTCAATCTGACGTGGCGAAAGGTGATTCAGAAATGGTGCGATTCTCGATCGAACGGCATCGAATCTGGGTTCTTTGATTTCGAAGCCAGCGCCAGCGAGTACTATCGCTCGGACCTTGCTGCGATGGTTGCGATGCCAACGATGGCGCCTGCTGCTGCTGCTGTTGCTGCTGCCGCAAACTGCAACCTATCTCACTCGGTATCGTCCTGAAAGTCCATCTCGTGTCACTCTCTCGCTCGCTCGCTTGCTCTCTTCCAGTGAACCAGCTGGCTGGACCATGGTGTGGCCTCGCCATTAAGGGTTGGGGTGTATCGCTCGTTACGTACTGTATTTTATGGCAAACCGATAAGTGGAGACGACGTCGACGACGACGACGACGAGCTGGCACCTTGGCGAATGAAACGAGTTTTGGGCAACGACCAAGTCACCATTCGCGTCGCCGGTCGCGTAATAAAATGGGAGGCTTCTTCTGGGGGAGGGGGGGGGGCTTTTCCCTTTTGCTCCTTTCTTGCTGCTGCTGTTTCTCCTTTGCGTTGCTTGAGAACAGCATTCAGAACGGGCTGGTGAATCGTATGATAAGCGGAATGTTTATGCCAATGTTGTGCTAAAGCGCACATCAACACACTCACACAGCAACCTCTGGCTGCGAACGGGAGAGAGAGAGAGAGAGTGAGAGAGAGAGAGAGAGAGGGGGGGAGAGAGGGAGAGAGAGAGAGAAAGAGAGGGTACGCGTGCAGTCTGTCGCCACGTTGAAGGGGGCGATAACCGAGACGGACGTGAACTCACTGAACCAATCTGTAGCGAGCAGAAGAAACAACATGCGGAAACTCAGAGGAAACCGAGACCGCATGTGCATATGTGTGTGCGAGGCGGCAGTCAGGCTGGCCCAGAATCAAAACAAAATTTCGACAAAGAAACAACCGGCGGACCACCCGAAAGGAAGGGGCGATGCGATAGATTAAGGCGTCGAAAGCTTGATCCTTGGAACGAAGAAGTGAACCATCTCTCCCGTACGCTCCACTGTCCGCATGTATGTGTGGGTCAGCGCGTGCAGTCATGCAGTCCGAAGTGATAGCAAATGTGGAAGCCAAGCGAATCCTTGTGATTTTTTTTTCTTATACTTTGTTTGTGCACCATACTGCACGATTGAAACTTCCATTATTGAATACCTCTTTCCCGTTTTACTCCTTTCGCTACTCCTGGGAGTAGTGGAGTTCCAACGAAACCCATCTTAATCGTGAGCTTTGGACAAAAAAAAGTCCGAGTACGAGCGAGGGACTGTGCTTGTAAGCCACGTAGACAACGAGCGATGTCTGCTTGACCTTCTCGAGAAGATGCTGACCGTTTTTATTCCGGGTCCTCCACAATCCTTGTCCTTTTCTGGGAACTTCTCTTCCCCCTTTGCCGCTCTTCAACAGCCAGTCGGTCGGGGAATGGTATCGCTGGCAGCGTTAGCTTCACCATGAGTCTCACTTCTTGGCAGTTAAGATGTCACCGCAGTGCCGAGCAGAAGATATAGGAGTGAATGGATGAATCGCGCCCGGAGCTTCCGGGTGCTTTAACCGGAACCGGAAGGATTTTATTCACTTCTTTAACGGTTCTTGCTTTAATCTGCTGGGGGGTGCTGACGAACGAGCTTGACGAGATTTGGTTCACGGGTGGACGACGAGTCTGCCACCAAAAGCACTGGCACTTTATCACTTTTGCATGGTTTATAGCTCGCTCCCACCCGTTTTCTCTGGCAGCTTTTTTGGTAGCATCAAGCAGTGCTTTTTGTGTCATGTGCCGCGTAAATCAATTCACATAAGGGGCCACAGATCGCCATCGGATCCCGTCCATACACAGAGCGACACAGCGTACGAAGGTGTCTAAGTGAGAGTGAGTGTCTAGTGAGCAAAAGGATCAAACAAATGGTGCACCACCCCCGCTGAACCGCGGCGCCGCGTGAAATGAAAATCGAAAAGTGAAAAGTTCGTTCGCCGCGTCAACAGCATCAAGCGCTTGGTCAAGAGCGGCTGGCGTGGAGTGCACATCCTCGACGGTCTGGCCATCTTGTGAAAGCAACGACGAGGACGACCAGGACGACGAAGAGGAACACCGTTTGCTCTGGGTGAGTAGCTATTAGTTAATTAAAGTACCAACCAACAGCTGTGCAACCGGTAGCAGTAGCCTACCCACGGGCACCACGGTCGGTCCAACGAAATTAACTTCATGCGTGATTGCTTTCAAAGAATTTCAAGCATCTCCCCAGTCACCAGCAGGACCAGTGGGATACGAAACTCGAGAGCACGTTTGTCGAGAGGCTCAAGATGCACAAGAACTGCCCCGGCGTTGGCCGTGAATCTCATTCTTTTGTGAGTCTCTCTCTCTCTCTCTCTCTCTCTCTCTCTCTCTCTCTCTCTCTCTGTCGCCAGTGGGTGGCGGAGGGTCTCTGGGATCGTCACCTGTTGGACGAAGGCCACACGGCGTTGCGAGGAGGTGACGAGGTCTTAAGCATAATGGCAAATTTAATTTCGTGTAATTGGAGCTTCTCCCTTTCTGGTGGATTTCATTTTGCTGCCAAGAGATGGAATGCCACGCAAGATGGAATGGAATGATGGCGAATTCCGGACCGGCACGCGATGGACGCGGTGGAAGAATGATGTCTCGAGGACTGAGAGTGTCAGTGATTTCGAAAAAAGGGAGCTTTTGATTGCTTTCTGCTGTGCAGAGTGCGAACGGTTTCTTCACCTCTTGGTAGCTTCCCAACTGTCTGTAAATGTCTGTCCGAATCTCTGTGATAAATCTCGTGTCTCGTGTTTATCACACAACATTTCAGAGCCTCTGCTCAAAACGGAGGCTCCTTGGAGGATGCGAAACGAATGCCTATCTCGTATGTCCCGGCGATTCACTTCAATAAATCATTCAGATTTATCTCCGTTCGCTCTCGTTCGTTCGTTCAGGGGTGCTGTTAGTGTTTAAAGCTCAAGAACGCTACCTCCATCAAAAGGTGTGCAGCAACCTTGCAACCGGCACAAAGTATTGCCGCATTAGAATGCTTAACCTGCTTGGCCTCTGGTCTAACCTTAACCTTACGTGCTTGGCACCTTTCTTCACGGCGTGGCCATTACCATCCATCGTACGGGATTAAATCACCACCACCACCACCACCAGCCGGAGGGTGTACACCGTTCAGGACGATAGTAGCGGTGCAGTTAGTGCACTGATTATGCCTCTCCATTCGCTCACCCAACGCTCGAACTCGGGAGCAACGGGGATGCTTAAATCGGCCAGTGCGGTTGGTGGATAGCGGACGTGAAGTGAAATAATCGCCCAGGGATGGAAATATTTTATTCCTTCCAGCCCCGGACTGGTTTCTCCAGGACGGAACGAAACGGAGGCTGTAGCCGGCAACTGTGGCGATGGACATCCGTGCACACCGCCGGCCGATGGCCTGTGGATCGTGATA
>NC_064877.1:32112500-32125000 GCF_943734665.1 Anopheles aquasalis | reverse complement strand
TGGGGCATTACAAGGTGCAACACCGTGACCCACGATTGCCTTCAATGGTTAGGCTCGTGGACGTCGAGGGCGCCCCCATGGCCGGATCTTCCTTTCCGGGAGATTTGCATTTGCGACTGACAACCGCGTGGTGCCTGGAAAAGAATGAAGAAGGAAAACGCCGGAGAATCATTTGCTCACCGCCGCCACCACTGTCGCATAATGAGGTTTTAATGAATCTTCGAGCACTGCTTAGCCGCCTTTGCCTGATTTTGTAACATTAATTTGGTCTGGCATGCGCACCATGGCCTCCCACCAAACGCACGCCCACCCACCGTGAGGGTGTAAATTAATTTTCTATTTCAATCTCATTCCATCAATTCCGTGAGCGACAGCAGGAGCAGCACCCGAGTGTCTGGCCCGCTTATCAGCTCATCATAATTTTAATTTAATCTAGAATCTTCTGTCCGCCACCAAGTCGGCACAAGCAAGCCCTTCGCGACGAACCCCGTGTTCCCTGTTCCTCCTTCCGTGTGCCTCGAGGTGCTTAAAATGATTTATTTTCGAGACGAAATTTAATAAAACTTTTCCTCACCCGGGTCACAAATCGGGTCCAAGGGTGTCACCGTCGTCGTCGTCGTCGTCGTCACATGGCAACAGGGGGCATGGCGCACACGCCGAGACGCACATCCTGCGCATCGCACACAGACCCAAAAGGGAGACCATTAGAACGGGCAAACAGACAGATAGACAGGCGGACAGACAGTCCGCTCTGCCTGGTGGAATGGTGGCGGAACAGTTTTCTTATTTCCCATTCTCACTGCTCGAGCACAGACGCACACTGACCTCTGCACTGCCCTTATCAATGTATGTCGCTATCGCTTTAAGTTTCATTTTTTCGACTTCGGGTTTTCCCCCGAAGCATGGGGGAGAAGTGAGTTGTTTTGGTTTTTCCTTTTTTTTTTGTTCAATCTTTATCCATTACGCTTTCGCAGTAACTTCCGTAGAAACCATGGCCGCCCTCCGGCGCTTCACCGTTGGTTAGAACATATTGATGAGGAAGTAAATTAAATTTATTGATAAAGTTTGGCCACTTTGCGGTGCGGTGCGGTTGCGAGCTGCCTTTCGCTTTACAGCGCTCTCCTGGGGGAGGAGGAGCTGGAGGTAAAGAACGGCGTCCGCGGATTAGACCGTAGCCTCGTAGAGGGTGCTGCCCGGGTTGGTAGCAAATCTGTTTCGCACCCTCCGGAAGGCACTAGCGACGAGGTCCCCCGTCTTCGTTCGCTTCGTTTCCCGAATTCCCTTTTTTTGTGCCACACAATTTTCCGCATTCGCCTTCGAACGGTGCCGTGATGCGAAGTGATAAGTTTTGAAGCGATCTTAATTTGTTAAGGTCTGGCGGATTTTATTCGATCAGCTAAAGAGAGGCGAAGTGCGTGATGGGCGGTCGGATGGTACATTTTACTTCGATTCATAATGGTGCCGGTGCGTAACTTTGTGAAATAGAGTGAGTTGTTCGTGAGGTATTGTCGGTGGGGACCTTTTAAGGGGCTGCAGACGCTCCTGCCTTGAGGCCGGATCCTTGAATAATGCTGAGATGGAAAGCAGTTGCTAATTTTATTGAGTGGAAGCTTCACTGCTCAATCACGACAGCACATTTGATGATTTTCAATTCATTGTCAACCGGGACGGTAGAACGGTTAAATTTCTTTGAGTAGAGCATGGATTGTTAGAGAACTCAACAAAATAAACAACAAACAAATGATAACTGTGCTATCGTCGAGCGGACGGGCTAAACGAGCCTTAAAGTGAGTCCAAAAAGGAACACTACAACCTGTGGCAGGTAGAGTGCATCACCGCCCGGTCGTCGTATCGGCTGACATAAGGTCCTCTCCGCGACCTCTCGAAGTGCCACGAGCCCAGCCCAAGAACAAGCGCCCAGCACAGCAGCATAACCCTGCATAATGGATGCCGGAATGCGGATAAAGCATCGCGTGGTTCGTGCCATGTTCTGGGTGTGTTCGCATCGTGCTGCACCCTGGCTTCCTATTTGCTTTTACATGGTGACACCACTACCACCACCACTAACCCTCTAGGGTGCACTTACCACACGGCACTGAGGCTGCCATCCTCAATCTCGGAAGCTTTGCTGGAGGTTGCTTCAACTCGCTGTTGGATCATCGCTGCAGCACTGCACAGAGGGGCGCTTCTTGCTTAGGAAGGTATGAGCGTCTGGTCTTATCCTACTGCTTGGGTTCTTTTGTCGCAGACCTGGCTCCCACGCTCGGTTGCAATACGGATTCTAAGCTTTCTATGGCATCGAGCGTCGCCAACGTGTCATCTCTGGTTCTCACTTTCAACTTCTTAGACGTTCCCCAGTGGTGCCTTGTCGGCCACCGAGGACATGAACCCCTCGACTGCGCTGTTGTTGCGGGAGGAAAACACCTTCACTTACGGCTCCTGTCGCGATAACCCATCACCGTGACTGCTCACGGTGCCAGGGGTTGGTATCGCATTACGCTTCCCTAGCTTCGGGACATCGCGACATAAACACGGTATGCCACGGCGTTCGGGGACAAAAAAATGGCCCAACGGAACCCATCGGTGCGCCACGTGCGCAGACGGCAGTTTACCAGTTTTGTGCGTTTGAGAAAAGAAGAAAAAACCGCGCTTTCTATGCTCCACACCACGCACCAGGTGCTGGATAACATGCTGATAATAAATGGTTTTATCATCGTTGAGCTAAAGAGGAAAGAAAGGCTGACGATGGTGCTGGATTTGCGTTGATTAAACCGGCCCCGGCTGAAACTCCGCGGCTACAACGGCTCCCATTTGCGTTCGGTTCGCCTGGAACAGCTGGAGTCGAGTAACTTGAATCGATGGCTTGCCCCCTTAGCTGGAAAGTGATTATCCCCAGGGGCCGGGATTATAGGAATATAAACGGAATGAATACGGTGCGTTGTGCGTCATCTGTTGCGACTTTATTGACGCAATCAGTTGAACTTACTAGAGGTGGATATTTGCTTTTAGTTTTCAACGAAGCAACACCTAGAGGCTGTCAGTTAGCCGAACTGTATACAAAAAGTGTAGCGCCTAATAATGCAGTAAATATTTCAGTAAACAGCACCGTCTATGAAAAGCATCAACTTACATTTTATCATCATCAAATGGTTTAAAATGAATAGAGATAGGCATGATATATCTTTAATCTTTAAAGCATTCAAAAAACCTTCTACACATGAACATAATGGAACACATTGTCTACGTCCATGCTTTGTCACTGTATACATAAACCTGTTCTCCAATAATGTTATTTCAATTGAAACAGCAACAGTCAACACCACTGGAGCTGTATTTTTAAAGATTTGTTTATAAAAAAGTATCAACAATTTTAATGAAATCTCGACAGAGCTACCTTGCAAAGAATGTTCAAATTATGTGTTAAAAGTTTCAAATCGATCGGCTCAGAACTTTTTTATGGTACGATGGGCACTGACTTTGAAAACGTTGATTTTGGAAAACGCTCTTCAGAGTAGCGAGCTGCATGGAGCCTTGTATGAAACACGGATTTTAAAAGATCTGTAACTTGGTCAGTTTTTCTTCAATTGATCAAAAAAAATATATACAACGTTCTTGACAGGATCAGCAGTCAGGGAAAAATGTTAAAAATATGAGTCACACAACAAAATTGAATACCGAAGCCCGCGCTTAAAAACAAACAAACAGCAAATCACATCACGAATCTTACTTAAGGCACAAAATATCGTAACTGGTGTAGGAAATAGTCTGAGCAACTGTCTTTGAACACTTTAAACAGTTCCGCAAGTAGTGCAAGTAGATCAAACAGACTCGGTACCAAATCAGAAGCTGCAACTGAGTGAACCACATTCCGCTGCACACAGTTTTGCCGAGATCCCGAATGTGTTGTATGATACTTCGCGACTCCTGACAGCTCATGTCAGTGCAACGCATCCTCAACGAGCTTGACGGCTCAATAGTGGAAAGACGCCGTATCAAAATGCTGGTCTACCATTATGCCGAAAACAATCCCCGTTGCAAGCGAGCAAGCTAAGCTCACAAACAGACCGACGAAACTCCCGAACTCTCCGCGATAATTTATGCACCAGCATGTTAGCTTTACCGTGTGATAACTCACTACGAGAACTTTGAAAGCTGGAAGCTAGCCAGCGAGTTAGCGAGAAAGTTATCCGTGAAAACTGGACAGCTGCGGACAGTGGTATAGTGGCCATAACGTTTACCAGAACCAGCATCAGCATCATTAACTGCGCTATAGACCCAGCTTCCTAACGATGATCGGCACTTACATGCAAAAAAGCAGAACCATTCCGTTCTTCTCCTTTTCCAACCGGCCATAGACTATTCGCCATATAAATATTTCATAATAAATGCCATCCAGTTGCTAGTGGTGACCGGATATCGGTTACGCGTTCATATCTGCAGAGAACGCTCTAATTAAAGGGGGGCATGAGGGATATCTTACCCACTCACTCCCAGCCAGTGGGAAGTAGAAGGTCGATAATTGGAAGATACCTTACCTGCACTCCCTGGGCTGCACCTTTCGTTGCGTCATCACCGGCGGTTCCACTCGTGGTCCGTGGCACACAAGGCACGATGATACGCGTCCGTATCAGGAGGGTACCACAACGATGCACTACAAATGGCTTCCAATAAACAACAATACACACGCGCCGACCAACATCAATATGGAGTGCTGCTGCTGCTTCACCGAAAAGGCAGTAGCTGCTTTAGTGGCTGCAATCGAGCAAATGCACCGGATTGCACTCTTGATCGAACGGAACGAGGAACAAGTGGAACGAGGATTAGGAAACCGGCTGGCAGGCAGGCAGGGAGGCAGGAAGGGAGTGAAACCCACTGCCGAGAGGATACCCGCATTTGCAATCTGTCCTTCGTTTGGCCCGAGTTATGGCAAGCCATTAAAATGCAATCCAAACGGTCGTGCTCGTGTGTTTACGAGAAGAAGCGTTGGCTTGGTTCTGGTCCGGTTGCCGGTTCCGGATACACGCAGCATACAGCTGCTCCAGTGAGTGTATGATCATGCCGAAGCCAGCGCTCCGTTTGTCGTTGTTGGCCTATATCGAGCGATTCAATCAGGAGAAAACCATCCATTTGAAAAGTGCCAGTTATCGAGCATGCCGGGCCGGCGGCAAGGTCTTGCTTCCACGGTTCTAGGGCCAGTGTAGTGAAGCACTTTGTAGCCGGCAAAACAATTCAAAATCTCAATCTCGCAGGATCGCAGCACCGGTCGGTCGGAGTACAATGTTTGGAACGCCTTGTGGCAAGGCGAGAATGTGCTTTTCCTCTCGACCAAGGAAAGACAAAATGCAAAAGCAATTCAGAACACAGAAGGAAAGAGAGAGAGAGAGAGAGAGAGAGAGAGAGAGAGAGAGAGAGAGAGAGAGAGAGCGCGCTCAGAATCTGTAGATGATCAGGTAGAGCACAGGATTCGCATAAAATGGTGACATTTCCCCCGGGTTCGTACGGTGGCACTGGACGGACCCCAGACTTTCAGGTGGCATACGGTGCGCTCCGTAGCTTTGTTGTTATTTTCGGACCAACCGACGGGTGAACGGGTTGGTTTGTTGCACAGTCCAGGCACGGACACAGGTTTAACGCTATTGACACGAATCGAGTTAGGTTAAACACGAATTATCACTTCGCCTCTATCGATTCGAGCGAGGGAGCATCGCAATCAATCGTTGCTGCGTGATGCCGGCCGACGCACTCGTTCGTAGGTACGCAGTCAGACCTACCGTTCGTGCGTGGGGATAAGCCTGAGCAATAATTTAATTTAGAACCAACGTCCCAGCTCTGCTTAGCCACTGGCCGGTTCCTGCGGTTGCTGCAGAGTTTCTGCTGCCCTTGTTAGGGGTGAAGGGATTGTCACGCAGTAACGCCAAGCCGTGGGACGTTGTGTCTGGAAGTCGGAAGTTGTTTAACACAACGCGTGCGTCCGCGCGCTGACTGCTCTTCTCTCGCTGACCACATAATCCTTCTGTAGACGAGGCATCGAGGTGCATTGATTTTGGATGGACATTGAGCAGACATCAAGTGGCTGATGCTGCTGCTGCTGCTGCAGCTGCTGTTGCGGCCAGCCTTTGACAGCTGAGATGCCTTGGCGTGCATGGTCCGCATCGAGGCCAGGGCGAGCGGTGGGTCAAACATGGAGCGGAACATCGCATAAATTAATCCTCACGCTTCAAGTCGAAACCCCAGTTTACACCATCACAGCACTGTCCATGGAGCTGCTCGCTCACGGTGGCATGTTAATTCTATTTAAATTCACTTTAACTAGCACCGGGACTGGCATGAACACGTTCTGGGAAACCACCTCCGTTGGGTCGCTGGACTGCTCCCTAGGGAGAGAGAGAGGGAGAGTTGGATTGAATCATTTCAGCTGACGCCGTAAAAAGGTCGCCTTGTAATTCCAATAATTTACAATTTGCTCAATAAAGGGTCCTGTTGAAGGGGAATTACAAAAGAGGATCGGAACAAAGGCGTGCGGTTATGGGCGTACGCGTGTGTTTGTAGGAATGTTCCATGAATAATGGTGCATTGCAGTGATATCATTATTTCCGCTTTGTCGACAAACTCATAAACATCGCAATGGGGCAGGTGAGGCTGCCAGATAGCAGCTTTAGCAGACGGTTGCTCGTTTCACTTAGGATTCCATTTCCGTCGGTGCTGATGGGAAACGGAGATCAGTTTCCTCGAGATGCACTGCTGAATGCGTCTTTGGGGGTGACTTGATATTGCTCACAACTCTTGATACAAAGGAAGGTGTTCAATTACTAGCCGTGGCAGTGTTGTTGTCGATGAACTGGTAGCAGGTGTTCAAGTCACACTTTCAATTGACTTTCGGTTTAACGCTTTGCCTCAGAGTTCGTTTTCAATCAGCTCTAGACATCGAAACAGCTGAAGTTGTTGAAAAATCCATTATCCAACTTCATTGTGTTTGTTCCATTCCAATACAAATAACAACCGTACAAGAGGAAAACATGCACGATTCTACAGACAAAAGTAGTTCAAACAGTTCACAACAATCCTTTGAATCGTTTGAAGTGATTACAAGAGATCGGCGAATTTGTTTGCAGAAGGACTTCTCTTCGTATCATGCAAGCAAACGGTCAAATAAGACTCTGCAACAAAAGACGTTTGTTAAATCACATGCAAGAAAGCATTAAAATTTGAAGTTAGCTCATCAGAGATGAATGTTCATGTACAATAAATCATTTATAAAAATGACTGTTTAACAAACGGTCGCTTACAAATTGGGCTTTGCCAACCACCAATGGATGGTACAAGCATTTTCACTCATTTATCTTTGCCCATAGCTTAATGATTTGACAAGGGTGTGTAATTGTGAAAAGAAATAAAATACGTTCACCATTTGAAAAACCAATCGAATTTCTAGCTAAGGAGATTAGCCACAGAAAGTGAGTTTGTCGAATGGTTCAATGAATATAATTTAAGCGTTATTTAGTTAGCTGCCTGTACAGCAGGGATTTTTTCATTCCTAAAAAAACATTCAAAAATATTTAAAACTGTTACAGGACTTGGTATTGCTTAAATGGAACGGCAAATGTCGTCGATAAATGAGTATTATCCTGATCTTCTAACAATACACAATCGAAAAATGTAAAGGAGTGAGACGTTGAAAGACTTTAATTGATATTTTTGAGATTAAAAAAAAAGACAAATATTTTTGAGATTAACCTTAACAATCAAATTGCGACTTAAAGCTTTAAACAATTAAAACTTTAAACTTTAAAACTTAAAACAATAATTTAATAAAAAAAAGCAAAATTCCCAATCGAATGTGCTTCACCAGCAACAACACCACACAGACAGGCGCACACCTTAATGCACAGTCTTTCCCAATCCAAATCACCTTCAACACACTTCAACAGGCAGCAGCAACACTATGCTGTAAGTAATGCCACGCAACGTGCCAACAAATCGCTCATCTTTCTCATGAAAATCATCTTCAAACTCGCCCCGGGCCCCTCGGTACGTCTCGGATGAACCGAACCGGTTGGTTGTTGGTCTGCTACTCGCTCGTCCGCGCTCTCTCTCTCTCTCTCTCTCTCTCTCTCTCTCTCTCTTTCTCTCTGCAAAGAAAGCAAACCCCAGTGGCACCAACCATTACCGTGTACAATCCATCGTCGCTGGATAATTTCATTGTGCCGCAGCATAAAAGCAACGATCATTATGGGACATCCCGTGCGCCAAACCTAATAAGGTAGCGACGCACGGTCGATCTGGTAGGGAGAGCGAGCGATGCTTCTCGAAAGCATTGCTCCCACCGTCCCCACTCTGCACGCTCGGTGACCATCTTCACGCCGTCTCCCAAGGGGAAAAAAGATAATTCGGAGCATCAACCCCGAACAGAACACCGGTTCGTCGACGACAGAACTTTACGCCGGTCGCCGTCACGGTCGGCGTCACAACGGAGAGGGAGGAGAAGAAGGAGATAGAAGAGAGTTCTCTCCCACGTGGCGGAGGTAGAGAGAAGATTTAATTTGGGATAATATTGGTCCCCGGCTCCACATCCTACCCTTCCCGTTGACGGGCCCCTTTTGAAGATCCCTGCTTCCTCCTCCGCCTCCTTTCTTATCACACTCCGGCTCCGTCCTCCGTCCACAGCGACAGCAAACCAGGCAGAAGGGCGTGGAGTGTGCTGAGTGATGATGGGAAAAGGTAGAAAAAAAGAGCGTAGAAAAAGGATGGAAATGAAGAAAGGTTGGTGGAAGGCGAAGAGGAAGTCGTAATAAGATTATAAGGGATCAGTTGTCGGCTGCGATGTGGGTACCGGGGGGCTGGCAGGCAGGAGGACCACCATACCCTACGCAGCTCAATGTTATGGGCACCGATTTGTTACCTCATCAGGATTTACAATTCCTCTCCAGGTGGCGGTGTAATCGAGTGTCCATATCCACATGTAAGCACACACAGGCATGCGTGCACACCCGTATCGGATTACCGATGTAGCGGGGAGAGAGAGAGAGAGAGAGAGAGAGAGAGAGAAAGATGCGGGAATTCTTTTCGCGAAAAGTACCAAGTACTGGCGCCTCCATCGTGGAGCTCACAACGCACGTAGGCCAATGGACCTCCAGAGAATCACAACTTTCAGCACAGCACACCCGCAATTGGATACAATTGGAAGCATCTCAGTGTCAGGGCTGCTATGCCAGTCAGTTGAAGGTGTCACTCGTTGCCTCTATCGGTATGTCTAAGTCCTGGAATACCCTGGAACACGAGGCTTGTTCGATTCTCCTGTGCTCTCCTGTGCCTCACACCCCCACTACCCTCGATGTGGTGCTGTCAAGGTACCCGAAGCGGCTCGACTAAAACGAGAACCATGTTGCTGGCACGCCCAGGCCCAAGGGCTAAGGGCTTGTGGCAGGTGTCAGCTGGCCGGCTGGCGGTCCCGATCCCGTGCAGGAAATTTGGCAGACACCGGCAGTGTTTCGACATCTTCTCCGCCGGCTAATCTTTACCGATCATTACTTATGCATGTGTGCGGGCAGATAGCAGCTACTTACACAACAGCCACCAACTACTGCTGCTGCTCCTCGAAACCGACAACCGCCATCCTTTTGCGACATCCAGGCTGGTGTGCGGTATGTTGGCTCGATATTGGCGGTGATTGTACTTTTTATTTTCACTTCACTTCACGCCCTCCTCCACAAAATATCCAGGGCCCGGTCGGTAGGACACAGAAAACCAGGAGCATTAAAAATTCAGGAGCCAATTCTAATCAATGAAATACACGCTGCCGGTTCCGGCCGAGAAGGGCGCAAAGGCCCTTCTCATTCTTCCTCTTCTTTGCTTTGGGTGGTCTTCGCCTGGGCCAAACTTTCGCTGCAGCAATTCCGGTGGCATTGGTGGGGAACGGGGGAAAGGTTCGTTTCCTTTTCGGCCTTTTGTTGGACCCTTGGGAGCAGCCGGTGCAACGATGTAGGTCACGCGCGCGTATGTGAGTTTGTGTGGAAATGGTGGCGTTTCGGGAGTAAGATTTATGAGCGGATTTATTTCACAAATTTCACGTCACAATCTCCAAAAAGGCCGGCGGAGAGAGAGAGAGAGAGACACCACCTGGTCGCTCACTGGTCGCATCCTCCGTAGCCTTTCTTTTTTGTGTTCCTTTGGAACAGACGGTAAATCGATGCGAGGCTTCGTTGACCAACCGTTCATTGCATTTCAATTAGCTTGGTAGGAATTTTAAATCCAGAACTTCATCGAATTCTATATTACATAACAAGCCAACGAACTCACTTGGTTTGTGGTTAAAAATAGAATGAAACTGATTTGCTTTCGCGGCCTTGTGTCTTAGAAATGTTAACAATAAATAATAAAACCAAAGATGTGTTGCATCGGTCAATGAATTGTATACTTGGCTGGCGTATTTGATTTTTAACTAGTTATTGACTGTAGTACCAAAACCACATAAGGAAAATAAAGGGAAATGCATAGGCACAATAGTTTTACCATTTTTGAACGTTGTGTTTCTCTAAACCCTCAGCGCGTCTTTGTTGTTGTTTAATTTTGCTTCTCAAAATCGAAAAGAGGTTTTTAAATTTTACGGTCAACGGCCAAGTATGGTCACAATCGTCGAATTTAAGCTACAATTCACACGTGAACGGTTCCGCCCGTAATGTATCAACGAAAAAAAAAACATACACCACTTAAACCCTTGTTTTGGCCAGGACAGACAGCTCAAATGCAAAAAAAACATTGAAATTACGCAGATTGGCTTGCCGAAAACAAGCCAATTCATGTCTTAACTGATGAGTTAAAGGGCCTAGAGCGCATGGTTGTGGTGTGGATTCCCTGAAACCTTGACCCGAAACAAGGCTGTAAGACAGGGGTCTGAAACTAGCGACCTGCCAAATTATTTTATGTGGCACGCGGCCACGTCCATGGTGTATAGGTATATTCGCTGTGGGTTTTAATTGTATGCTCTATTGTTTTTTCTATGCATATAATTATACGTCTGCTTCAAGGTGGTTTACGATTCAGACTGACTTTATATTTAAAAACCACAAATATACAACTATTCATTACTAATACTACCTTAATCCTAAGTCTACACTACTCTACAATACAAGCCTAACCTACCAACTATAACTATATATTGGTTTTGAAGATTGGTGGTATATCTGCAATGACATGAGAGCTCAGCGTTATTTAGCCATTTTAATTTCAGCTAAAACCGCTGAAACTACCGGTTACCTGGCGCCTCCATCATCGGATTTCGGCAACGGAACCACATCATTTCGTTTTCCCGGCGCGGCGACCAGCTTTAGAAATGCCTTTACCTGTCTGGTGTGAAAAATCGAATTAAATAAATCCAATGCATCTCCAATTTATGTGGAGAAATGGCCTGCGGACTTGTTGATACTTTAAACTGTGGCCTACGGGCTGGCAGTCACTTTTTTCTGCTCTAAGAAGCTGGAGTTTTGTGGCACACCAATTATTTAAAATGTTACTTTACACCACATCACAGGTGCCGATCGATACCATTCCTTTTAATTAAAGTACTCCCAACACTCCTCTCAAAACCTATCATTGCGACTTGACGAACTGACCTAGCCAGCCTTGGCCTCGGAGCGCAACGTCGCCGCATGATCGATTACACGCCAATCACCAAAGCAGCATCACATTACTCCCCTCCTTTTCCTGCTGATACTGATGGTGTTGATGATGATGATGGACATCCAGCGAAGCTTACTTGCCTTAGCGTTGTGTCCGTCAACACCGATGGCTGCTACTGCTGCTTGCTCGATCGATGGTGCCAACACGCTCTGCACTCACTGTTTCCGGGCAGGATTCACTTACGAAAGAGTCTTTGGGGTACTGGGATTAGACCATGAAACACACGCAACGACACTGACACCCATCGGTGACCGAAAGCTTCAACTCCGGCGCCGGTGAGGAGACATCTTGGTTCGCTCTGTTCGCCCTAAAGACCCTTGTAGTGTCCGTGAACATCATCGGATGGCCGTCGGTGACAGTGATTGAAATCCCGAATCCCTCCGTTCCAACACTAGGGTCCCTTCCATCGCACACTCTTACATGGTGATACCGTACATTAAATTACAAAATCATCACTCCACCTCAAGGGGGCGTTCTGGTCCACTTCGAGGTGGCGGCCGATTGGTGGGAAAGTTGTTTGCCAAAGGAACCACATCACACATAGACAGACGCGTCCGAGAAACACAAGAGTGGCCCGGTGTTTCATCACAAACTCCTGGGATCCGTGGTCCGGGGTCGGTCAACCACATAATGAGATGTGTCTGCCGTACTGAACGCTCACCACCCATCAAGTGGTCGTGCTCTGCCGCAGCGTGTATGTGTGCCACAGACCACCACGCATAACCTGCAACCGAATATTGTGATGCCGTCAGAAAGCTGGCCAGCGCAAGAAATGGACGCTCCAGTCCAGACCAGTCCAGTCCAGTCAGGGCAACATCCAGCTT
>NC_064877.1:32077500-32110000 GCF_943734665.1 Anopheles aquasalis | reverse complement strand
CTTCCCTCCCTGTGGTGGTATGGGGTGCAGGAAGGGAAGCCAGCTCGAACTTTCGCGTGATTAAGAATTCACGTCAAAGTTCAAGTCCCGAGCCCCGGAGTCTGGCCAGAGTTCCGCTCAACAACAATTCGTTCGCTTGAATGATTTATAGTTATTTCGTTTATTTATTTACCTAAGCCTAGGCCCCGAGGCGAGCCGAGGGAACGAATGCTCCGGCTGCTCTCTGAGGACCTTACCGACGGACGGTGGTAGCTAGCGGCACCGAACCCGAACCGAACTCCGTCGAAACACCCTAATGAGACATTAAAAGGAGACTCGAAAACAGGCCAGCGGCGGCAGAAGTCTTGCTGTTTAATAGCGTGCCTTATTTATTGAGAGCTTCTTTGGTTTGGTAACTTTCTTAGTTGTTTTCAAATAACGCAAGTTGCCGGGATGCTGTACCATTCTGTTTTACCTGTTTCGACGAACGGTGAGTCTCGGAGCTTGGAATAGCTTTGTTCTTCTTCACGCCACTACTAAACCATCGAACATCATTGACGTACCACGCAAGGCCATAAATAGGGCTAGACAGCTGGCGCACAAGTCATGCAACAAGCCGTCCAATTACAGGCGTGTGCGTCATACTCTCCGAGGAGTCGAGTTGATATAAGAACGGTTTTCGTTTTGAAACGAACTACGCAGCGCTCTGTTACAATGACGAACGTGTTAACCATTTCCAGAAATATGCAGATGGTTCTTGGAAGTAAAACTAAAGATGATTTGTGAAAGAGTAGACATAGTACAGCTTTTGGGATTAGCTATCATCGTTAAGGGGCGGCTTCGGTAATTTCGGGCCAAAAAAAGGCCCGTTTTTGACGATTTTTTGTGACGTAACCATTCAACTTTATTTGTTCAAATGATTGCTCATTAATCTACAACTTTTGAAGAATATTTGGTATTGTTTTGAGCAACATTCAAATGTTGGTAGGTGTGTCGTCGCAAAGGTACTTTTTACGGTGCCCATCGTAGCGCCATGACGGATCATCTGAAAATATAAATCGATACTCGTTTGAAAGATTATAAGTTTATCCAGGTAGTCCCGCCAAGTTTTTTTACGGTACGATGTAGTTTTTACGGTACGATGAGCAGCGACTTTGAAAACGTTAGTTTTGGGAAACGCGGTTCAAAGTAGCGAGCTGCATGGTGCCTTGTATGAAACGCGGATTTTCAAAAATCTGCTTCTTTGTTAGTTTTTCCTCGTTTGATCCAGAACTTTTACACTATACTCTCGAAAGGATCAGCTTTCAGGATAAAATGTTAAAAACATATGTCAATAAAAATTAAATACCGAAGCCTCCCCTTAATTTAAATATTTTTAAGAAAAGCATTAGTAATTAACACACACTCTTATGCTGAGTTCTGACTTGCATAGCTCGAACTCTTGTGCACACTCTTGTTGTCAATGCCGGTTTCGCGACATCAACAAAGGAAAGGATCTAAACTATGCTGCAATGCTATTTTTTTAAGCATCAATTTACGCAAGTCGGTATCATTCTCAATTCGGTCAATTCTTTCGATATTATTTGGATCAAATATAAAGCAACTTGAATAGAACTAAATTGCAAATGTGTTCCGTTATTGTACATTACAGACCGCAGATTGTACTGTTATGCGTTTATGGACAGTACGGTGCATCAACCATTTCTATTTCTTGTAACTAATCTAATCTACATTATCTTCCAAGTGAACAGCCCGTACTCAACGTAGACCTAGGCTATGTTTCCGATAGTCATCACCTGTCAGGTATGCCAATATCCACTACCAGCACTCGAGAGTACGATCTCAAAAAACACTTTTCGTTCCCCTTCGTTCTTTCCATTCCAATCTATCGTATTACGACAAAGAAAACTCGCTGCATTCAATATTGAGTCTCTGAGTGAGCCGGTTCGGTTAAGGTGGTAACCATCCAATGACGCCTCACTGCAGCCACAGCAGTCCGTCCGCTTTTCCATCGGCTTTACACCGAATGGCCAATGGAAGAAAGGAGCTAGCTACATCACGTCGCCACACGTCGATGTCCATCATCAGAGCGCAGTGGCATCACATTCGGAAATGCCGGAAACAATTTTCTATCACTTCCCCTCCATCCATCTCACCCCAAACCCACTTTCCACTTGACTGTTGGTGTTCTGTTCAACTGCAAAACACTAAAGCAACGATTCCTGCAACCCTTCCTGCAGACACAGGACAGACGTCGGGGGCAGATGCAGGGGCAGAAAACGCTTCGATCGAAACCACGTTTTTCTGTCGAAAATAATCCTCCTAACCAACGGGGCGGAGCGACCGGTAGTGGGAGGTCCTCCGGTGGTGTACCGGTGTGCCATACAGGATATATGCCATTTACGGGCAGGAGATGAATTTTCTCCGCCCCGTTGGTTCGACTTTTCCGGTTCGAATTTCCACCAACCGACCAACCGACCGGCTGGCTGCTGATGCTTGCCAGCAAGCTAAAAACCAGTCCAGTCCAAGTCCAGCCAGCGTTTCGAGGGGAGCGGCATGGCTGGGTGTGCCAGGAAATGGTTCGATCCTCCACAATACACCCCCAACCCTTGATGTGTCTCGTTCGCCCCCTGGGGGGGGGCGGGGCGGTTTTTTTGCGGCCATCCCTAGCCTGCCTTTTGTTCCAGCAATATGATATTACGCAAAAGCAAAACAATATCTTTTCGATCCTTTCCAAACACCGGCCGCACCAACCGGAGCGGACCAACACCAGTCCACGGGGATGGCCGTTTTGCACTCGACGATCTGGCCAGAAGCGTGAAGAGATTTCGTGCACATTTCGTGTTGAACCCACGGTACACAATGCTTGGCGATGATGCTCGGGGCAATGTGTGAATTCAAATATCACGCCCCCGGGAGGTCTCGATGACCTGCCTGCCTGCCAAAGCGTTGGCTTGTTGGCTTGTCGGTGGCCAGCAGCTGGCCTGCAGCCGTCGAAAGTCAAACCTTAGCAATCATTTTAATGGCATTTGGAGGCAGCTTTTCTGTTTCTTCTGTTCATGCTGCTGAAACTAGAAACTTGGAAATGAGAATTATTTTATCTTCAATTTCACGCCACAAACATGATCTTCCTGAGATCATCTGCTTCTAGTGATAATTTTATTGCATTAAAGTCAATGAGTCATGGGTCCTAATTTGATTTGATTTGATTTAATTGTTGTGACCTGAAGACTAAATTCGAAAAAAATACAATTTTTCAAAATTAAACAAGTATAAGGGAAGTGGAGGCAACATTAAATGCACTACACATGATTAAGGGTCGTCAGATGTGGTGTTAAGTTTTTTGTAGTCAGTTGATATTAAAATACAAGTGTTCCGCGTTGTTAATTTAACAACAACTCAAAAGCCTTCAACTATAAACGACCTGCGACAGCGTGGCGCTGATGCTCCAGACTTTCCATGCCAAGGATTAGACATTTTTTTTAGCTGATACGTTACGGACGGACCCGTATTTATTAGGTGAATAGAATGTAGATTAATAGAGTACAATAGAGAAAACAGGCATTTCTTCCTGCCACAGGGACCCTTATAAAGGATTAGACATCTCGCGGCATAAATTGTCTTGTTTTCTTTACCGAAATGGTTCGAAAGTAATAGTGCAATTCGTGAGAACCTTTTGTAGAGGCTATTGATTCGACTTTCCAGCAGTCACATTCAAGGAGCCAAACAATTGATGCATATTCCGCAAAGAAAGTTTTTTTTTTAAACTCTAATGAGAACCATGTGAAAAAGTCAGTGATGAGATCGTGAAACCAACCATAATTATGATGCTGACAGAGCATCATCACGCTGTTGCTGTTGCTGTTCATCAGTGATGCAATCATGTCTCTGCTGGACTTCATCACTGCAACTGAATGATCGAAATCATCGAAGTGAAAAATGACCTACGGTTCTTTCTTTTTCCTTGCCTCGCCTCCTCTCCACAGCACAGCACAACAATGATGTGCCTGAGGACCGACCGGAAAGGACCGAATTACCGGGCGAACGATAATTTATTCGCCGGAAATGAGGGAACCGACACACCCACACACACATACTGCCACATTTTATTCATGCGCATCCCTACGCACCGGGCACTGCATGCTGATGCACTTCATATTCTCATTACCGGATTCCAGGAGATTTCCGGAGAGCGCACTTCGGGCAAGCGCCAAACCAATGTTTGCTTTTGCTGTTCAAGTGGTGTATCGCTTTTCAAAAAGCGGGAAAACTTTTAATTAATAAACTTTTGTCCGTCTGCGAGTGTCAACTTAGGTTGCATCGCTACCTGGCGCACAGAACTGGCGTACGAGGCTCCTGGGTGTCGCCACATTGTGCACACCATTCCCCCCGGGGTCACCGGTTGCCCGACTGCTCGACTGCACCATAAATAAACCACCAGCAACTTTCCCTTCACTTTTTTACTGCCTTGCTTTTAGCAAAACATCATAAATAATTTAAAAAGACTGACGCTACTTGTGACCTTCTGGTGTCAGTAGAACGAGGGGAAAAGCGTGCAATGCAATTAGAAGCAGCTCACCCCCACTCACCCCCCAGGACAACAATTATTATGTTCTCCGTGACGAAACACGCACGGGAATGTGTGTAATGTCGGATGCAATGCTTCCTGGTGGCGGGGGGAACTGAAGAGAGAACTTCACATATGCTAACACCCGGTGACGCCATTGTCATTCATCTGGCTGCCTTTCTGCCAAACGAGATTCCATTCCCAACGAGCGCACACCCAAACCAACACCCAAGGCGTAACATGTTGATATGGATCCGGACGTGGACGTGCAGGCAGGCAAGCAGCCACTTCCCAACAACGACAACGCCGTAATCCACTTTGTACTCCCACTTCAGCCGCAAGGACGGGCGAACGCAGATGACAAAGTTGAGGAGGAGTGCCGTCTCCGGCCGTCGCGAAGACGCTCCGACCTAAAGATGGCTGCATGTATGCATATGTGTGTGCCTGTGTCATGTTGATATGCTGCAAACGCGGCCGCGCAAGGACCTGGTGCCTGCTGCTAGTGGCAATCAATTGTGTCCTCATGAAGTACACACATAATACGCTACTACGCTCACCTTACCCGGAAGATCCCCGAAGATCGAGCGACGGATTGAGAAGCTGATAAATTGTTTCTCAGAGAACGGCCCCGGCGAACCGGAGAGCGGGGGGTTTCAATAAACGTTGACCAGCTTCTCCGGTAGAGGGCTCCCCCGGGTGGTTCGACAACAGTCCCTCACGAGCGACAATCATAATCGACTTGCCTTTGGCAAACTAATCCCCGCCAATCCCCTTGGGAACCTTGGAGAACGTTCCACGCAAGAAACGGCCAAGACGTGGCCGTTTCTTGGAACAGGCCACAGGCGCCAACTGCACGGAGTGTGGTGCCGAGATGATGGCGTAGAAGGTGAGTGAGGATGGTGACTGTGTTAATTTATCATTGCCACCACCACCAGTTTGCCAGCCAGTCGCCCAGTCCGTTGACGATGGAAATAGGATCCCTGGCTCGTGGTACGTTGCTAGTTAGCCGCCAGTGAGAACACACACCACCACACACCGGAAGGTCAACTGGTTCACTGTTTAGACTGGTTAACTGTTCGAGATTCGAAAACATTAGCCAACGATTTGTCACCCGATTAAGTTGGGCTCGGTGGTGGGATGAGGTGTGTTCGGTGCGGTTTCGACTTCCGGGCGCTTAGAAGAAAGTTACAGTATCCTTTACCAAGCTTTGTGGTTGGTTTTGTAGAGCCATACTTTGAGACGCTAGCCGGTGCACTTGGAGACATCCCAAGATGATGCAGCTACTTCTCTGTACAGCACAAGATGGTAGCAAGCTTCAAGAGCAAAGCTTCCAACTGTTTTCATGATGTTGCCATCAAAGAATGGTACTTTTTCGGGAGAAAATCGTTGATATCATGCGATGATAGTAGTTGGTTCGTGGTCGTCGTCACGAGCTCGTGTGGACATCGTAATGACGAAGCAATATCCTTTTAAAGGTATAGAGCAATCAAGAGTCCCCACGACCTTTCGATACTAGAAGAAGCCTTTTCGATCTCGCTTCATGAAATTGAAGAGCATCTCAATGCCAACGAGTATATTTATCAGATCATCTAATGCACCTACATAGGAACAATCAATCAATCAAGATGCATCAAGATTCATTAAGAACAAGAAGGCTCTACAAAACACTGGTTATACCAAAAATGATACGATATCTTAGCGTTACCAATACTGTTATAAACTGAAAAAAAAACACGAGAAAACCTTGTGAAATGCTCCTTTCAATGAAAATTTCACTGTATCAGAATCATCCTGATCTTGCTACACCAGAATATTACGAGTGCCGAAAATGTTGGCCAAAACTGTACCGTATCCCTAGAAAATGTTTTATAGATAGAGCTGTCACTTTTTCTAACGGTTCTGCAATCAGTTTGATCATGACCACTTTCGGTCAGGGATCTTAAACTCATATTAGCACGCAGGCCGCAGTTAAAAGTATTAATCAGCCTGCGGGCTATTTTAACACATAATTTAGAGGTACATGACTTTATACCGTTTGCTTTTTCCCGCCATAGCCCAATGGTCGCCGAGCCACGAATACGAAATGATGTAGCTCAGTTGCCGAAATCCGATGATGGAGGCGCCAGGTAACCGGTAAAATTTCTTCCTTTCAGGGTTTGTTTTAGAAATTCAAATGGATAAATTACCGATTCAAAGCAGCATAACTATTTTGTGTTAAACTATTTTCAATTGATTTCAAAGACAAAATAATTTTAAAATAATTAAATGCTCAGAAACTATACACTTTAGCTCTGTGTGGCCACATTTGACTCTACTAAAGCCTTCTAACGGTCAAAAAAAAGGTTGCATTACGAACATTAATTTGGGCCGCACAAAATAATATGGCAGGCCGCGAGTTCGAGATCCTTGTTCCGAGATGCTCCTATTCATAGAATCCTCTAGAAAATCTGAGATTGAATCAAGGAGTCAACGATTACACCATTTCCACCGTTCACTCTGTAATCATCATGGATCGCACACAATCGTAACTTTGTTTAAAAGTTAAAAGCAAACATACCAGATTCTGGAACACATCGATTTGTTTCATTTCAGTATCTGCAATGGCACCGAATCAACTCAAAGGGTTTGGATAGATAAACATTCCATTTTTCTTATTCAGCCTTGGTCCTCATGTTGCAACCTAATTACATTAAGGAACCGTTCCACGCGCCATCATGCAGCCAAGTAGCAGTGATTTCGAATCCTTTTCCATTCTCCCTTCCCTCAATCTCCAAGTCTCACAGTTCGGCAACAGCATCAGCAAAGAAGAACAGAGCCCGAAAGCAGCTGACGCTTGCTGTTCGCATCTTGTTTGCTTCTCGTTGGGGCATCGTTCAAGCACTCCAAAGAGGAGGTACTCCCATGGCCGCGGCCTTTCACACACTACTCGCACCGTCGCGCTAAACTCCGGACGGCACTTCATTCAACTTAATTTCAAGCTCAACGAGGATAAACCACGAAAGGAAGAGCTGCTCAAGTGAAGTGCACTTCTTGGCACGAGCCAGTATGGACCAAGGATGCAATTTCTCGCCATCCGCCGGGCCCGGCTCCAAGCCGCAGACCGAATCCGGTGGCTGGTTCAAGGGCGGACGACTTTATGGCTTTCAGCCAGCCAGCCAGCCACCCAGCCATCCGATCAGCCCTTCAACCTAGGCCCATACCGTTGTCATCCAATTGTTTCGGAACATTCGCCACTGGTGCTGGTGCTGCAATCCATTAATCCATGCAAGAAGGGAGGGCTTCGAGGGTGCACTTTTCGGGCCAACCCACCCCAAAAAGGGCCTCTGCCGAGTGTTTATTTGTCGTGGTAACGTGGGCCGCATAGGAAAGGATACAGGAAGACCGGTCCGGAGGTCATAACTTTTACCACCACTCGGGCCCCAGCAGCTCGCCAATCTTATCCACAACACTTTACTTTATCTCGTCCCCTCTTCTGTGATACCCCCCCCCCCCCCTGCGTTGCCATCATCGGCGTCGTCACCCACAAACATTTTTATGTTCACGCGCGGACTGGCGACTGTTTTCCTTATGCTGTGTTTAGCTATATCTGCCTTTCGCCAGCATCCTGGCTTCCCCCCCACCCCCACCCCCGAAATATGGTGGTGCTAAGGGTGACCGAGAAGACTGAATGGCCAAAAGACGATGAAGTTCTCCTTCTCTCGCTACACTCGACGGCGTCGTCCTCGGCGTGGTGGTAAGTGGTATCAAGATACGACTCTATCTCCTGCTCCACAGTGCCACACCTCACCATTGCCCTGGCGCCGAATTGGGGGAAAGGGAGAATTGGCGTAGTGGAGTCTACATTCCACGTTCCCGAAGGATCCCCGTATGGGAATGCAATGGCATCCTAGCGACCGAGACAACGACGACGACGACGACGACGATGAAGGCGATCGAGATGAAATATGTGCGATGATAACCGAGAACAACTGCACTGTCCTCGAGGCTCGAGGCCACACCACATGTCCTTTTTTGAGGGGTGAGGGGGAGATGGTGGCCAGCACTCCCGCAGGAGGGTGGTGATGCACAACCATTTGGCACAACAAGCGACTACAAACAAGTGAGCCCAAATTCTGCCGATCGGTGGCCCTGTGTGCAGCTTCTTGGATTCGGTCGCTCTCTAGGACCTCCTCCTGCTTCTTCTCCGTTACTAGCCGCCCGCAGTGATCCTTCTGGCCGCACCCCCTCCGGGAATGGTGGGGGAAAACAAACAAACAAACAAACATGCATCCTTAATGCTGCTTTATCAGGCTTTAGGTGAACTCTACTAGCGTGTGCGCGTCTGTACGTGTGCCTTTGCGTTTGTCTGTGTGTTTGTGCAATCCATTTCGATACAAACGCCAGCGACATGGGCGAGAAAATCTCTGAGAAATGGAAATAACATGGAAAACTCGCTCCATTTCACCCCTTTTCTATCGTTTACCTTTTGCACACAAACACAGACAGAGACGCAGGTCGGAGAGGACACAATTGGATTCGCGAGAAAGCTCTCTCCAGCAATCTCCCGGGGGGCGGCCGCTATCATTCCACCGAAGATGCGGGAGGATTTTCTTGGAACAAAACAAATCCCGACCCCGCCGATACGCAACGACGACATTTAGGACGAAAGTCGTTAAAGCAAATCGGGCTACCCCATTTTACTTTGTTGACTCGCCTCGTGGCCCGATGGCCTCGTAGCCTCGTGTCTCCCGCTCCAATGATGGCAACATTTTTCGCTAGAATTCCACTTCACTTCTCCACATTTCGTACCGGTGATTTCCACGAATCATCGAACTGTTCGCTCGAATGTACAATAACTAATCCCTATCATACGGATTTCCATGCCATGGTGCACAGAGTTTAAAATGCAACAAACGAAACGAACGTAATTTGTTTATTGCTCAACCGTTCGACGCTTTGTAATTCGTCGAGTTTGTCTCCCACTCGTGTACCCTCTCCCGGGGCTACAAAAATGCTGCCAGCGCCCGTACAGTTTAGGGCGCTGGCATTTTCCAGCGAGCGAGTGCAAACACTGGACAGAACATAAAGCTTCCCCTGCCTCCACCGACCCGATTTCTATGTTGCGAATGTTGTTTGGACCTAGGCACCGAAAAGAACCTTGAAGTGAGCGCACCACCACCAATCGGAACTGAATTTGGTGAATCCATTTATTACGATCGTTTATACGGCGGGCCGGTGCAGAGTATGGATTCGAATTTTTACGATGCTCCACTGTAACCGTTCGCCCGCTGGGCCACCCGGTGGGACAATGCAATTTTTAGTCCGTTTACTACCACATTCTTTCCTGGCTGACTGGCATAACAAATGTGTTACAATGTTATGTTCGTTTGCTGGCAAGGATTTTTTTTATGATGCACGCTCACCATTGTAATTGTTACAACGTTTGCACATTCGTTCGCGTGCACTTGCTGGAATCGATGCAATGTAATCGATCAGCGCCGATGAATGTAAATGTCAAATATATTTGGAGCAATCGACATTTTTGATTTTAATCCATTTGAATTATGCATCGAGCTTTCCGTGGGCAGCATTCTTTAGACTGCATTTTAAATTCCTGTTAAAGGGAATCTTTGTTTGACTAAACCTAATTCAACGGACAGGTACTTCTAGCACCACGAATCGTTGATCTTGCGTCGTTTTCTCCCGTTGATTGAACGCCGTTGACTCATCTGCGGAAATGCGCCCATCAATGGGTCCCGCGGGCCATAAACGACACGCCACGCAGCGACACTAGCACCGAGCGACTTATCTAAACGATCCCGATGGCCCATTTCCGGCAGCGATTGCGACGATTCTTGGCGACGCTGGTCTCCCGTTTCGCCCGTTACATTTCATACGTCGTTAAAGGACGTCATGTTGGAGGTGTAGACGATTGGTACACACCATCAAACTCGAAGGTCGTAGGTTGAACATCGTTCGTATCGCAGTTTAATCATAATGCTTCCAGTACCGAGACAAATTACAACAAAAAAAAACGAACAACGTTACCATCAAATCAACGACGGTTATAAACGCAACAACGCAACGGCCATTTTGTGATGCCTCTCTCTCTCTCTCTCTCTCTCTGCGCCTCTCTCCAGGTAGTCGTGTGTATTAAACATTGCACCAGTTGACCATCGGTACGGTCTCTATGGTGTCCGACAGCTCGAGCGTCACCAGCCACCAGCGTCAGGCTAGCAGGTGCTGTCAATATGAGGAAAACAATAAGCAACGAGCCCCCTCCCTCTCAAACCACCCTTCGCTTAATGTACGAATCTGTCTCAGATGTTTTGGAACCTGCCACTTGCGACCGAGCATCACGCGAGCATGGTTAGGGTACTCCTCCGAAGCGAGTTCTGCGCTCTGCAACGAGCTAAAAGATTGAAGTGGATCGATAAAGGTGAAGATAAACTTCGCTTTTATCGCGCTGTCACTATCACTGCCGGCTGACGCCGTTTTGTTTCATGGCAGGGCGCACCGTTGGCTGTCTGGCTGGCTGGCTGGGAGGCAGGATGTCACAAGAAGACATGCATCATGCCCCGGAGAATACGTACGAAAGAGCTGGCCGGGCGGTTCATCTTCTTCGACATGGAGCACGAGATACGGGCCCGACATTGGTGGCCAGGGTGTCACATTTGACAGGAATTTAATCTTCTTCAATAAAACCGACATCAGCGATATCCCGGACCTGCCGGAAAAGCCAACGTGGTTGGTGGCCTGGTTGACCTGAATGGTTTGATGCTCCTGGTACGCACGGCGTGGCCACACACACTCCCACACACGGCGTGCGACCGGCGACAGTGATTTTCCATTTTTCGTCTAGATGACTCTTGACTCGACGGTGTTTTTCCAGTTTCCGTTCGCGTATCGATGAATATATCGAGTCTGGCTAGGGGACCGTTCCGCCGTTTGTTGGGCGCAATAAGATGCTTTCATGCCCTTTTCCGGGGTAATCGAATATTGGAGTAATGAAATCAGAAACATAATTTTCCGAAGAAAAGTAGTACACCATAAAGCTTTGGGGGGGGGGGGGACAAGGACGATGAAAAATTGATTCCCTTGTGGCACACCATGTAACGTCTGTCATCAAGTTCAGGATGGGGTTTCCAGGTTACTTTCAGCCTTTTTTAAATGCCTGAGCTACATGCAAGAAAAGGAAGTTTATAAAACAATCATAAAGTAATACAAATCAGCGCATAGATTTGCTCATAAATATTAAAGTCTTTGCTTGCGAAAAACAACTTAGTACATAGCCCTTTCTATCTAAAATACAAAATTCGTTCATTATTCTGATATTTATTATTGATTTTTTGTGAACATCGCTCATCGCAATACTAGAATCTGAGTGCTAAAACGGTGCATCTGATACATGGCCTGGTAAAAGCAAGTTCAACCATTTGATTACAACCCAAAAATTTATTGATAATGGAAGCTAATAATTAATTGATAACACAAAGGAAAAATATTGAAGAAGGCTTTTGAAACCATACAAGCATAATTCTCTTTTGATGAAATGAAAAATGTTCAAACTGTGTCCAACTGAACAAACGATTAAAAAAACTCCAACACAGTTAAAACGCCCTATCTTTTCTCAACTTTGTTTGGCATTTAATGAAAATCCAATCGGGAAAAATGTCGGGAATTTCATAAAGTTTTAGAATCAGTTTAGTTTTTTCCGTTATGTTACTTTTTGTATGAATTATGGTCTTAAGACCGTAGAAGAAGTCTTACTTCACTTGACCGCAAGTGATGAAATAACGAACTTGATATTCTTCGACGAGAAACCAATCGTTATCCAGCAACTAGTTAACGAAAAAAATGATGGGATTTAGAGAAATCAGCTGGTTGGCAAGCAAGAGATTAGCATAAATACGAAAATCTAAACGATTGATGTAAAATTTTTACTATTTCTTGGACATTTACAAACATTTGCTGCTGATTTGTCATTAAACAAAATCGGTGGCCATCGAAGCGAAACCAAATAATGCATGGTAACCGATTCAGGATGAACAAAACATTGGATATTCGGTTCAGAACATTGGTTCCATTGCCAATATTTTTTATACTTTTAGAAAAGCAATTTATATCTTCCTTCGTCTTCTAAAAATCTAAAGATAATTAGCAAAATGTTAGATTATTTTTACCACCAAAAATTAGGAGACACCATCATTACGAAACAGACTGATCTGGAGTTGCAGGAACGACGGAGCGGTTGATTTTGATTCCTTAAGAATCCAACACTATTCTAAGTCTTTGTAAATGCTTTCCTTTGTGCAGTCGACCATCAGATCAACGCCCAATGATTACCTAAATACCTAAATCATTGAGAGACAAAAAAAAGGTTTCATTTTCCTTGTAACAGACAAACAGAAACCATAACAACGGATTCGAGAGTTCAAACGTTTGAAGCGAAGAACCAGAAAGAAGCAGAAAGATACCAACACCGCCCAAAGCCCCTCTACCATTTGAAGCCTCACCGTCAACGGAACGACTGTGAGCCCCCTTTACCGAGCGGTCCAGGGGCTGAGCCCGATCGATTGATAAAGTCATAAAAATTGACAACCCCTAATCCGGTTTCCGTTTGTCCGGTTTTGGTACCCGGTTCATACTGGCGTGCACGGAAAGCATTCGACTCACCCAACACCCTGCCTCAAAACCACTCCCCCTCCCGGCTTTCTGATATGACAATTGAGTTAGCACCCGGCGCGACCGATTTGACCTCTCCTGCTAATGCTTGACGCGCCCTAATCCATTATCGGCATCAGTCGTTTACCGCCCTGCAGCCAACAAACCGACACAGGGATTTCGTACGGGTTGGAGGAAAATTGGGAAAAAAGTCTGCCCCATCGGCGCCCCTCTGCTTCACCATCACGCGGTGTGGATTTGCTGTTCGTAATGGAGACCCAATCGGATGGTGGTGCGCGCGCGCGCGCGCGGCCACTTTTCACGCCGGGCACGCCGCTCAATTACGCTGCACGTGCAATGAGCTGGGTTCTGGGGCTGGTGGTGACGCAAAGGAGAAATGGATCCCTACCACTCAGCTATCTGCTCCATTCGTTCGCGTTTGCTAATGAGATGAAATCTGAATTCAACCCAGACTAGGCCGTGGCAACGTAGACTGTGAAGCGGATCTACTTCCTAAGCACCGGTCGCACCCACGTGTGTATGTTTGGCCAAAGTTGCCGGGATTGTGCTCTCCACTTCAACAAACCTGGCGCGAGCGCGAGACGACCACTCGTGGGACGACTTCCAATTGGAATTAGCGAAAGTTTTGCCCGGCAATCCACCTTCCACCGACCATGTGTCGTTTCACTATCCGAAACGCGTGGCGGCGAACCGTTACGACCGTAACGACCCAACAACCGGTTACGGTAACGAGGCCCTCTTCTACCACCGCCCCGCGGGAGGGCTTGAACTTTGAACTCCAGGGCCCTGTGCAGCAGCAGCAGCGACAGAGCTAGGATAAAATTGAAAATGGCCCCAGACTCCCATGCCGCCAGCGAGCCAACTGTTTTAAAACACAGTTTTGTGATGCGAAAGTTTACGCCATTTTCACCATTTTGCCGCGCACTAATCGCACGTGGAATGGAGGGCGGGTGTAGCTGAGACGAGGTTGGCCCACGCAGCCGGTGTCAGAGCCGGAATGGCCCCGTGTGCAGTGGCGCTCGACTGTTGTTCAGAGCAACTGACACCGCCAAACACCGAAAACCCTGAGTCCGCGGAGTTGGTCCACGGCAATGGACGCCGTCTGCTCGCATTGCTATTACCTCCCCTCCCACCCATCGATATCGCTTAGTACAACTTTTGCACCACCATTTCTTCCTCTTGTATGCCTTGCACATGTACGTGGTACTGCCATCTTGTTCTCTCTCGTTTTGAGCTAGGTTTTTTTGTTCTTTTTGGCGCTAAAACTACTATTCACTCCGTCGCCTCCAACGCCACCGGCTATGCACAGCCCGGGTGTGTTTCGGGTGTTCCTTTGCACGTGATTTCCCTTGGTTGATGCTGAGCCGGTCGTGCGAGAAGCTCCGGATGAAATCTATCCGGGCGCACCGGCCGGATACCGGATCGTAACATAATCGTTTGTTGCCAATGCCGTACAATGGCGACTGAACTTTTGTGACTTTTTCAATGTGTATGCCTCGTGGGTCGGGCACAGTTTGGATCCGCCATGGTGCCATGCTAGACATTGTTTGATCAAGAAGCTAACGAGTGTATTAATTAGCTTCTGGTGCTTCGAACACCGTCGGCCACGGAGCCGTTGGCGATAAACAGCCCTATTTTTTGTTTCTCATTATTAGACACACACGTTGTCGTTAACATGGTATAGGCCTCAAGGCACGGTGCTATGGTGGAAGATCATAATGTTTAGCTTACAAATTTGTGCGGAAAGTGCTATACTGTTTAGTGCGCAACAATGTAAAGCAACGTATTAGCAAATTTCGATTGATGCTATATAAACGTTGTAGCAATTCGTTCGGTTTTCGTAAGGTATATTGTTTCTAGCTTATCATTTTGTCGTTTCTTGTATGCTAACATGCTATATCCCTTTCAATAAATTTCGGATTAGATAAAATATCTATAGCTACACATGAAATTTATATGAAAATATCTATCTTTCTACATAAAAAATGACAGCACGAAAGGGATTCAACATAGAGAGAGATATGATGTTGAATTCCGTTCGCTTTTCAAATCTCGTTCGAAATTTACATTAGCTGAAAGATAAAAAGAAGACAAACCATTTTTAACCAGCGATTTCAGTCAAAATAAAAAAAGGAATGTGGTATGGATGTGAAGTAGAATTTACACTCATGCTTAATCTGTTTATTGGGTACGTAACCGAGATTTATTCGAGATCCATTTGAACCCAACGTTGGTCAACAAATTGGCAGGAATGCTACAAAACACTTGGGAAAATGCCTGAAACTTAGTATTATCCTATCTGCTCTTGACAAGGCAAATTGCTTCTTCTAAGTGCCCGTTGTTTACTAACTACTAGCGATACCATTGCACAGTGTTTAACATTTTCAACAGATTTACGAATAGTGAATCATGGAATAAATTTCATCATCAGTTGCTTATCGCTGAATCTCTTAAACATCTTCTAAATGATAGTCAATAATCGCTATCAATGGTAAAACTAATGGTTCCATTGCTGACGTGTTTGATGGATAAAGTTCCCTCATAAAATGTTTATCAAAAACCTGGAAAATATAAATTCAAAACTCCAGGTACATTTGCCGATCCATTTGCTAATCGCGCACCCATTAAATGACCTACAACAATCGTGAGTATCTGGTGGTATTCATTATCTTTTTTCGGTTTTGTTTTACAAAAAAAAAACAACTATAACATCCAGTCCATCCAGCCTAACGATTGGACCTTGTCGGCCCGTTCACTGTGTACTGCTTGTTTTATTACACGGAAGAACAAACCAAACAACCATCAACCGTTCCCCAATTGCCCCGGCCACTGCTCTCCGATTAGGAGCAAGAAAACTCTTGAAATCACTGCACCATATTTAGCAACGAATCCAGCCTTGAACAACACAACACACGGTGTGGAGGCCACCAACTTTTATCACCACCAACCCAACTTCCCTCTAATCACTGGACTGGCCAGACTTTCCACCGAGCGACCGGGACCCAAAAACAATGGTCACACATTAAGCGATGATCCCCCGAACTCGGCCCGTTGCTGGGGTTCGCGGTTCGGTTCATATTGTCGATATTGAGTTTTCCGAACCATTGCCACCGCCGACCGTGGTGTTTGGTTGGACAAAAAACTTTTCACCACCTCTGCTTCCTCCCAACCGGACCGACCAGGCCGTGGCCTGAACATTCGTCCAATTGTCCGATAAGGCCTAGTTTGACCGACAGTCCTCCGGTCGCGGTCACCAAATGACCACACGCACCCGTGGAGCAGAAAGATGACTGAAGCCGGCTGGAGGATGAGCGACAGAGCAGGAGAAAAATAATCAAATGAAACACTCGGCACCCTGTGCTGTGCCAACAAGGGGACGGGAAGGGAACTCGGATTCGGGGGCCACGGGGAATGTAGAAAACCAAAACACAGTGCGACAGCGACATTGCGAGAAAAGTCAAACAAAATTAATAAAACGTTGTTTGCGTTAGCTTGCGTTGTGTGGCCGTGATCCCCCAGGGGGAAGAGAGAGGGAAAAGAGAGAGAGAGAGAGAGAGAGAGAGAAAGAGAGAGAAAGAGAGAGAAAGAGAGCGGAAAAAACGGGAAAACATCGAGCATCATCGTTATCGTCGTCGGTGGAACGTTTAGCTTCCGAAGGGTGCCGGAGAAAGAGAGAGCGAGAGGAAGGCACAAAATTCAGGACACCAGCCGGCGACCTCGCGACGCACCAATGCTGCAGAGCCACACGTGCCGCATATGTTGTGCTGGAAACCAAGCGAAACTTTTCCTCCCGATCCAGCTCTTATTACAGATTTTCCCATTTTCCCCAAAACAAAACACCGGGAATCTGGAACACTGGAACGCATGCCTTTTATGTGTAAGATGAGCTCTTCTTCTTGCCCGTTCTGACGCTGCTGTTTGTAATGGATCAGCATGGATGTTGAAGGAATTCCGTCTACTACTAATACTAATTCTAGCACACTCGACACTCTAGCACTTCGCGGCCAACGCACGGGAGCAAAACGGCACGCAAGTTCAGAGAATAACTAATTTGGACAATTAAAGGAAAACAGCCTAATGAGCCGAAGCCGGGTTGTGGTCATAACGAACAGAGAATGGGCGTACGAAAACCTACCTACCGGTGGCACACCTTCCAGACCTCGCTTGACGCGGGTTCAAATGTCGACCAAATGGCGGCAGCAGCTGCCAGTGTTCTCCTTGGCTGATTGCTACACCCTGCTCCTACCTCCAGTGACACCGTCGTCGTTGCCATCGTTGTCGACGTAGACGAACCTGCGTTAGCAATCAAGTACAAACCGCAAACCTAATTGTCTGCAGTGTGCAAATGCCAACCCTCGGCGGTTCGATCGAGGGCTCTCTCTCTCTCTCTCTCTCTCTCTCTCTCTCTCTCTCTCTCTCTCTCTCCCTCTCTCCCTCTCTCTCTCTCTCTCTCTCTCTCTCTCTCTCTCTCTCTCTCTCTCTCTCTCTCTGTGCCGTGGTGCGGTAGTGGCGTATACAACCAGTGGATTGATGGCACTTCATCATTCGGAGTCGCCGTATCAGCATCATCGACCGCCGCACCAACCGCGGCTTAAACGAAACTCATTGTGTTTGGCTCGCGGTCCGAACTTCGCTTCAACTCCGCGCGCCTCGACTCCGCCTGGCTTCAATTCCAGCTCATTATTAATGGCTGGTTGCTGTCGCACCAACCAACTAACCTGCCAGCCAGCCAGCCATCCAGCCTTGTCGACGAAGAATTGATAGCATCGTGTGCTGCTGTACCTTACGCATACGTACGCACATACATACACACGGCTCTCGAGGCCATTATTCATTAATCTGTACCACTCTGGCGCGCTTAGAATGTGCCACACTGGTGGAGGTACATTAAATCAACCCTTTAAACGGGTGGTCGCCGGAGCTGGTAGAGTCGAAAGGTGAAACAACGTTGGCTTCGAATCGGCTTAAAGCTGAGAAGTTTAGTGCAAGAGCTACAATAAATAGTTCTCTGTCCATTGTTCTTACTAGATGTTTTCATTTCAATGCTATCTAGGATGCTCTCCAGAACATTGTTTTTAAATTATCGCTCCACTCCACGGCCAATAAGCTCGCAGTCCCCAAGCGCCTCTTTAGCTCAGTGGTAGAGCGCTGGTCTCGTAAACCAGCGGTCGTGAGTTCAATCCTCACAGGAGGCAGTAAATGAATATCATACAACCTCCTAATGATGGTTGGTTTTTGTTTTTCAAATACGAAATACATGACAGACTTTTTACACAATTCACAAGAACTTCTATTTTAGAAAACAAATTTATTACGAATTATTACAAAAACAGAAACCAGAGACCCCTAAACAATGAAAATTCGATTATGGCCTCTGTTTCATAATTGCCTCATTATCACTAACCGCACAATTACGCACCTCCCCAGCCCAACGGCACTCAAACTCTCTTTACACTTAAAGCCATCATAAATCACTATAAACATTATGCAAAATGCACTCGCACAAACATACGCACGCCACACGTCCAGTGGCTTTTGTCACGTACCGAATGGAAGCGAGGGGAAGCCGCTTGAGCTTTAATTAAAATGGCAAACATCATCTCGCCTGACATGCAATCACCCGAACCGCAGCAGCAGCAGCAGCACCAGCACCAGCAGCTCAAATGGAATCGTTACACTCGCCAAATACGCGATTGCGCCGAAAGATTATTCCCGTCGAGTGGTTGCTGGCTCATCAGCATCATTGCCGGGTGTGTGTTTTTCCGGGCGGAATCCAGACACGTGCGTGCGTGCGTGCGTGCGGAAACAGGAAGGAACTCGCTCCTCCTCCCTCCCCCCCTAAATCAAGCCTATTCCGGTGCAATCGAGGCGTTAATAATAATAACAATAATTGCGTTAATTGAAAACTATTCCAAGCTGCTGTTTACGTTGCAGATTAATTGCAGCGCCATTGTTTGTGGCGCCCGCCGTCGCCCAATCTAATTATTGGCGCTACTTTTTGCCCTCGAGGGGTGGCAGGGGGTGCAAATTACCCCCCAAAATGACACGTAGTTCACGCCACGATTCGTAACCAAAGCCGGGCAGGGGCGAGAGAGGGACAGTTTTGATTTTCGACCACATTGACACACATAATCATGGCCTGCTTTCATCCGAGTGCGAGGGTTTTGAGGGGGAGGGTCGCTGGCGACTTGGATCCCCCGCTTCATCCCTGCTGCATTACTGTTTTGCATACAAATGAGATTAAGGGCATTATGCGAGCGCATGAGTATAATATATTGACCAAGCTCTCGAACTCGAACTCTCGATGCCAAATGTCACTTGTCACTTGGGCGCTGGCCACGCAATGGCCACTCCAATCCGTGCACTTTGTTCGTACGCGTGATTGAGGTAGGTCGAATCGAACCAGGATTAGCTTGTACGTTGGTGTGTCGGTGAGGATAGCGGTCTTTAGGGGGCCACTAGGTAGTGCTAGTGCTAAAAATTAATCGCCAGGATAAGTCAAGCCACTTTAATGAATGTATGGCCGGTCGGTGGCTCCCTCCAATGGTGCAGAACCAGCCGGCACCGTGTTGTGTTGATGCTTGATACCTAACCTGTCCCAATCACCGGATATTCGATCGGAGTGTTGACTCCGCCTCTCTCTCTCTCTACCTCTCTCTTACTCGCTCGACTCGATTAGGGGATCAACCGTCGTGCACCGACGGCATCCTTAATCCGGCTCATTCCAGCCGGCCGGATGGCTCGGGACACTTGCGCCTGACATCTAGGTCAGAGGCCTGTGTCGATTCACCGTACCGAGGCTAACCCCGGATCGGGGATAGCTAATCGCCAGTCGGAATACATTGCTGCAGAGTTCTCGCTAACGCTAACGGAGAGATTATTTTTCATCTCATTGCAGGCCAACAACCAACGACGCACAGTCCACAGTCGGTCCCGGTAGACGGTGATGGCGAACCGCTTATGCTGGTAAGTGCGATGTAGAGAGAGCGATGAGCCGTTTAGCCTTAACGGGAGCATAAATAAGATGCCATTCCGTATCCGGCAGAATTCATGCCGAAGCTTATCGGTGTGCTTTGAGCGTGTGCAATAGAAGCGGCTGCATCAAGTAAATTTACGCGTTGTCATCATGCGTATTTAAAGTCAACAACATTTATTATTTCAAACGTTGCAAATGAAACAGTGCACCAGATGGTATGATTATATTATGCGCATATTCTATTTTAATGAGTTAATGATTTCTGCAAAGAATTAATGAAATCATCTACACCACAAACAGTGCCGTCCTGAAAGGTACACATCGGATACAATTTCCTTTTTCCACTTCAGATATTAAGCTAAGAACACATACAGTTTAGTTTGAGCATATTGTTAGGAAGACAAGTGACAGCTCTGGCTTTAAGCTAATAAATTATCATTCACACAAAACCTTCATATTAGACACTTAATCAAACAAAGCAAGCAAGACTTGACTTTATATTTTAATGCTTTTATAATTTTATCAATGTATAGCTTGTTTCCTTAAAAATTTTCATCGATACTTTACAATGTTTATATGAAAATATAAGCACTCCACTGCAGTTTTCCAAAACTCCAAAATTAGATAGACAAAAATGTCTCTGAGAGACTAAATCAAGAGCAATTTGTTTGCTTTTCATTTGCTTATAAACTACATTCAGATTCTACTGCAAATTCTGCAAGTATCTAGAACACGAAGCCCGAACGTTTGATTGTTTTTTTCTCTGTTTTATTTTACTTCATCTTTTGTTGTTCAGGAATAGTTTGCTTAGTGAATGATTTTTTACATGCTTACTCTTAGCTCAAACAGGTGCAAAAATTTAGTAAAAAATCTTTTATTGGGACATTAAAATAGCAGAGAATAATTGCCTCAATCTCAACCCTGGACTAAATCTAGCTGTTTTAGATTTATCTTACATTTTAGCTGTTGGTGATCCATTCTTAATAACAAGAAATAGACAGATCGATAGCAAAAGCTTGACAGTCTGATCTGATGATCCACTCAGCAAACTCAGGATAACATCCAACTTAATGCACTATTCAAACCGTGTGTACGAATTCCACCAAAAAGAAATGCAAACTCTCGCACGTTGCTCCCGATGCCCAGTGACTGCTAATTACACAATTGAACCTGCCACCTGTTCCGAACAAACGAGCCATCGTACAAACGATCGATTCGAGAACATTTCTCAAGTGCGAAAACACTTGAAAGTGGGAATTAATTTTTTATCACCCAACCACCGCTTGTAAGAGTGTGAATTCCATTAGCTGGAAAAGTCTCCCGGGCAAGGACCGGCCAGGAATGGAACAGGCACGCCACAGGGACCGTGTTCGTACACGCGGCAATCCAGCAAAAATTATCGAATTCAATTACAGCAAATCACAGTAATTTTCTGCTCCATTATGTTCGACACCGTGCACGCCATGAAGGACGACTGCATTCGGTCGGTCTGGCGCACTCTGCATCACCACGGTTGCAGCCCGAGACGCCCCGTTGAGTCCCATTGGGCCTCATTCCGCTGCACGCACTCAACACTCAACGACCATTAGAAAGTGTAGTCCCGGAATCGGAAATCGGCGGAAATATGTATGTTCGATCCTATCATCCTGGATGGATATTCCCTTTCATCCAAGCTCCGGTTCCATTACTGCAAACAAGGAAGGCTGCTTCCAGTTTAAGCTCCACGTCATTTTCCTCTCAACACCCACACCTCCACTATCACTCGGGAGCAAAGAATTGAATTTTCTCGCTTCTAATCGTCCACCAATTTCGGTGCCGTCTGTTTGCACTAGCCACCGCCAAGCGCCTCGATCCGGACTGGTCCGGCTACAAGGTTCACAAACCGTAGCATTACACATGTGTGTGACTCGTCGCCGATGGGGCAGTGGAGGCGTACGGAGGCGTAAGTGGTGTAGAAAAGGGATTTTCCCACCACCCACCAGACATGGAACCAGCGCCAGCGAACCATATTATACCGTTACGCTAAGGCTTTTATCTTATTTTCATTCATTTATTTCGCCCTAATAGGATTAGCGATTTGTTACTCACTTCTGACCTACTCGCTTGTGTCCGCGTGCCTGACCGGACCGGAACTAGGCCGGTTAGTATAACGGGCGCCCGTTACGGTCCAATTCGCAATTTCATTCTTCTCGGTTCCGTTTTGCAACGAACGGCTATTGCTTAGTGACGGATACTTTTGTATCATCTTCTTCGTGAATTGGCCGGTTCTAGGGAGGAAAGGGAAGCGATCATCAAAAGTTGGTCCATGCGCCTCCTTCCTTGGCCAGAGAGATCCCGCAGACTGGGCCAGCTCAGCGAAGTAACATTCAGTGTAGTAAGTTTTCGAGAGAAGAAAAAAAAAACGGAAATGGTTTTGCTTTGAACTTGGGCAGTTTACTGTCTTTAAAAGGTCGTAATTAAACACCACGATAGCTCAATATCGCGATTTTATAAAACAATACAATTTATTAAATTTAATGTTGGAAGGAAAACGGTTCATTGGTTAATATATCAAGAAACGTTTTTGATACGATTAAAGCGGTTATTCAGTTAGTTTTTGCCTTTTTAAAGTACGATTTGGGTTTAATTTAAACCAAATTTATCACTTTTTGATAAACTTACCGTATACTCAATTTGTGAAACGGTGCGTTCTCTAAAGGAGACAGACATGACTTCTTCTTCAAATAATGTCGTTTATTGTGCGATTTCGCCTTTGAAATGCTCCAATAACACTTTAAAATGGTTGCTGCTGATGTAAATCTCTTTTTAAGAACGCCGATAGACATTAAACCAGCTCTCATGTGCAAAGCTAATGTGGTTCTTGAATCACATGCTCCTTTTATGACTATAATGATTGTATTATGCTCCTTTTATAGCTTATGAATCTGAACCATCTTTAATCACTTCATATATAGCAAAATATTGAGCAATTGGGCGATCAGTCGTCAACTTTTGACCCGGGAATACCACACATCCAACGAAACTGATGCTTAAGCGTTGGTAGTTGTTAAATGTAAGTTGAATTGTCCGCTGCAGGGTGTTGTAACGATACCACTCTGTTAGTAACAGACATGTATTGTGTTTATTCCAACCGCAACAACTAGTTGATTATCATACCTTTCCAATGCCTCCGGATCTACATAACACAACAAATCAATTACATCGTCACATTGTTCAACTTGTTACAATATTACATTGTTTCTTGAAACATACAACATCATGTTGCAACCATTACAAAAAAAAAAGCATCAAGAACCATACGCTCGACCAATAACAATAAGCTACCATTCTCAAGGCCTTCTGATTAATGCGCATACTCCTCTCACGCTCACATTTCCATCCCTGAACAACGCCCAATTATACACTGCAACATTAATGTTGCACCGCAAACCATACTAAGGTGCTCGGAGCGAAGTCTTGACGTTCATCGTCTCGCATGGGCTGCCAATGCCTTGACCAGGTGAAGAAAGGCTCTGTTACTGTTCTATTACCGTCCTGCTCTGCTCTGCTCTGCTCTGCAAACCACAACTGATGAGCAGCATTACCAATGCACTACACTGCACCACTCCGTTCGATTCTAATCATGTTAGACGCTCCGGGAACCCCTCGAGACAACATACGGTCGTTACGCACAACCGGAAGAACCGAGAAGAAGCTCGGTTCGGTAACAAGCTGGCCAATTTAAAAGTGTACTGCATGCTCACTCCGAGCTTCGAGTGTCGAGTGAAAGGTCTCTCCAGCACACCATTGTGTCCGAGGACGGAGGTGAAGGCGAAGCAGTCGTGTAGTTCCGACAAGGTGCACGCCTTTCGACAAAATGTTGCACAATGTTCCGGGAGATGGATGAACATGGCGAAGCAGTTCCTAAGTTCCCTAGTTAAACTCAAGGTTGAACCAGTTGAGAGCTTGCTGGTTGCGGCTCCGTCGTATCCGTTTTTCAAATCACGCACACATACACGTACGCACCGTATCAATGTTACCTCCTCGTTTGATCCTAGATTACATTTCCAACCGAAGGGACACCCACTACTCATCGATTCGAACGGAACCTCGAACCATTCACTCCGAAATCCGTTGTCCGTGAACACCGAGGTCTCGGTGGTCGATTTGCAGGAAGGGTCGGAAAGCCAACATCATGTTGGTTGGCCCTTGAGACCGGGGGAGGGGGGGGGGGGAGGGGGAATGGGTGCCCAACTGAACTCGAAGCGAAACACATGATTGGTTCCGATGGCACCGTAGTGCCGTAGTGAAGGATAATAATCGAATTATAATACCCATCGCAGCTGCTTCGAGATGTCTTTGTCAGTGGCGATAGGAAAGTGGCGGGAATGAAGGAATGGGGGAAGGCAATGGGGGATGGCATGGAAATTCAATCTCTCCGCCACCAGCGCCTCCGTGCCACCAGGCACGTCGATCGGCACGTGATCATGTCACCTGCTTTCCGTGCCATAGTTGGGCGCCACCGACCGAGCAAGACCGAGGGATAGGAAATCCTGCACCACCAGCACCATCACGTCGTCCTTCCTCCTACGCCAGGATGCTATTATCACCGGTAACTATGGTGGAAAAATGAGAAAGGCCAACCAGTCAAGATGGGGAGCGCCAAGGGTGCACAAAGCGAGCGACATTTTCCACCGAGCACCGAGGAACCCAGGTGTAGGTGTAGCCGTTGGTTATCCACCCACCTTCACCGCCTCCTACACAATCTGTGTGTGTGTGTCGTGGTGTCCTTTTAGGCCAACTTGGTGGAAAGAGAAAGAAAATGCAACAAACCGGCGTGCACCGGGAGCCGGGGCATCGAAGTGCAACCCCGTTCGCCATTTTTAATGGAAGAATAAGCTTTCTTTAAAGCGCACTAACACACATGCACGGGCAGGGGCACTTATACATGCAAAATCAAGGACAAAGCACTCACCAGGCCATCATGGCGCTGGCTGGCAGCGCGGTGTGTGTTCCGTGGCATTGCGAGGGTTGCATAGAAATGTTATGAAAAGCTCCGCGTCCGCGTTGCAAGAGAAACGAATCGTGGAAGCGAACTATTTTGAGTCAACTGTACAGCAATTCCGTTCCCTACTCTAAGCTCCACTCTACCAGCCAGCTAGGTCGGTGGGTTGGGAAAACAAAGAAAAATCTTTGAATGCAATGGGAAATTTACATAACGCCACCGACGACGGTCGGTCCCACGCTCTGCAACCTGCATTGTGCACGGACGTGCCACACTCACCGGAACAATCGGACCGGGAAACCAGCTGGCGGCGAACCCAACTAGGGTGTTGGGGAACCAGGAGGACTGGGCCACGAAAAAGAAATGTTCATTCATCGAACGTGCACAGCATGAGTGAGCTTTTCGCTGCGTGTTTCCTTAGCAACGACGCACTAAATGAACATACCAGGGCATGCTGACTGATGTTTTGAAAAAGGGTCCACCGAGAATGGAAGAAATACCGAGATAAACAAAACATTCCCCTCTAAACCTTGGATAAAAGATGTTTTCCCCCTTTTTCCATCGCGGAACTCATGTTCAAGGATAATGCAGACACACGTTTGGCCAAGACTGTCGCTAAGATTGAACTATTCTCATCTCCTCCCGTCATCTGCCACCCCACCAGTAACCAGCATCCGACATCCGGTGGCATCCAGTGCGCGGAAACAAAACGACCCGCGAAGTGAAATTAGCCCCAAACTGCCAGTAACAACAAACAATGGATTCGTTGTTGCAATGTGCAACAATCACTACAAAACAGAAGAAAGGAGACGCACACATGCATTCCATTGGTGATGTACGCTGTCACCAGGCAAGGCAGAAGTGCGTGAAGCGTGAAGGAAAGCGAAAACGAGGTCACCTCGATAATGGTCCAATGGCAGCGCCAACAATGAGATCACACACTGTGTGTGGGTGGCTAAATAGGTTCTTTTGTCGTTTTCTGATGCAAGGAAAGCATAGAAAAGACAAGTCCTTTATGTGACAAGTCCTTTACGGACTACAGGGTGTACCATCAAAAATGAGAAAATCCTTTATCGAAGTTTAATGCCATTTTTGTAGGTTTTCTACTGTTTTAAAATATCTAAATTTGCTGTTTATTGTTTATCAAAAACAAACAAAATACGTGGATTTGTCGGCCTGCTTTCTCAATTAATTTCTCCAATCGGTTACGAATTCGAGAACACCCGGTGACATAGGTATCCAACTTAGAAGACTAGGCTTTGATGATAAACGATTTCAGCGAGCCAGCCGTATGGTGTGACGATTCACAGATCTTAGGCCGAACAAACGCCCACATTGAATATCCCAACCGATTTAAATAAGGACCGCTTGGAGGGCATTGGAGGTTGCTTTTAGCTCATATTTGGCCAACCGTTGCATGGAGGATCATGAGATATTTGTCTCTTTTGCAAGCTTTCGTATGGAACTCACTGGATTTCTCTAACTTCTGCTCTGCCCAATCTTAACACTTGTTCAGTGCGCTCAGATCGTTGCCGACCACTACCGTGTTTCCTAGGCCTTGGCCATTCATGAATAAAATGTTCAATCCTGTAAACAATGCCATGATTACATCCGAGAACCGCTCTTTTTTCTATGAGATTTTTCTGGCACGCGAAGCAAACTCGACACTATCGCCTTTGAGTACATTTTTCCGAACAGACATCTTTTGCACGACTATTTTATATACATTATTTCATAAATATGAGTCTCACAAATACACCAATACCCCACAATGCCATACTGGTGTTAGACAAAAGTCGAAAACAGAGCAATGAAAACATTCTCATTCAATTTATGGTACACCCTGTAGCATTTCAAGCCGCATTTTTCCACATTCCGCATCGACACCACGATGAGCTCCGATTGATATTAACCTTTTTTCTTCAGTATCCCAACGTTTCACTTATTATCGCTTCGCCAAACCAGAGGCTACTAGGTCGAAGACGAAAGCACTTTAACTTCTGCCAGCTGATATGCTAACCAGACGCGCGGCGTAACTTTAATGTCCCTCGGACACATACATCTATTTCGTGGAACAGTGTCCCGCACTCCAAACAGGCATGCCTTACGACCACCCTTCAGAGCGTCTAGAGACGGCTGATGGCACAGCGTTGAATCACTAATGAATATTTATAGGGAAATGCCACCAAACGGCGGTACGGCACTCGAAAGGCTCTCCGTGAACGACTCTCACGGGGATGATTAAGCTGTCTTAAATCGCTTCTTCGCGCCCGGTGCGTTGGCTCCTGTCGCTGAGCTTGTATGACGGTAAAACAACCGACAAATGCAGTCAATTATACGCCCAAAGTCCGGTCAGCTGAGTTTAGTGTAAGCTAAACAACAAAAAAGGTACTTCCGAGCATTCCAGTTCATACGTCAGCAACGTCAGCTCACCCCAACATCCAGATTACTAGGTACTTAATTGTTTTGTCCCGTGTACTGCCGGTGCCACGTGCCTGGTGCTGGCAGGTTGGAATCGCCACCCGCCACACTGAATGAATGGCACCCTGGACGCCAATTTCAAGTGCACAGCACTCGCCACCTCTCCCTAAGAACCAAACGGTGGTTTGGAGCGGAGCAATCCGAATCCACTGAAAGCCACCGTGTGCCTAGCGACAGGCCCCGGCGCCTACTGAGGGAGTTTGAGTAGCACCAGCATGGCACAGCGACAGCTTCTGGTGCGATAGCAATCATGAACTTGTTCCTCCCTTCCTCGCACTCTCTTTGGAGTCGCATCGCATCCGGCCAACACGTCAACCAACCCGTAGGTCCATGGCATGGCAGCACCGCACACGTCCGGGCGTCCTGTAAAATCCGACGTCGGTCGGTGTCCTCCCGGTCCGTAATCGTTGGTCGCGCATCTATTTGATTAATTTTTATGTCCTGGCAGATGTCGCGCGCGCTCAATTTGCTTCCGCGGCAACGAATGCGCGGTTAGGAGCGAGTTAGGGAAACAAGGAAATTGGAAACCCAGTCCATGGCCATGTTCCCGGCGGCCAAACAGCCCCAGTGGCACGACACATCGACTGCCATCAATCGACCGCGATCACGCTGCTGTTGCTAAGCAGCATATCGCAGCAGCAGCAGCTGCTGGTGGACCGGGGAACAAAAAAACATTAAAACATAAACCTCAAAAACCAACACCCCAACCCACTCCCACCCATGGATGGTGTCGTTTTGACAGAGATTGAGTCGGTACCCGCTTTCATGGGGCCTGATGCTCCTTTCTCCTGTCCGCACCGAGCCCACTGATTGACCGTTACAGCAATACCGCAGTGTCATTTGTGGTCGGTACTTATCACGTTTATAGGAAGCCACATAATTTATCGGCTTCGGTAATTCGACCGCACCGCTCGACCGCACGCTAAAACAGCGCTAAAGGTGGGTTGGGGGGAAAAAAGAGAGAAATACATCAAAAACCATCACCAACCCTTCGTACGTGTGCAGAGAATGACGGTGGTGACGCCATTCACAACAGAATTTCCAAAACGGGAAGAGAACCCAGGAGTATGGTTTTATGCATTTTTAAAAAGGCTTTCCTCGTACAAGGGAGATCCCTGTGCATACCCATCGATGGCAATTACAATACGGCGTGTGTACCGTGTACCGGGAAGGCTGTGTTTGAAATTTTAATTGAACTGTCAACCACTGAGGAGTTGGGTGCATGCATTTTGCTATAATTCTGGTGAACAAAATAATTAATAATACTCGTTGCACACTTTTGTATTCCCGTGAAATGAAAACAACTCTATACAGCTTCTCGTTACATCATTCAAATTGTTCTTTGGGAGTGCTTTGTAATGCGCACTAGGGTGTAAAATGTTACCTCAACACTCTCGCCTTTCATTGCAACTGCTGCTACTGCTTAGTGGTCTAAAGCGGGTTCCATACCACACTCAACTCGTGGTTTGTTCTCGCGGACTTAACTTTGATCTCCTTTTCCCATTAATCGGTAGACGTAGCGAACGCAATGGAATCCATTTTCCTGCTCAACTACACAATACAGTGCATTTGTGGTCCGCAAATTCAATCCCTTTTCAATCAGATGCAACGCGTACAGATGCAACAGGTAATTAAATCCGGGCCTTGCTTAGCAAAATGTGAATATGGCAGTCAGCCTTCAGTCACTCGCCATTTCGTCGGACCAACGAGGGACAGCACAAGCACGGATAACAACAACATGTAGCAGCTTCCAGTCCAGTAGTGACCGTGGTAGCAGCACTCCGATTCACAGAGCACAGGCCCAACATAATTATTCAATAAAACATAATTCCAAACGCGCGCCGACGACGACGACGAGCGATGTGCACAGTACTCAGCGGTGGCGCACTGGCCGGCTGGCTGGCTGACGAGAAATCGGGGCCAGATGGCCAGATGGCCGTGGTCACTTCAATTCCAGACATTTCCTGCCGAGCGTCTGGGAGCGATTTGCAATTTCTCGCCCCGCTTTTCTGCTCTCTGGAACTGGCAGATTGCAGCTCGTACGGTTGTGGTCTCTTCGCAATCATACACTTTATGCAAACCACGCAGCAGCTGACCTGAGCCCTGAGCCCCGGTGGCTGTGTGTCTCGGTCGGTGTTAATTTGTCAGCCGCCCGCGTTTACTGAACCATGACCAACCTCAACCTCCCGCATGGCCACGGTGAAGACTGAGACCGAGATTGCTGGGAATGTGTAAAGGCCACTGCGTATAGCACTCTACAGCGACATCGTGCCAGTGGCCTTCTCCCGGTTATCGGAGCTTATCAGTGAGAACACTGATGAGGGGCAGCAACGTTCACTATGATTCGGTTCGGCCAATGCGCACGTGCAGGGTTGCATCGCATGGTAAGGTGTCTTATCCGTTGGTAAATATAGGTTTTGTGATAATTCCAAATTGTGGAATGCACTCCAAACGAAATCATCACGATAGATAAATGCCAGATTGGGTTTAAATAATATTATTTTCTTCAGGAAATAGTTCAAATGTTTTTAAAAAGGAAAGTTAGCTTGCATTTAAGTTGTTTCGCACAAAGCATGCCTTGGCGCATCAATTTTTGACACGTTTGACAGTTTAAATAATTCAAAAGGGTTGCAAGAACAGCTGGACACTTCCTTTAGTCCGTATTTCCCTTCCGGCTCATAACAAATTCATTGCAATTCCCGATGCTGCCAATCGCGATCAAACCGCTTCCTCATCTACGATCTTAACACAGCAAGCAGGCGAGTTCTCCTGCAAATTACACTTTCACAATTCCCCTCCCCCTATCATTACACCCCGAGTAATGATTGCATAGGCCAGCACTATCTAGCACTGTAAGCAGAGATGATTCCACTGATTTCTGGTGCATCTTGCCGTCCAGCCGTGCCGGTCCAGCTTGCCAGCAGACAGCCCGGGGCGGCGGTGTGTACACCGATGTAACCGCTGATAAGCGAGTTGTGCTCGCATACAGACACGCGACGCGCTACCACGCTACCGAAACAATCCATTACCCACTACACACTCATGGCATTATCAAATCGCTGTCGCTGCTCGAGTTCCGGATTGCGCGATTCGTGGCCACCATTGAATGTCCCGCCACCGGTTAGTCAGTCGTAGAGGACGGTACGGTCCGGTTGTGACGGCGAGAGGCGTGATACTCTGATCTGAAAAGCATCAAAAGACCAGAAAGTGCGACGTGATTACCGTGACCTTTTGAATCGTCTTGTTCCGTCCTGTGTTTGTGAAGGTTGTTCACGGTGCCTGTGTAAGTGTAGTGCCTCGAGTGTGTTTTTTTGTTAAGTGAGCCAAAGATTGGCCTCTAGCGGGGTGTGTGGTTTGCATCCATTTTGTTTTTTCGGGACCACAATCAGCATGGAATGATCCCGGGAGCGCATCATTCAAGTGAGAGCCAATTGGAAGTGCTACCGATTGGATCGGATTGGAAGGTAAAGGAATGATTCATTAATGCAAATAAGATTTGTGCTGATGAGAATAGCGAGCAGGAGCTAGCGAGTAACGTAATCTCGGTCCGTCTGCGGCGTACGCAATCGATCGTCGTGGTACACCGGGAATCCATATCACCCTTCTTGGGCCGTTCGATAACGCAGTGAGGTTCGAGATAAAACGAACACCCGCACTCTGGCGAATAATCGCGAGGCACGTTTCGCCTGATAGGCACCAGGGGAATCGTTCGTCCATCGTTAACGATAACACGGTAAGCTCGGTAATGGCTTGTTCGCGAACATCATCACGCCCTTCGTCTTCCATTGATAAATCGGTAAAGCGTCCCGGGGTTTATCAGGTTGCCATCAATCGGTGATGGTTGGATGTTTGTGATGCGATAGCAATGGAGCTCAACGAGCAGCGTTTCCGGTTATTTTTGGCATTGATCTGTTCCGATGGTTTGTGCGAGCTTTTCTTCCAATGCATCCAACTGCCGATTAGCTACTACGTGAAATGATTCAAAGCAGTACCGTGAGGATTCGTTTAGGATTACTGATGCAAAATGATTCCAAAAACGAGGAAATGTCGAAGAAAAAGCTAATGAAGCTGGAAGCTGGAAATAGGTTCCACTCGCAGCAAAACCAGTCAATTACTGCATGCACCTCCGGGGAACTTTCAGTTATCAATGTTTGGTTACTTGTCTTGTATGCATTTCACAAATCAATATTTACTCCCCACAAACCGCTAGCAGACATTCGATAAAAGTGCTATTTGAAGACAAATCTTTGCTGGTGCCGTGATTGTCAGGAACAGAACTCATGTTACTCATTCCGATCTGGCCATCCGGTCACATGAATCACACAATCAATCAAACATTTTCAGATGCAAAGCAAAGGAATCGTTTTGAACGTGTCAAGTTCGCATCGAAGGGCAGCTTAGAGCACGCGCTCGCGGAAAATAGTTTGATTGTGTCCTCCTACTTCATTTTATCATCACAATTCCACCTCACATGAAGCTAGAGCTCAAAAGAAGAAGACAAAATTGCCAAAAAGGATCGTCATAAACACAAACACAGACTGAGTAAAAGATCGCGCTCAACCACCAAACCTAGAGAGCCAAAAAAAAGTCACCGAACTCCGAATGTGACCGGATCGATTAAAATCATTTCATTAATGGCTTAGCGCTTCGGGCTTGGGTTCTAACATAAACCCGGCGCTTCGATTTACGATTTGCTGTTTGGTCTTTTTATTATCCTCCCAACCGCCTCCTCCTCCTCACTGCGGTGTTGACGGAAACGATTTCCGCGACATTCCCGCGATGCTCTCCGCGCGATAAAATCAATTCCCTGTCATCATGGGGAGCACACGATGGGGACGGGGCCATCATC
>NC_064877.1:32055000-32072500 GCF_943734665.1 Anopheles aquasalis | reverse complement strand
GCTGTCAAGACGCTGTCATGGCAGTCCGGAACGGAAAGGTCTGTCGCTTTGAATGGTTAAGCTGAATCCAGTGAGCTCCCGGTGAGTACCGAGAAAGGCAGTCGAGTTCGAGCGAACAGCAGCCGCAGCAGCATCACAATGAAAGCCTCGGCAGTATGTTTTATTTATTGTAATTCGAGGAAGTGTTGAGGATGAGTTTACTTTTCAACAGGCGAGAGCTGCATCGTGTGCCAGTCTCTTATCCTTACCACCGTACCACAACCTAAACCAGAGTGGAATGGAAATTTTCGCAAGAATATTCATTGCTTGACTATCAGAGCCGTTGAAATGGGTTAGCACGTTATGATTCACCCATTTTTATTCATTTGCATTCCAGGAATAGGGCAATAGGGTAGCCGCCATATCTGTATGCACTAGCAGGAGTGGATGTTCGATAAAGCAAATAAGCCATTTTGTGTGCGGTGTTTTTCTTCTATTTGCCTTTGCAACATTTGGTTTCGGAAATATGCATTGCCATTTTATTGAAATAATATCAGCCAACTCGTTTTACATGATGATTTTCGGGTTCATGTGAAATGCATTTGTGACATTTGTTATCATATAATCAAAATGAAATACTGGTTGAGAAGAGTGCTGGCTGCTTAGGACAGACGAGATGATCCATTCATCAATTTAAATTTGGTGATACTGACGCGTAGGCCAACTCTCGTGCATAACATGCTTTAAACTCGCAGATTTGCATATGTCCTTTATCTCAATTCAAATAAGCAATGGTAGAATCATTAATGGTAACATGGCATTATTAAAATGGTGGCAACACAATCTCCTTTAAAAAAAAAAATTAAAAAAACTTTTTTTCAAAAATATTATCGAAGCAGTAAACGAGAGTGAAAAGCTAATGAAAAGAAAATCCAATCAATTCTATAATTTGTCTGAACAACAACCAATATATGTACAATCCAGATTACAATACTTGGAGAAAGCTATTAAGAAAATTGTCCTAAACCTGAAAGAAAATGACCTCCCCTTGTGCTCCTAGTAAGGCATATGATCAAATAAACTTGTGCATTTAACAACTTAGGCATAAGATGCAATACAGATTATTAGACATTCAATTGCGTGTGTCAATTCAAAGGGTCATTCTTCAATAAACAAAACTGGAATCAATCATTTGTATCATGATTATGATCCAGCAACATATTTATCTTCCAAGTTGAAACTCATTCGGCACCATTAAGTCTTTGTTAATTTCGATAATTTTATGTTTTACTCCATTTCGCATCCAAATATATGCGTTACATAAAAAGACAGTTGCAAATCATAACTTGGGAATCGTCTCTGTATTCATCAAATCATTGCAACCAAAGACTCCTTCATGGATTCACTCCAGTGGTGATACTAAACCCCAAAGAAACAATTTTGCAGATTGATCGCGAACCTTGCAACGCGGTCAGCCAAGTACGCAATACCCGGCTGCACCCATGGCGTTAATAAAGCCGCGGCGAAGAATGGCAAAGCTGCGTAAAAAAAGGAAACATGAATTTAAGATGCCGTGGCACCGGCTCATAACATTGAACCACTGGCCTGATCCAAACTCGTCGAGGGGCTTTTGGTGCGGCATCTAATGAATGCGCCGCTTCCACGAAAGCATTTTATTGTAGTTTTATCGCAACCGTCGCAAGTCAAAGACAATCCGTCCGTCGGTGTAGAAGGAAGGGCAGAAAAAAAAACCGCTGGCCCCTCAATGCCATTGGCGGGAAGTGTAATCAAAATGTAAATTTACCGCTTTCCTGCTACAGTCCCTGTTCTGCAATAATTTCCCCAATGACATCATAAAACGCCCGGCCAACGGGAACACAGTAGCACAACCGCACGGCACGGCACGGCATAGTACTGCACTCACTTTCGCTCGCTGTTTGTCGGTGTCTTCCGCTTCCGGTGTTGTGTTTGTGTGCTGTATGTCGAGCGCTCGTCCTTATCGTGCACAAACCAGCGCAAACAATAAGCGCCAGCTGGACCAGCGCGGACCCGGGGCCAATTCGTTCCCAATTTCACCCATTTCCGGCCGTTGGCCAATAAGTCCTATTTTCCTGTGATTATCACGCACCCCCGCCCGAGGAGGGGAGAGAGAATGGGAGAGAAGTGAAAGGGATGTTGAGTTGGTGTTCGTTGGTTTTTTGCCTTTGAATTTGCTTTTATTTATTTTAACCTCCCTGTCGGTTGGGCCGCAGGTAGCAATGTTTCCCCCGAAAAATAAATACCGGCAAACAAACAAAAATTGGAAATCGAGAATAAAAAGGACCACTCCTCGGCGGTCATGCACGAGAAGCAGCAGCAGCCGCATTGGAAGCACCGGATACGCTGCCCGGTCCCGGTGTGGCCGCTTAACGAAAGCAATCAATAAGTGATTATTTTGCAGCAAAAGTGAATCAAAAATGCAAACAAAATGAAACCCGAACGGGACGTGCGCTCCCTCCAACGGTGTGTTGTATCCAACTTCACCGGTGGCCACTCCACTGGCCGTTTCGCTTGTGCAACAATTTAGCACTTCTCTTCGACTCGCGCAGGACTCACCGGAGCACGGTTTCCTCCCATTGCTAACGAGTTTACCCGGGCCAGAGTTACAATTGATTATCATTCCGTTTCGTTTTGTGCACGATTGTTTTCCCCAGTGATTTATATCCACCCTATTCTTCCTTTTTCTTCCTCTCGCTTTTCCTACTAGTTTCCGGGACATTCCGGGAGGAAACGATTTCGAAATTTCCCAACCCTAACTTACCTGCTTTCCCGATTCCACTCTCCGATACTTTGTAAACGGATTGGCTCCGTGGTGAACTAGAACCATTCGCACTCGAACGGAACCCCAGTTGTCCGTTCGCTTCGATAATAATTTATAAACCTTGAGATCAGACAGGACACAGGTTGGGCTGGTCAGTTCAAGGGGAAACTGGTTAACATGTTAGCACCACCATTACCACCATGTGCTTACGAGGGAATGAAAGTTTAATTCCATCGACTGTCAGCTACGATTACGACGCTTCGGTGCGGGTTCGGTCTGACTAATTGAAAAGTTATCGAATTGATAATCAGTTCCAATAGTTCGGAAACATCAGAGTTGTTCGGCTCACGGTACCTGCAACGAAACTATGTAGCTTCAGTTTCGGGGCTTTTGGATCATGGCATCTAATATCACGACGACAGCAAGAAGCAGTCGAACTTTTGTGCTAATGTGTAACTGAAAACGGTCCGGTTCGAAATTCGAAGATTTATGGTTTATTCAACAATACATTACGGAATGAGGAAATTAAACCAATCGCGCAGATGGCATCCACTGGAAATTCATTTATTATTTGCAAGGTTTAACTTTTGTGATGACGTCTTTGATTTTCCTCTCTAAATTTTGTAAACTCCGTTGCTGAAGATTCCAGACATGCGAATGCATATTACCTGGCAAGAAGAGCGACACAAATCCTTTGATATTGTCCTTTATTATTTACATTTGTGCATGAATGCTGAACCTTTGAAGAGCACTGTGTACAATTCTTGGATGGATCGATATTGATTTTTGAAAATCCGCATTATGACTTGCATTGCATTGCAGCTACTTTGAAGCAAATTTTTTGTAACACCTACCTTTTCAAAGTTGATGTCTACAACAACCACTGAGCCGAAGCATTTCCGCCGAATTTTGAACACTTTACCAGAACACTAGTTTCCAGGTAGCTTCGTCGAGTTTTCATAAGAATTGTTAATAGAATTTTTTTAGAAGTAATAATGTGAAATGCGTATTTAAGCTGTTACTTAGCTTAACTTTTTCAACTTCGAAATCCCACAAAAAAAACAAAAAAAGATCGTCCATCGCGCTGCTATGATGGACACCGCAAATATTACACATTTGCAGACACCATGGATGAAGTTTTTTAACAAAGTTTCCACAGTGAGCTACTAAATATTCTCAAACAGTTGCAGTTTCATATGGCATTCACACGAACCTGTAATGCTACATGGTTACGTCACAAAAAATCCCCCAAATTGAGACTTTTTTTCGGGCCAAATTAACCTTAGTCCAACCTTAAGTCGGCTCTCAATCTTTTCCCCGTGAAGCCTTCGTTTCTAATTCTGCAATACCATGATTAATTTTCATTATCTCTCCATACAATAAAAAAATCGAAATCGCCTCGTAAAATCTTATCCGACTGAATAAACTCCGAATAATCCTACGCCGATCACGCTGCTAATGTCGTTCTTTTCTTCATTCCATACAGAACGTGCAACCAGCCGTCGACCAGTCGACTTGAATTGCTCTCTAGAGCCAACGAAAGGGCCGTGGGGCTGAATCCGTTCACTCATCCGCTCGACTGTTTAGACGTGTTTCGATAAATTTTGGAAGCAAGGGAGGAAAAATCCAAACAAAACATAAAATCACTGCCATATGCACCAGCACCACCACCGCCTAACAGCCTTGTGACCGCGCAGCAGCAGCAACACGTTCAACAGCCCGAACCGATCGATCGATAATGACAAAATAGTTCCGTACACCTTCAAAAAAAAGGCCCGCATAAAGGTCAAATCCAGCGAAGGCCGATATTGATGCACATGCAACCGGCACTTACCGGTGGTCAGAGTGGAGCACCAGGAACCACGCGATTCATTTGAAGGTGGCCCGCGGAATCGTTGAAGGTCAACGACGTACACACGTACGCGGTACGAAGCGGTCAAAATCGTGTTCATAAAAATGTGTTCCACGAGTGGCAGAACGTTCTCTAGTACCACCACCACTACATCGACCGCCGTCCTTGGTGTGTTAGTCGTGCTTCTAGCGTTCCTAGCCACCGACCGTAGCCTTTGCAGTGCACTCCATCCAACCAACAACAACAACAACAGTTCCGCGAGCAGTACGGTCAGTACCGTCACCGAAGATCTCCCCGAGAACGCTACTAGCGACAGCAACAGCAGCAGCATAAGTAGCAGTACCATTAGTAGTAATTCCATCGATGTTGAAGCCACGACATCACCGGTTCCGCCACAACAAGCACCGGCAGGTGGCACAAAGGCAGGTTCAAAGACCGGTGCCCGGTTAAAAGATGGTTACGGATGGCCTACGCCGGAAGGTGGACAGATACCGCTGGAGCGGTTACCGTCCAACACGCTGCTCAAGTACACCGCCTACAAGGACGTCTCGATACTGCACTTCCGCATCCCGACCGACACCCGGACGGCCCTGTTCAGCTTCAAGGCGTACGAGGAATCCAAAGGTGCCTTTCGTAAGTATCCGTTACTGTGTGGCGTTTTTTTTTTCTCCATTCGATCCTTGGCGGTATCCATGGTAACCTGGCACTACTTCTTCGACTACTTCCACAGAGCGTAACTGCAAACCGAACGACATCACGCTGCACCTGAAGGCGGGCAGCTATCCGGTCATCAGCCCCGAGAACATCACCTTCCCGAAGCACTTTCTCGATGCGGACGAGCGGTAAGTAATAATGTGCGATCCTTCACCAATATTCTTCCAATGACCGAAACGCCATGCCACGCTACGCCACGCCACGCGCCTGACAGCTACTCTCGTATCGTGCTCGTTATTTATGTGCAAAGTTTTGGCTGGCTGGCTCGTTCGTCTCGTCGGAGTTTCGCTTTTATCTGGGACACCGCCTTTTGGTGTAGCTTCCGTCGCAAAAGAAAAAGGAAAACCACACCGCTGCCTGTTGGTACCGGATGTCGGTTTGGTTTGGTCGGTTGGTTGGTCCCACCGCTCATAAAACTCATCAAAAATTACGTGACAAATGTTGCAACAGCTATCATCGGTCAGCAGCCATCGTCACCGAACGAAAAGAGACAGAAGCCTGCACGCCACCCACACGCACGGCACGGTATAAAGAAAATTCGAAAAGTTGTTGCCAAGTTGTTGTTCCTTCATTTCCACGTCACGAGAGGGTGGTTGATGATGGCGACGACGACGATGTGGCGCGGCCCCCGCCACTCTGCTCTGCATGTCGTGTCAACTGTTCTAATTTCTTTCGTACTTTAGGGCCCCAGCGAATGCCGTTTCCCCCGCGTGGCAAACGTGGGGAAAGTTTCGTTTTTTGACATGTGGCTGTCAGCCGTTCCAAGCTTGACTTCCGGGACCGGTGGTGAAAGAGTGGAATGCTTTGCGTTCCTGTGTAACGAGCGTCGAGTGGGAAGGGTTCTCGGTTCCGAAGATGTAATGGTATGAGGTGTGTACATTAATTTGCACCGTTTGCCGGTGGACTTGTGCAAATTTTGTTTAAAGAGAATGGATATTTACATTTCATTCTAAGTAGGATCTATTGGAGGTTACAAAATGCTGTCATCATGCAAGCAGCTGTTGAATTTTCAGACAGTGAACATCTTTTGGTAGTGAGTCCTCATAAATAAGGAGTATTTTAGGTACATTCATGATGCTTCGCCAGACTTGGTCTCATGGGTTAAAGGTGCACATTATCTCAAAATGCGGACCTCTGAATTCAAACCTAATTTTAACACCCTTGTCAACTACGTTCTTGTTTTCGATGCTCGCATATTTTAAGCGATTTTCTTTCGCATATTCAAGCGCTTGTGGTGCGCTTTGATAAACACAATACTGCGCTGGCGGTGCTGAGAGATAACCAAATGATTTCAAATGATTCCGGAAGTTAAAGATACTTGAAAATAATTTCATTATCTTCCTTGCTATTCTTCCTCTGAAGCAACAATTTATTCATACAGAGCCATCGCTCCTTAGAACATCCAACTTACGACCTTGACGACACCTAGAGTTTCAAACATATCTTCAAGTATCAGAGTTAAATTTCTGAAATAAAGCCATGTGAAAGTCAGTTTTGGTGAATTAAATGTCTAGAAGCAGATTCAGATTTGATAGCTTGGCAAACATTTTAGAATAAAATCGTTCAATTTAGATACCGATTATCTCCCAGGGATTGAAGTTTACGAGTTATGAAACCGACCAATTTGAAAACACAAAATATGCAAACAGTTTATTTTCTTTTCGAACAATGATGCCTCTGCCACTCACCTCACGTACAGGAATGGTTCCTCATATGTGTAGCATTCAGGGGGGCGCAGTGACAATCGTCGTTAACTGCTGATCAATGCTTGAGCTCCAAATTCATGCACACACCTAATACAAACGGAACTCTGCGGCCATGAACCATCCGACAATCGACAGGCGTACGTTAAAGACGAATCGATTCTCTTTTGCTGACGCAAATGTTAGTTCCTCTACTCGCTAACCCGAACCACCGCGAACCTGATGGGGTTTCCCACGTAAAATTGAGAGATAAAACTTGGAACCGTCGGACAGCGGAAGAAGCGAACAAGATAGGCTACGATAGGGAACTGCAGGGACTAGCACGGAGGGGGTATAACAATTTGTTTACTTTCACTTTGGATTTCACAAAAATAATCAGCAACCTTACCGAGACTGGGAGAGCTTGGAGCGAGCGAAAACGAGTTGCGGAAACTTTCAACGATCCACGGTCCACGGATTGGCCCGTCCATGGTCCTTGGCATAGCTTGCACGTGCTGCTGCCGGGGAGTAGAGGGAGGAAGTAAAGAAAAGTGGAAATCTCTCCCAGTCGCCCAGTCCCTGCTTTTGTACGACTGCTGCCACCATTCGCTGATTGTTCATTATTTAATGAATTTCCAAAAACTTTACTCCAAACAACGGCTACCCCGCTGCCGCTTGCCGTGGCCAGACCGGAAATCGAGGAATTCATTTTCTTCGCCAACCATCGCCGGAAGCGAAGAAATTCAACAAACGTTTGTCATACTTGGCCCGAGCTGATGGATAGATGGATGAAGCCGGAGTCGAACCGAGTCCGATCTTTGTTTGGATACCACAGTGGCCACAGTGCCCGATTCCACGGCCAGTGGCGTGGCCGCACAGCAAACGTCATTTCCTTTTGCTACATTGTGCACAATCGAGAACAATCGCCGGTCGATCGCGGTAATAAATTACATTATTGTTTAACTTTTAAAAAGGGGAAATTACCAACTCTTTGGGCTTTGGCACAGTTTTGAGGAATCTATTAGTCCCACAATGAGTACTCGATCGATAAGATAAGGATGATGGGGCTTCAGAGAGGTAAAGGCAATTCCAAAAGTAGTCATCGCGTCGGAAATACGAAATGATGTAGCTACGTTGTCGAAGTGCGGTGATGGAGGCGCCAGGTAACCGGTAAAATTTCTTCTTTTCCTTTGGCTTGTAATAGAAATTTAAATGGATAAAAAAAACCCAAGGATCTCAAACTCCATTATGTGATGTGTGTTGAAGTGTTGAAAAAATGTTTCCCCTTTCAGTTTTTGGAACACTATTGTAACTGCAAATACTACCATGATCAAGAATAAACCGGAATTTTGAATTTATTCCTCGCGGGCTTATCAATTTTGAATTCTGTTTTTTATCACATTGGCAGCTCTGTTGCTGATGTACATGCCAACTTTCAGCTTGCCAGCTATTCATTTACGTTTATAGGAGAGTTTTGTTTGCAATAAGTTTTTACGTCATGGCGATTTTTAAAATGGATTCAAACCATGAACAACGTAAAGAATTAAATTAAGTTTTCCGACACATTAAAAATGATACAAATGTGTTATGGTGACGACACTCTATCGAAAACACAGGTGTACACAGTGGTATGAACGCTTCAAAAGTGGTCGTGAGTAGTTTAGGACGATTCTCGTCCTGGAAGGTCATCGAAATCGAAAACTGATGGAAATCCGACAATTGTTGATTGAAAATTGCAAATTGACGATAAGAGAGATAGCTGACACCCACCAAGATATCATTCGGATCTATCCGCAAAAAAGCCCGCTTTGTGTGGTAACAACTCGTTGATTCTCCATGACGATAATGCGCCATCTCATAATGCGTTGATTATTCGAGAGTTTCTCGTCAAAACCAACACCAATTCCATTCAAAAACAGGCCAACTTACCTGATCTCGTATCATGTGACTTCTTCCTATTCAATTGACTCAAAAAACCACTACGCGGAACTCGTTTTGAGAGTGTGGAGGCGATAAAGCAAAAATCGCTGGGGTTACTAAAGGCTATACCATAAACCGAGTTCCAAAAAAAATTCGAGGAGTGGATTAAACGCTGCCACTAGTGCATTGTATCCGACGGGGACTATTTTGAAGAGGATAATTAATTGAATTTTAAAGAATAAACAAGTACTTTTCTTTTTATGACAAAGTTCCGGTTTAGTTTTGATTATGGTAGTGCATCACAAATCATCAATTCCAACATATGCATAGAATAAAATGGCATAACACTTACAATTAATTACCAAACTTAAAATACATAACCATTGTACAAGTGGCCGTGGGCCTCTTATTTCTGCTGCAAGTTTGCAAGCTGGCACCATAACGGCAATGGAATATTACTATCACTTCACAGTATCAAAACATAATCGAAAGGAAAAGCTAAGCTCCAGCAAGGAACTCGACGGTACAGATCTTAATGTTCCCAAATCAGATCAACCAATATGCCATCACCTCCGGTACGTTCCTTGACGTGATACTGAAGACGACAGAATCCTATGAATATCAAGCGAAATTGAGTTTTTTTTTTCATGATGACCTTGTCCATCTGTCCATTCCCGCCATCAGTACATTCACCTTCTTCGGTGGCAACTTTTACGGGACGGGAAAACTTCCTGCTAGCGATACACCAGGTCGAACAGGGAGCGAGTGTCCCAAGGACCTCTGTGTCTATACGACATTGTGATTGTGAGCCTGTAAAAATGGGAATCCCATTGGGGCCAACCGACGAGGAATAAATCCTAGTTTTCGGGCTCGGAAAATGCCTCCTATTTACCCGATTCCGGAATAACTTGTGTTTCATCTATGGGTACATCGTCTGGTCCCCCACCCCGTTGGGTCATCCACCTCCTCCTTGGCACCATTTTGTGTTAGTATATGATGTGTCTTTTCCCCCCAGGGGGCGGGGCGAATGTTTTTCTTTCACTGCCCACCACTGAGACAACTCCGGAAGCCTCCAGGTGGGTCCAATCCTGACGACGATGATGATGGGAATGACAGCAACGATGATGATGATGATGATATGGAAATGGAGCGCATTTGCATAGAGAATAGGGCGCGCGAAACCCGATAGCACGTCGGGTAGCCACTGGCCTGGCACTGGCCATGAAGGAGACGAATGGCGTTGAAATTTGATTTACAGCCCTCGGTCTAGCCGAGCCGAGCCTCCTGATGCTGATGTCCTTCAAACTATGCACTCGACATCCTACTCGCTCGACAGCGCGAACGTCGATGACGATTGCTAGAGTCCTGTTGGTGGTTTTTATTTTTTTTTTTGTTATCAAAACCTGTCCCACTGTTCCGTTGACTCGTTCTCTGCTTTGGATGCATCATCGAGTAGCGAGGATTTGGGTTTTTTTTTTGGCAGGAAAAAGGACATCCACTAGAGAGAGACCCCCGTGGCCGAGCCCTTCGAGTACGCCATGCAAAGCGACACCGTTTCCCCCGGGGGCAAACGAACCGACTTGAATCTAATGATTCACATTTCTATTCATTCCTCGCACGCCTGTTCCCGTTGGCCTGTCCCTGTCTCAATGGTAAATACGCGTGGTTAGCATACATAACGAACGGGGTCACAGATCATGAACATCGGAACATGTGGACGGGGGCCAGCACACGCGTTGAGCGAGCTTTTAATTTTCAGTTTTTTTTTCTTCCTTTAATCGCGCGAACAAAACTTTGTGATGCTTTGCACGGCGGAGATAACGACGTCGCGCGCGCGTAAAGAGATCCTCTTAAAGACGACTAAAAGGACGAATCTTCGAGATGCTCTTTAAGGGAGGGGCGCCGGTCATTTCTGGCCAAAAAAAGGCTCATTGCTGACGATTTTTTGTGAAGAAACCATTCAGCGTATTTCTCTCAAGTGAATGGCATATTAAACTACAACATTTGAAGAATATTTGGGTCTATTTTGGGGAAAATTTATTAAAAAATTCATCCATGACACCAAGTTCATGAAGGCGCGTCTGCGAAAAGGTACTTTTTGCGGTGCCCATCGTAGCTACGTGATGGTTCATCAGAAAAATACAAATTGATACTCGTTTGAAAGATTATAAGTTTATCCAAGTAGCCCCGGAGACTTTTGATTGAATTTCCTTTTCTTCGATTTTTGGCAGATTTTTGAATTTGGAAAAGTGATGCTTTTTGTCATTTTGCCTAAAAACACGATTTTTAAAGATTTGTTTAAAAAAAAGTATAAACAATTTTCATGAAATCTCGGTTGGGCTACCTGGCAAAACCATGTGTACAGATTATATGTTAAAAATGCCGAATCGATCGGTCCAGTAGTTTTTACGGTACGATGGGCACCGACATTGAAAACGTTTGTTTTGGGAAACGCTCTTCAAAATTGCGAGCTGCATGGAGCCTTGTATGAAACACGGATTTTAAAAAATCTGTAACTTGGTCAGTTTTTCTTCGATTGATGGAAAAAAAATATACAGTGTTCTTGAAAGGATCAGCATTCAGGGAAAAATGTTAAAAATATGTGTCACAAAAAAAAATAAATACCGAAGCCCCCCTTAAAGGGAATACTTAATCGATTTAAATGACAATTTTCCTAATTTTCCATTGTTGCTTTGTTGTACACGATGCTGTGACTAAAATGCTGCTCTTCCCCTTGCTCTTCCACAGATTCGAAATACACAGCCTGCAGTTCAAATCGGACAGCACCACACGCCGGTTAAGCATCGAGGGACCGCACCCGGGCAACTGGTTCGCCGTGGCCTTTATCAGCTGGACCGATCCGAACAATGAGCGCATCGAGCAGCAAGGTAAGGCACCGATATCCGATCGATCCCATTTGACACAAGCAGCCGCGGGTTGCAGGAGCGACCCCGTGTCCCCGTGTAGGTCACTCTCGTGCAAAGAAATTGTCATCCGGCATCCGGACGATGGTACCGGAGGCCAATCGCGGGCAACAACAAAATGGCACATCGTTCATTACCGGTGGCAGTGTAATTAAATCAGACCGGACATCGTCCAATTCTCCATGTCCATCGTCCATGTCCATCGTCCGGCCGTGACGGTGGCACTGGTGGTCCTGGACGCGAATCCACATCGCCAGCAGCTAAAAAAAAAAGCGCGCGCGTGTGTTTCTGTGAACGCTGTCCGATGCTCATAGGCTGGGTCGTCACCGTCAAATGGAATCGCTCGGTCCCGGGCATTCGGAAAATTGTCATCCAACCATCACTCTCTCTCTCTCTCTGTTTGTCTCTCTGTCTCCGTGGGCCATTTTCGGAACGCCATTCCGACGGAGGCGGAGTGACAACCGACCGGCGACCGGCGTCGTGTCCGAATGTCGTTTCCAAAAACGACCATTTGATTGACTGTCATTATTTGTAATTAGGCCGATCAGTTTCGGACCGACCGGAATGGGCCACCGAGATGAGACGGCCAGACGGAAGGACACCGAGTGCGAACCGGAAGGTCACACAACGGTTCGGACCATCGGTGGTGGGGGTTGCGTTTGAAAATAGACGGACAAACGGACTTGGAGCTGCTGCTGGTGCTGTCGGTGCTCAATCGTATTAATAAAATTGCTGCCTAATGTGACGCGCTTCAAGGATCACATCCATGCATCATGCCACGGCCAACTGACCGCATGGTTGCTGCAGTGCCGCGGTCGTCGTCAACGTCCGACCAGACGGTTGCTATACGAGCGATTCGGTTCGTTTGGTTGATTAGAAGCTGGCTAGCTAGGTGGGTTTCGGCGGCTCTTGTGCAGCTAATTAAAATAAACTCAATCGATGATGCATATAGATTTTAGTTCACGAATCCAGTTCAGAATGTGTCTTTTCGAATGGACACAGTTACCGTTGGGATGCACAAAGAATTTATAATGCATTTCGCAATGTGCACGACCATTGTAGTGAACGCAAACTTTGGGGTCTACTACTGTGTCACGAAAGTAAGATCAATGGGTACTCTATATGGTTATGTGAAAGAATTTTATAATTCTCGTATTTTTTATAGGTTGTCAGTACTGTAATTGACATTCATGCCAAGTTTCACGCCTAAATAATTATTAGTTTTTGAGATACGATTTTTTGCGTGGTACTAAAAGTGCATTCCTCGTTTTTCGCTATGACGAAATTTTTGGAGCGAAGAATTTACATAAAATTTGGTTTGCGGATGGGTAAAAATTTATGCAGAAAGCCTTTGGTGACTACGCTAAGTTATATAAAAATGTTTACAAATGGGAAAAAGACTTCCAGGAGGGTGAATCGTGTTGAAGACGAAGAACGTCCTAGACGATCATCAACGTCAATTGACAAGACTCACGCCCAACAAATCCTGACTCACGCCCTAAAAACTTTGCTGTTGGAAAACTTTCGATTAACGACTAGGGACCTTGCTGATGATATTGACATATTCAGATAATTCGCTTAATTACATTTTGATAAATGTTTTGGGCCTCAAACACGTCAGAACTCGACTGGTACCGTTGGTACCAGCGACTAGCATTGGTTTTCCGTGACTTTTCCATCAAAAACTCCAGTCATACCGTTCCAAATCCATCGCTTTTGCCTATTTTGTCACCGTATAGCATCTAGCTATTAAAAAAGCCCAACTGACCGCTCTGGGGAAACCGTTTTGAAATGATAAAATAGTTTCAAGCCGCTGCGAAGAAGTAACTGAGGCCCATCCCTAAAGTTCACTTTAGCAAGTATTTCCAAAGCTGGAAAATCCGTTGGGGAAAGTGCATTATATCGAGGAGAGATTAGTTTAAAGGGGGCGAAATCGATTTGGAGGAATAATACAGGAACTTTCAAAATAAATCGAAATTCACTTTACTTTCGTGACACAGTAGTATTTTTGTTTGTGACGTGAAATTTTCATCCGACAAAGTATAGGAGAATTAGATCACGGTCAAGTGAAAACAGCTCTAGCTCTTAAAATGTCTAGCAATCACCGCTTTGCTGCTTCTCGCCAACCAAACGATCTGTTCCATGCCTAGACAATTTAAGACCCACATTCTACCCTCGATGCATATTCAAACTGATATGCAAACGCACTCGTTTATGCATTGTGTGCGAAGGAAAAGCATCGTGAAGCTTCATCTGAATCAACTGAATCCCGTGCCAGTAAAAAGTGTCCTACCGCATCACTCCAACGCACACGACACCGTACCGACCCCAATAGACCCCAACTTCCCTCTCAAAATTAAACTAAAAATTGCACTCTCCATACCTCCGAAGCTTCACCTAAAGCGTGCTTCAACCAGCGCACGCATCCACAACCAATGCGTGGCACTTTCCGTGCGCCACGTCGACGACGACGACGTCAAGAAACGAGAAACTTTCCTCCATCGTGCTGCACTATCGAGCGAACGATAGGACATGGAAACATCAGGCCCACCGTAACCGGCTGCTGGTTCAGCTGGAGTTTCCCGCAGGGTGCACCACCACCACCACCACCAGTCAAGTGGAGTGAGTGACAGAAGCGACGGGACTGGCGATGGGGGTTTCCACTGTGGTTTGTGGTGGTTTGTAGATGAACTCACCGTTAAATTGAGTAAGTCTTTTGCAAAAACGCACAACCGGAGACGGAGGTGAAGGCGAACAACCAGCACCAGCGTGACTGTGGTTGAACTTTTCCACGATGAAGATGGTAACCGCGATAGATAAGGGCGAAACCGAATGAGAGTTCGTTCGTTTTGTTTCCGATGTTTCCGATGGAATAGTTGAAAGTTTCGTCGACGGGAACCGGGCGGGGGCGGGGGGAGGACCGAAAGGTGCGAGCCGAAAGGTCTTCCTGCTCCTGCTCTTCCCGTGGTTCCTTTCCTCTCGCGCCAGAGAAAACTGGGAAAACTTCCTCACCGCACCGCACCATTATGGGGAAAACATATTTCATCAACTACCAAACCAAACGTTTTGCATTTCTAAGAAAATGAAACTCTGTTTGATGTTTTCCAGACTTAAAACTCTGTTCTCTTCCTCTTCTACTTCTACTTGTCGTTCCCAGGGCTGGCTGCATCCTGTGAAACGCTGCTCATGTCCGAGATGGCGGTAGTACGCGTCACACCCCAGATCCTGCACGTTGGCATGCGGCATCCGGGCGCTCTGGCATTGCCGGCGCGCGACCAGACCGCGGCCAACCAGAGCGAACCCAACACGTACAAGTTCTTCGTGCCGGCTGGTGTGGCCATCGTCACCTGGCGGCTTCACATCACCGACATCTGCCTCAACTGTACCGATGTTACGTTCTTCGTGCAGGCACACGGGCTACCGACGGGGCGCGACTACCTCCAGAACGCGCTCATCTGCCCCAACCAAACCGGTGACGTCAGTATCGATTTCTATCCGCACGAGAGTGCCTGGCATTACGTGGATCTAGACTTTCTAAGGCCAGACGAGAAGCTGGCGCCGAGCGTGAGCGCCAAAAACGCCACATCAGCGACGGTTGCTCCACCAACAGCAGCGAATAGGTCACTGGAGGAAGCATTAGAGCCGGAGGTCGTGGAGTACTTTCGCTTCACGATCGAGCTGATCTATCACATGCTAGAGGACGACGGTGACAGTAACGAGCGCACCAACAATGAGTTGCTACCATCCGTAGATCCTACACCGACCGATGGAACGGCTGGAGAGGTGACAAAGTCACTGCCAAGTCGTACCTTCGATCGCTATCCAGTTCTACGGCAAACGTACCGGGAGTTTTTCATGTTCGACTACGATCTCCTACCGGACGTGAACGGCACCGTGCCGGTAACGCTCAACCTAACCTCCGGCATGCCCGCCCTCATGAAGTTCGACGTAAACGATGTGTACGATATCGGTGGTACGCTTAGCTTCGCCGTGGCCATGCGGCAGGACCTAAAGGCGAGCCTGATCGATGCACGGCACCAGGAGTCCACCAACGAGCACGCCGGTGTCGTCGCGGAGAAGCTGGTTGATGTGCAGGAGGAAGAGTTTATACCGGAGTTACCGGTCACCATGACAACCGCTACCACGACCACGACGACGACGACCTCGCATGCCGCGATCTTAACGGCAAGCACCACAGCAACCGACGATGATACGGCGTCCGAAAACCGTGGGTCATCGTCACCATCGTCTTCTGGTGCTGCCGCGAGTGCCAACAGTAGCGCCGGTAAAGCCAACCAAACCGTGATCGTCTGTCTACGGTTAGAGGAACCGGGTATACCGACCTGGCCGGACAAGTGTGTCTATGGGCGGCACATTTACCCAGCGGCGATCGTCATCAACAACACGGATGCGGACACAAACACGGGCCTGGTCCATGTGCCCTTTCCCGAACCGGGCAGCTGGTACGTGACGCTCGGACTGTTCTGCCACGGACCGGATCTAACAGCCCGGACGACCATCATCGACAGTGTGAAGGACTTTATCCGCACGTACCGCAGTTCACTGGAAGCGATGCGATCACCCTGTTCCTGTGCCGCGCGGCTCGCGTACTACCGGACGTGCGTTGCCGATGAGCGGTGCCTTGGGGCGCTCAATGAGACGGAAACGCTGAAAGTCAAGGAGTGCCTCATGGATGCGAAGTGTAGTGGCAGTACGGCACAGTCGGAGCGAATGGCCCGGCGGTTCGAGCTGCACCACAAGTACGTGACGGAGCAGAGCGCTGGCGCGGGCGGTGGTACGGTTGGCAATCCGGAGTGTAACTCGAGCGTCGTCTTCACCATCTCGTCCAGCCCGTGTGTGGCGGGACGGTGTGGCCGGTTCGGCCGCTGCTACCACTACATGTCCGGTGGGTTCGTCTTTTCCACCTGTCTCTGTCTGCGCAACTACCGGGGCTGGGATTGTACCGAGGACTCGCAGGTACCGTCCAGTGCGTCCATTCTGCTCGCCTCGCTCCTGCTCACGCTGTCCAATCTGCTGTTCCTGCCGAGCATCTACTATGCGGTCCGGCGCGGTTACCACAGCGAAGCGATCATCTACTTCTTCGCCATGTTCTTCTCCGCGTTCTACCATGCGTGCGATTCGGGCGAGGAAGAGTTCAGCTTCTGTCTGGTGAAGATCGGGGTGCTACAGTTTTGTGACTTTTACTGCGGACTGCTCGCCATCTGGGTGACGCTGATCGCGATGTCGAACGTACGGCATCAGCTCGTGTCGCTGCTGCACGTACTCGGTGCTATCCTGCTGGCGTTCGGCACCGAACTGAACAAGCAGTCGCTGTGGGTGTTCCTGGCACCGGCCCTAACCGGCATCTGTCTCATTTCGGTCAGCTGGGGGTTACGGTGCCGCAAGACGAAACGTTGCTTTCCATCGCGGAACTATCTGGCGCTCTATCTACCGGTCGGCAGCGTGCTGGTGATGGTGGGGCTCGTATGTTTCGCTTTTCTGCAAACGAAACAAAACTACCACATCGTCCACTCGATCTGGCACATGGTGATGGCACTCAGCATCCTTTGCCTGCTGCCGGACCGCAAAACATTCCATCCAAAGTGCTAGCATACGGTCAGCATCTATC
>NC_064877.1:32042500-32045000 GCF_943734665.1 Anopheles aquasalis | reverse complement strand
TCCGACACCATCCAGCCGGTCGACTAGGAAACGACTAGGTTGGCTACTTGTTCTCTTTGACTCTCCGCTCTAGAGAACGATAGATGAATGTTTGCCAAAGCAACCTCCGACTCCGCTGTAAATAAATCCTACACGTGCCGACAAGATTGTCCGCGGAGTGGTCACCACGGGCGGTTGGCAATTGGCAATGTGCGTGTACGCACAAGCTGAAACACGAGACGTGCCATCCCGCGGCCGTTACGCTGGTTGCGTGTGCTAAACAAGGTCCGCTTACGCACATGGCAGTGCGCATGGCTTCCGGCGGACGCTTCATTCATGCGTAAGCTGATAGAGATCGTCCAAGTTGCTAGCTAAATGGTGGTGCCACAGGAGCTTTCCAGTTTAACGGTCGCTTTTGTCGCCACGATTCCATTGATGGACCGAGTTTCTGAGTACGTCATCACGCTCCAGTGACAACGTGATAGAGGCCGGCGACGTGTGTCACGGGGACACGGGACCGGAGTGCGCTTGGTCTAGCCCGGCCTCTACCCACCCGTCGTGGCGGTTGGTTTGCTTTCATTTTCGTCTGTGTCACTGGGAGAACCTAGCTAATGATTTAGGGGAACGCATTTCTAGCAACGAATTGTCTTCGGATCCAATCGATTTTAAGCAGAACCATAGTGGCAGTGCGCGACGATCGATCGACTTTGATAAATTGATGTCATGCGGTTCGTGTTTATCTGTTAATTAGCAGAAAACTCAGGATTTTTTTCATAAATTTTGTTGGACATGGTTTTAGACATGTTGTTGCCAATGTTTGTCGAGAAGTTTTTTACATGTTTTATGTATTTGAAAAAATGGAATTAATTGCAACAGTCTAATGCAACTGGTTTTGAATTATACATTAGCTTATGCTTAATAAAAAAAAAGTTAGGTTTGCTCTTTTACAACTCAAATTAGTGCCAAAAAATCGGCAATATTGGAGTTAAAGAAAGGATTACAATCTATTGGTCTCACTAGTGCGGCATAGAGCATGCTCTTTTCAGAAGCAGATCCAGTAACCCGGGATATACTTTTGGAATGTACCAACCAAGCAATCCGACAATGGGCAACCTTTCCACGAGCCAGCAATTTGCCAGACCGAGCCAGTATTTCGCCAATTGAATCAATTGAAATTCGTTGAATTCAATTCGCTTTCCTTTTCCCATATACTCCCTCCACTTGGAGCACTCTTGGTGGTTTCCTTTCTTCTTCGATAACTTCCCGGCAGCTCCTTACGACACAGTACTGATTTGTGGCATACTGTGTTGCTGCCTTTGTTTTATATATTTCTGTAAATTCTCAAACGCGACCTCGACAGTGCATTGCCACGGATGGAATGGCCTACTGATGCCGATTCGGCCACTCGAGCAGAATCGGCACCAGACGTCGCGGATCGTTGCTCGGAGGCGCGTGTCTGCCCGTCTGTGTGTGCGTCACCAATTCGGCCAATGCTCTCTCCCGGTTGTCCCAGGAGCAGCAGGGGAGACATGTAATTTGCATAATCAAAATCTGCAAATATCAACCGTGTCTAGCCAAAACATGACCAATAATAGAGACGGTTCCGAGAGGAATGGCCGACATGGGACGGGGGCGCTCGCCTCCTGCCCGGGGGTCGAGTCGGACCAACGAGCCGGCTCCGATAGGTTCACTCGAATTCCTCTTATCTTCTCTTTCGGTTGTGGCCCTTGTGGCGCACGCTTTCGAATCGCCACAATGTCAATGAATTTTTCAATCAGTGTTCGAGGCCAAAGCAATATTTGCGTGCTTGTAATTCGACTCTGCTAGAGGTCGACTAGGTACGGAGAAATCGTAGTGACCGTTCGCTGGAGAACGTTCGAATGCACAAGGATGCTGCGCTCCTTGCGAAAATGCGAAAGGCTGATGGGTGTCGGAAGGGGAACCTTAGGTGACGGGGACTTACCAACGCGACCGTGATCGTTGCTGAACGGGAGGTTGGCCACCAGAATCGTGAAAAACACGAACAGTGCCGTGACGAAGAAGAACACTTTGCTTTTGGAGCAGCCACTGTGGCCCCGGTGCCGTATCTCGGAGGCTGAGACGAAATCGTAGAGCCGCTCGTGCTTTCGGCATGATTCATCGAGCAGGGTCGTACATTCCGTGTCGTTGCTCGTGGAGCTGCTACTACCGCCGTCGTTATCTTGCAGCCTCCGATAGACATCACTGTGGCCAGCCTCTGGATGGAGTTGATGGAGGTGATGGCGCTGGGGCAAGCTGGTCTGGTCAATATTCACGACACTATCGAGCCGTTCATTCCACTCGAGGTGCACCAAGTTGGACGAATGCATTTTGCTGTAACGAACCAGTGTACCGGCAGCGTTAGCCTTGCATTGCACGTTGGCCATCGGCCTTGCCTGGGATGCCTTGAGCCGGCAGAATACCGATATGTTTGGTATCTCCGGATACCGCAAAGTTTACCTTCAGAGATCACGGCCCAAGCAGATGAGATTCGACGGGACTA
>NC_064877.1:32022500-32035000 GCF_943734665.1 Anopheles aquasalis | reverse complement strand
TGCCGTGTGTGTCATCGGCTGGGGGCAGTGTAGCAACAACAAAAACAAAAGGATTTATTGCAAAAAAAAAGGGATGAGGAGGAAGAGGAGGAGGGCTCAGTTGGGTGGGGGATGGGCGATCGTTTTACCTTCATGGCGACTCATTATTTTCCACTTCCGAGTCCGTTATCCCGTAGCTGTTTGTCGTCGCTTTCTGGTGGTTGCCACAATTCCGGAACACGATGCAGGAACAGAGGAACCCGGGGAGACGACGGGGGTGGTCCGGCAAAAACAGGTCGCACACACAACAGGCACACCACGGAATCGATGCACTCTCGGCGGAACTGTGCCGTATACACAACTACAGGCAAAACTATCTTTGCACAGCCGCCGCCGCCGCCGCCGCTGCCGCCGCACTTTCTCTCACTTTTCTTTGCCTCCACCAATTGCGGGGCCACAAAAACCCGTGCCTACTAGCTGCGCCGTCGTGTACACACTAGGAAACGAGATCGAGAGCACAATGTTGTTGGCACAGAGCACAGAGCACAGAGCACAGAGTCGTCGCTGGCTACTTAGTGACACACACTACTTGTTGGTACAGATGCCGTTACTGCCGTAACGCAAAGACGTTGATTCCTACGATCGATCCTGCCGCTGCACTGCCTACTACCAACCTTCCCCTCTGCCTGCCGGACACTCGGGACTCGGTGTCAGGACACAATCATCAACAACGAACGGCGGCTGGTGCTCCGCGATCCGGTGTGCCTTGTTACTGGATGATGGGCGATGACAAGAGCCCGCGATGGTGAGGGTTGACAAAATTTTCACGAAAGAAAATCACGGAAAATTTCCTCTCTTTCCGCGCACGCACGCACGCACGCACACACAGGTGAACGCAATTCGGACACGATGTCGATGCTAGAAGAGAGGGTAGGGCAGGAAAACTACTATTCACATAATCGCCCAGCGAAAAAAGGCCAATTTTCGTACCGACCCACCGACCCGGGGGGGGGAGGGCAGCGGATCGATGAATTTCCCGTTCGCCGTCTCGCGCGATGGCCTCAAAACACCGTTTCGGATAATCTCTTCCAGGGCAGCGCGGAATGCGGGAGGGGCAAGAAGGCGACGGACGGACCTCGGACCTTGTGCGCACACACGGCTGCTGCCACCCGGAGGACACGGGACAAATCCGGGGCCTTGGGAGGGTGGGGGATACCGCAAATACCTCGACGATTGCTTCCCTTCCAATCACGGGGTCCTGTGAGGAGGGTCTAGCGCCCGGAAATCCGCGTTACCACACACTCTGCTTTCTCAGCCCAAAACCAGCAGCAGCAGCACCACCACCATTCCTCAATTTTCTCGGTTGACCCGTGAGATGGCCCTTTTTTGGCTGGCAGCGAAACCCCCTCGGGGGGCGACGGAGGAAGGTGCTCGTTTCGATCGATCAGTACGCGGACAGACTCGTCTATGACTCCGGTCCCTGCGTTCGCCGTTGCACGCAAAAATGTCCTCAATTTGAACGTATTTTTGGTTCAGCGCGGCCTTCGCCTTTTGGCCAGAAAAAACCTGGAACGCGTGAACTCGGACAGACGGGGCAGCCACATCGAGGGGTTGCACAAACTCCGCTCTTGAGCTCACGCACACACGTAAGCGGGCGGATTGACAGGAATCGAAAGGTTAGCGGAAACGGGGAACCGATTTTACACGGCTGATACCACTTTTTGGATATAGGGAAACGATGTGATCTGCTAAAAAATAATTATTACGATTGTTATGGAAGATAAATTTCCATGAAACTGTTTTAATTCATTCGATTTCTTCGCACGGAATGTTCAACTGCCTGGTATAAACAATGTCAAAAGCGTTTTTCCAAACAGTGGTGTGCAAATGTTTAGTAACAATCTGGTTTTAGTATTTTTGGTTCAATTCAGCCATTTCCAAGCCTCCGGCACACTATCTGCACCATCGAAGAGAGGGAATTCTATTGTTTTATCACAATGAAGTCCAGAAAGACGAATTTCGTAGTGTTTTCTTAAGATAAAGTAAGCAAATTGCACAACGAGGAGGCACAGGGTGCTCCGTTGTGTTGTTTACCAAACGACCAGCTGCGATCTTCGGTTGAACATTCAAATTCCAACCAACCAACCAGGTTCTTCCGTGCGACGATTAAATCCGGCTGATAGTCGCAATGGGAGTGAAAGATTTGTGGAATCTGTTAACTCCACACATGGAGCGAAAACCGTTGTTCGAGCTGAGCAACAAAGTGGTGGCCATCGATCTCTCCGGGTGGGTGTGCGAAAGTCTGAACGTTGTGGATTACTCCGTCCACCCACGGTTCTATTTGCGGTACGTAGGGCGGGTGTCGAAATCGATAACATTCATTATCACACCATTTCATTTTAGGAACTTATTTTTCCGGACCTGCTATCTCTTGCAAATGGGAATGACGCCCGTGTTCGTCCTGGAAGGTGAGGCTCCAGTGTTCAAGTCCGGTGTCATCGTCAAGCGATTGGCAGAGACCCAATTCCGCGGAGCACGCCCCAAAAAGCTTGCCAACTGTGATAAAGCGGGCGCCACGGTTTCATCTAAACCCTCGGAACAATCCCGTAACCGGTTCAAGCAAGTACTGAAGAGCTGCGAAAGGCTGTTGAATACCATGGGGATTGCCAGTATTGAAGCCCCGGGCGAGGCGGAAGCGTTATGCGCGTATCTTAATCGGGACGCGCTCATTGATGGGGTCATCAGCCAGGATTCCGATTGTTTCGCGTACGGGGCAGTTCGTGTGTTTCGCAACTTTTGTGCCTCCCAGAACGGAGGATCGGTCGACGTGTACGATCTGGAACGGGCAAACAGTGCTGGATTGCGTTTGGGACAGGAGAAAATCGTAGCCATGGCTCTCCTATCCGGCTGTGATTACTGCCCCGCCGGTGTCGCTGGTGTGGGCAGGGAAATGGTCACTCGGTTGTTGAACTGCTACGATAACGAATCGATCTTACCGCGCATGCGATCGTGGCGCAATACGGCGCACCGATTGACGGAGCTTGAGGTAAAGGTGGATGATAAGAACGTTTGTCCGGATTGTGGGCACAATGGCAAGTTGATGCAGCATCGCAAAGCCGGTTGCCTGGATTGCCATCGGTCGATCGGATGCGATGAATCTAGATGGAAACAGCAGCGTGCCAATGTAAAGGCGGAACTGGAAATCAAACGAAAGGCACTGAAAGATCCAGATTTTCCCCAAGAGCCCATCATCGAGGAATTCATGACACGTCCCTGTGAACTGCCAGCGCTAGATTTGCAGTGGAAGCAACCAAATATCATCAAATTTATCGTAAGTACGGGTGAAGCAAACGGTCGCTGTTTGTCAATGTCCCAAAACCCTCTTTTGTCTTCGATATTTTTAGAGAAACATGTCATCGTTACTGCAGTGGAATGAGCTATACTGCTTTCAGAAGCTACTTCCCCTGTTTACCCGCTGGCAAATTAAATCAGCCCAAAGCTCATCCTCCGCGACAGAGTCCAACATCTTCCTTACTCCTGATTACATTAAGAAAAAACGGTCACCCAAGGGCATTCCGAGCTACGAAATCGTCTGGAAGGACGCACTGTCGTTGTTCAAGGGACTTATACCGCAAGAACAAATCGATGCCTATGTGGGTGAGGCAGGGAACAGTATTGAGAGCCTCTGGAGCACGATCGAACCACATGAACTGGTGCTGAATGCATATCCCGATCTTGTCGACAGATTCCTACAGTCCAAGGTGAAAGGAAAGCGTAAAAAGGCTCCTTCAGCAACAGATTCTCAGGCGCAGGAAACGGGTGGTGATAAACCGAAAAGAAAGCCAACAACGAGAGTAAAAAAGAATGATAAGAATACGCAAAAACAATTGGATGCTTTTGTGCACAAAGCTGCCGAGATGGCGGTAGAGCCACAGCAAGAAGATGCGTGCGATGAAAAGGAAAATCAAGCAAATTCGTCCAACGAACAGTCGCCACACGGTATCGATCATTTTCTTAACTTTACGGCTGAACTTGAAGCTATTGCGGAGGATCAAACAGCAAACGATAGCTTCAATTCTTCCGCACTGATCGAGAGATTGTGTCGCCCGAACTATCTCCAACTGGCACTGGCCGAGTATATGGAGCTGATTGAGATCGAAAAGAGAAAGGAAGCACTGCAAGATTTGCTTTCCAACACCATGCAGCTCGGCCCCATGGAGGACGAGATAGAAATGGAGCAAGAGGATGGTAGCATGGTTCATCGCCGAATAGTCTTAAAGCAGGACATTCTGAACGCTTCCTCGCTGGTGGATGGTATTCCCCCGCTCGATCAAACGGTGTCAGTGGCGAAAAAACCGAAAAGAAAAAGTTTCTTCTTTGAACCAATTGTTGTGCCGTCCGATGGAGATGCCGATCAACCGTATGGAAGTCCCGAAATGGATATGTTTGAGTGTTCCCTTATGCTCAAGGATCAGATTATCATCGAACATCCAGTGACCGATGCTAACGATATGGTAAATCAAACGATTATCTACGATATCGATTTCTAAAGCACGCTGCATTTCCACTGAAATAGCAATAATATTTTATTACTCAATCATTTCAACAAATGTTCATTCATATCTTTTTTCGAAAGATTATCTGAAGTTCACTTTGGATCGTGGGGCAGCTTGAAGCCTACCATGTCGGCCGTATCTCGGATACTGCGTTCGCCCTTACCACGATACACGTCGTTTAACTCCTTCAGCTTTCGTACACTCTCCAGGTAGCACCGGTACGTATCGGCGGTAAATTGTAGTTCCTCTTTGGCTCGGCAATGCTGCTGTTCTGTCGTTTCGAACCGCCGGTACTGGTCGCTGATGTACTTGGCGGCCAAAGAAGCACTACCTTCGTTGGAGCTGATGTGTTTCAACTCGGAAAGCAGTTGCTTTAACGTACGGCTGCTCGCGATCTTAGTTACCGTTGCCATTCTTAATGTTCCTCTTTGGATTTACTTCCGATCGATGACTAACCTTTCGACGATTTGTTGCGAAACAAGTTCCAGATCGTCTCCCTCGTACGTTGGTTCTTCGCAGTTTTCCCAAACGCTAGCGGGAAGTTCTTCGCCGACCACGGTCGCCGGGCAATGCAACGATGTGTCGTTGAAAATGTCGCTAAATCGGAACGTGTTTCTCAGTGGAAACTCTTTGAAAACCTCAGCCGCACGTAGTATGTAGCCCGCGCTTCTGCTAAGCAACCGGTGCGGATGATTGTTAACAACGCTGCCGAAACTGTTGCAGATGAGTACGAGATTCGTGATTCGCTTCGGATGCCAGTTCTTCCACAGCAGATTATTCACGAGCTGTTTGGGACAGTGGGGTAGATAAAACAGTGTCCTACAATCGGCACTGTACTTGCCCTCAACGTTCTCTGGTAACACCGTTTCTCCAAGCGTTTGTAGCACCTCCACCTCCGTGCGTCCAAATAGTGGATCGAAAAACTGTGCAGCTAACCCGCCGGTGGGAAGTGGTAGCTTATCACGAAGGCACCGCAAGAATGCCAACTGATACCGAGCGATCGAGCATTCGCTGAATCTGCCTAACCCCAGGCAAACTATCCGCTCGACGTTCGATAGGATGGGTTGAGTAATTTCCAAACACTCGGCAAAATACGCGGACTGCAGCAGATCGGTTTCGGCGGCCCGGAGTTGTGAGCTGTGAAAAGATCGAAGTTTTATGTAATCCCAGTAGTCCGATGTCAACAAACGTAGCTGCTCATCATTTACGCACATCACTGTGTCCCGGCTGGGGCAATCGTTCGTTTCGGTCTCGTCTCCGGCTGCATTGGGAAGTGGTTTGTTTGGTAATCCTTTTGCTTTGCGCCGATGTCCTTTTTTCGTCACGACTAGCTTGAAATCGTCAGTAAATCCTCCAACTTGGGGTCCTTCCGCATTCATTTATTCGAACTCGCGCGCACTTGTTTACATCCAAACCGCAAGGGGCGAAATTGCGGGCGAAATGCGAGACACTGACAGCCGATTCTGGCGGCCAGTGCGCGTCCCAACGAAAGTTTCAAAGTGCAACGAACATCCTAAGCATCCAGCTTGTTGTTTAATCGAAAAAGATCCTCCAAAATGAGTGATTTAGTGAACGTGTACGCACTATTGCGAAACAAGTTTGCAGAAAACAACTTCAGTTTACGATATCCGCCTACTTACATCCGGGAGCTGACTCAAAACGGCGACAAAATCATACTCGCTTTCGTGGAGGTTTGTTCTACACGCCGGATGTTCTGGTGGTACACGAGAACACAAGATTATACGTTTTTATCTTCCACCATCAGCACGATGTACCGATCAAGCAAGAGCGCAATATGTACGCCACGATTGCCTCGCCGCCGATTAAGGATCGCAGCGCTGCCGATGACCTCGATCTTACTGGCTCACCGCTGAAGGACGATGTTATTCTCGAGGAATTCGAACTTACGGGCGAGGACGTAGGGAGCACAAAAATGTGGACTACCGAGGAGGAAACGCTTGGCCCACTGAGTACGGAGGCGGCTCGATCGCTTTTGCAGAACTACATCAACCAGGACTGTCGCATCGGGTCGGGAGAACTGTGGGCCCTTTGCTCGGGTACCGATATGGATCGCACGGTGCTACTGCAGCTAACGGTTTACCAGGCCGAGGCAAAAAACAATCAAAAGTTTGGGCGTGGAATTGTGCGCTTTGCTGGGCAGCGGCCCTGTGCCAGCATTACCTTGGCAGAGCTACGATCCATTCATCGGCAACGGGCGGTAGGGATGACGCCGGCCCCGAAAATATACATCCGCCAGTGGTACAACGTGCACCCGCAGATTACGATACGCCTTAGTTGGCACACCATGAACGAGAATGCAAATTTCACCGCCGAATGTAAGGCTAGCGTTCGGATCAGCCAGCGGCTTGCCATTAACGTCGGCGACTACACCAAGTACGGTTCACCGACGGAGTACCTTTGGCAGCAGCTGCAGCGGTTGGCTTTGCTGAGCGAGAAGATTGTGGACATTCGGGCAAACCGTGTGTCTGGCTACGAGATTTACGGATACGACTCAAAGTAAGTCCTGTCGAAATGGAGATGATGCTCTTCGAATGTTTCTTGTTAATCCAGCGACCAATTATTATGTGTTTCAGTGCCGAAACGGTTGAGTTCATCAAGGAGAAGGTTAACAGCATACTGTGCAAATTCCAAGCAGTAGAGCTACCAGACTTTACCTTTACCACGATCGCCAATATGGTGGAGCAGGTGCGCAACCGCAATCTTACCGATGTGATGGAACGGCTGTATGATGTATTGATTTGTAAGATACCATTCCCACAATCTGTTTGTCTGGTCCCAATCTAATTCGGTTCCATCTCATTCCAGTGGATCTCAATTACGATGATCTTAAATCGTGCATTGATTACATTTTCCAACTGGCGGCACATGCTAACATTGTGGTAAGCGATCCAGTGCCAATTCGGTATTCCGGTGAGTTGGAAATGTTTCACATTTATCCGTTTCGTTTCAGAACATTCCATCAAAGGGCACGCGGTTTGCGCATCTTATCCAAGCGATGATACAGGATGTTCCGACGCTTACTTCCGCTGAACCGTACGAGCTGCTATTGGAAGTCGGCTTTACCAAGCTAATGCATGACTATCAGCTCATCTTTTCGGAGTGTGGATTCTACGAGCTGGATTTCGAAATGCTCTTCCAACCGCAGCTAACAAACGCCCGGAAATCTCGCTACAATGCCGATTCGGTCCGTTCGGAAGGCAAAAGCGCCAGCAAGACAAGCGTCGGTGGTCGCATGGCGGCGGGTGGCCTATCACAGCAGGGCAACGATATGCTAGTTATCGAGAAATCCATCCCGGTACGCCATTTCGATGAGGATGAGATCAACATGAAACTAAGCCGGTTGGCTCAAGTGCACCTGCTGGTCGATCATTTGCTGTCGCTCGAGGAGTTCATCAACATCCCATCGATCTATGGGCCAGTTTGTGAAGCCTACCTGGCACAACGACCACTCAGCTATCATCAGGTGTACAACCGAGATACCGATCTCCTAGAGCTGGACGTGAATGAAGGGCAGCTCGTCAGTCTGACCCACCAACTGCTGCCCTGTGCCAGGCGCGTATCGATGTCTTCGAGCAATATGGTGCAAAAGCTTGAAACGGTCTTCTACCAGAACGCACAGCCGATCTTGCCGGATCGGTTCTATCCACATTTCCGCCCGCAAGAGGACAGTGCCACGAGCGACGAGCAGATGTTCTGGTGTCTGGAGTATGATCGAATTGAGCGATTGTAAGTGAATTTGATAATGATACGAATAAAAAGCATTTCCACCATCGAACCAGTGTTGATCTTACCTGGTACGGCTGATTGTTCACCCAAAAAAGCATTGCTAGAGAACTGCAGTAGGTATGTTACGCACGATCGCTTCTTTCAGTCGTTCTTTATTTGATGTTCGTGTTCTGAGGAAGCTTGTGTTGTTTACCGGCTCTGTTCTTAACCTTTTTTTTGTTTAGTCAAATTGTCTGCAAAGAAGGTGTAAAGTCTCTTGCTGCAGTCACTAGATTTTGCTAACCGTCACCAGGAGAAATGCGAGATGCCATGCTAGCAACGCTACCTGCATTTCCTTTTTAGGGGGGGAATCGTGTATAAACGAGGTTCCGACCCGTACTCCTCAGCAGTCAAGCCCACCTTAAAATCCGCGTAGCTTCTTTCAATGGTTCTAACGAGTGCTAAACGCTAACAAGTGGTGTGTGGGGTTACAACACACGCAGCTAGCGTCGCACATGCACCGGAAACCTAATGAGTAATTCGATCGATTGAGAGAGTATTTCCGCACATCACTGTAAAGAGTGATTGTTTCCAATTGTGTCTGTTGTGTTCGCTGGATGTCGATTCACGAAAAGAGGTGTCCTGAGATGGGCAGCAACCATTTCACATAAGTTGTACCGAAGTTGGCACAAGCAAATGTGCGTTTCTAATCGTTCAGCAGTAGCTCTCACTATCACGCAGGCAACAATCTGTCCCACGGATCGGGATTAATCACACCACAAGCTAGCACCTCTTCTTCTTCTGCCTACAGCCAGTTTTTATCTCTTGCTTCTCAACTGTTTCTCTTCAATAAATACGGAAATCATACCAGAATGGAACAGAATTCTATTAGCGGTCGGTGTGTTTATGTGTGGTGTCTTTGAAATGGAAACTTATTTAAATTTGGAGATAAAAAAGAAATGCAAAACCTGCACACGTCTGTCGGGCTACACAACGTACCTTCCCTCTTTGCTCTACCCCGCACACACTCTCTCTCTCTCTGTGTCTAGCTGTCTACGTATTCGCTTATCAGTCAGGCACAGGCAACAGACATGCCACCGTTGTACACGCGGTGCAAGAGGTGATTACAGCAGCGGCAGCAGGCTATGGTAGGATGCGGAACGAGCAAAGATGTTGGTAATGCTGCGCGCGGAAGGGGTGTCTAGAACTTCTCTTCCTCCAGACCGTGCTTGAAGCACAGCAGAACTGGCACCGATTCACCGTCGATGTCGCGGTACTCGAGCATGGCAATCAGACCATCGCAGTCCATCGATTCGCCGGTGAAGAACTGCAGATCCTTGAAGCGTCCGAGCAGATCCTTCATTACCTTGTTGATGTTGGTCTTGAACACCTCAACCTCTTCGGGCGACTTCTCTTCGAGCTTGGTCACAAGCCTATATATGGGATGGGATGAGATAGAAAACGGACGAAAATCAAAAACATGGCTCCCTAGGATCGTCGCCATAGTGGCGGAGCCTACAATGGCGTCCACAGGGGTTCATCAACCTCAGCAAACGCGAAGGTGGCGTGTGGCACGATACTCACTTCTTCATGTAGTCCTTCAGGTAGGTGGTGAACTGTTTCTTGTCGGAGAAACCGGTCTCGACGAGCCGGTGGTTCAGGACGATGTCGACTCCGCTCTCGGTGGCCGTATCCGTGCCTTCGTCAGCTTCCTCGGCCGATGGGTTGGCACCATCCAGCTGCACATCACCCAAGGTGCGCGATACGTGCTTACCGTACACCTCGTACATGACGTTGTCCACCAGCTTTACCTTGTAGGTGTCCGAGAACATCTCGTCACCTGAGCAGCGGGAAAAAGGGAAAGGCGAAGCGCCGCGTTAGCGATAAAATTAGACCATTCTTTTCGGGTGGTGTAGGCTGGAGGATGAGGGGGGGTGGGCAGCATGCTGAGTCATCCACTGCAGTCCAGCACTCTTCGTAGTTTTCCCCCTTTGTTTACGCCACGACAACTCAATACTCCTTTCTCCAATGGAGCCGTAGCCGTACGACCCGCTAACCAGACCCAACGAAAAGAGAGACAATATGGAATGCATCGGCAGCTGTTGGAGCATTTTAACACGTATACACTCCGTGTTCCGTATTTAGGAATGCAGTAGCACCGTAACGCTACCCGATGCACGGCCGGTGTACACGTCTCAAGGGCCCAGCTTTGAACGCGATTTACACAGTCGTGCGGCCTCAAGGACCAGCAGATTGATGGTTTATCCGATGGCGCGGGGTTGGCCGAATCACTTACCGGTAAAGATATCCTTCCAAATTTTCATTTTGCCGGAGGATGGAGAAAACTACGAAAACTACGGTGCTTCCACCTGAGGATCTAGCCGGAAAAAGGAACTGTCATCTAGCCGGAAAAAGAAATTGTCATGGCGCGTCACCGCAGGGCTGTCACTTTGGAGCACGCTCACAGTTTACGAGAATCGCCCAAAGGATTTGTTTCCCGGTTTCTATCCCTCGCCGGTTGCTTAATTTCGATTTTCTTATCATTAATTTGTGGATTATTATTTTGAGAAACTATCCTCCCCCCCCCCCGTGAGATAGATACTTTCTCTCCACAATCAGGTTGGCCCCACATATTCGACCGTTTTATTTTGAGTGGATTGTGTGAGCGAGTCCCGCTGTCATCGCGCACTCTGCTGTCATTTTCCGCAATTTTCTTTTTTATTTTCCAAAACATCACTCCACACAACCCGTTTTCTGCCACATCTCGATCTCGGAAGCCGTCGTTCGTTCCGGCCAGCGAATTCTGCGGACGTGGGTTACTAAATCGACCGACTAGCTGGCTAGGTGGACCGGTGCGGCTCCCTGTGAAATGTGTCTTTTCGCCGATCGTTCGTTTGCTTGGCGTACAACTCTGTTCCGTTCGACGAGCGACACCGAAACACAGCGAACGAGGGGAACCCTTTAGCCGCTGTACCGTTTTGTCGGAAACCCTTGCGCCACCAAGAGTCTGATACATTTTTAAACACCCGTAATCACACCACCAGTGGCGGACGGACTCCCCAGGGAACACAGCGAAACACAAGCCTTAATATCGAGCACCGGGAGGACACTTGCTCCTGTAGGATCCTGTTTACTAGAGACGGAGCACGGGAAACTAGGGCGTCTATTATTCAGCATTCACACCGCAGCGCACAACACAGCAACGCACACACGCTTTACAGCCGAGAGTTTCCGTTCCGTAGGACTGAATCGCAAATGTCAACCAATCAATAGAGCAATAGCGAGGGTATCGGTCTAGGTTCAAGGAAATGGCCACAGTCGAAGCGATGCTGGCATCGGAGCAAACAACCTGCCCCGGAGGTGGCGGTGGTGGCGGCGGCAGCAGCTTAGGAACGGAGTGGCAACCCATCACACTCACTTTGGTAGAGTACCCCAAAGGTAAGGGCGATCGGTACGGTACAGCAGTTCGATGATTATTCAACGTGCCACATCGTTTTCACGTTTCGCAGGTGACTTGTTTGGAAAGCTGTTGGCATGGATCAGCCTTGCACCGCTGGGCATCGGAGCAGGCTTTGTCGCACTGATACTGTTCCGGCGTGATCTGCACACGATCGTGTTCTTTGCCGGGACGCTCGTGAACGAGTCCATCAACATGATGCTAAAGCACTGGATACAGGAACCGCGGCCCGTTTCACGTGCACAAATTTGGAACGAATACGGCATGCCTTCATCGCACTCGCAGTTTATGTGCTTTTTTGCGACCTACGTGCTACTATTCATTTTTATAAGGTAAGTCACCATCCATAAGTGCACGTACAACGGTGGGTTAACATTTTTCTTTCTTTTCCTCTTTTTCCATGGCCTGATTGTTGGCTGCAGACTGCATCACATGAACAATAGTAGTAGTGCAAGGATCGAACGAATCGTTCGGTTACTGATGCTGGCCATCTGCTGGGTGGCCGCGTTTCTCGTGTGCTTCGGTAGGGTGTACCTACTGTACCATACCGTGCGGCAGGTGATGATCGGTGCCCTCATCGGTTCCGTGACCGGTGGGCTGTGGTTTGCGCTAACGCACTGCGTCCTCACGCCCTACTTCCCGATGGTCGTGACGTGGCGCATATCGGAGCTGTTTCTACTGCGGGACACGACACTCATCCCGAACGTGCTGTGGTTCGAGTACACGGCCACCCGCCAAGAAGCTCGGGCACGCGCCCGCAAACTAGTGAGCATGAAATCTCA
>NC_064877.1:32010000-32017500 GCF_943734665.1 Anopheles aquasalis | reverse complement strand
TTTCTTTCTTTTCGGGATTCTTCCCTGTTTTATTTAATTCGATTTTTCGCACCGCGCTGTTTCGTTTCACGATTTTAGCCCAAGAAAGTACAGCAACGCATTCTGAATTCAAGCAAATCCGGACCAAAACAAATCGCTCAGCCAATCAGAACGCCCGCGCCAGCATCTGCAACTATTTTCTGCGAAATTCGCGTCAGTGCCTTTTGTGAATTAGCATATTTCACTGTTGGTTTTATGCATCTGGTTGAATAATCTTAACAAAAACCATCGCTGCTCTGCAAGATGGTTCGTGTGACTGTGCTTTCACCGCTGTACCAGCTGTTGCCCGTTGTGATAACGCTACTCTCAATAACTGCGTGTGGCCTTTGTGATGACTCCAGCAAATTGCAGCGAAAAGTAGGACGCCAAATGCACCCCACCGGATCGCGACTAATTTGCTCTTCTCCGATTGATCTTTGTCCTCCCTCCCGGCAGCTAAGAACGACACTAAATCCCCATTGTCCGTCCGATATATGCCAGAAGGATGGACTCATTACCGTGGTGCATATTACGGCGGAATCCAATACCGACACGATTCACTATGTTTGGGATTTCACGGGCAAACCCACCGTGATGGTGGCGCTAACCGGCAAGCATGCCGAGCTACGCATTGACTGGAACGATTTTCTGCAGAATCGGCCAAAATCGGTCAACTTCACCGAACAACCGCAGTACACGTTCATGGCAGTTATCAATCGGGTACGTAAATGTGGGCGTCGAGCTGCGCTCAGATTGTATGATGATTCATCCCGTTGACCCTTTCTTTTGTTCGATTAGATTTTCCAGTACGACGACACTAATGACCGGGCGATACTGGATGCGGCCTCGAACGTATCCGTGTACGATCCGCACAACTTTACATGGAATCGTACACTACTGTGGTCGAATGAGCAGGAGGCGATGCTTGCGATCAATGCGGGTAACGATTTTCTCTTCAAGGTAGGTGATCTGGGGTTGCTGCGTTAATCCAAGGCCGCGAGTACCTTCAATATCGATTGAATATTTGAATCCAAGTAGCAATGGCTATCGCATGGATGATTGAAAATCGATACGCCCTTATGACTGCCGCCGTCTGGCTGTAACTAACGATATGTGATCATTTCCCCATCCCACCCTCCGGCAGCTTAACGCCTACTCTACCAAGGACCATGGTATGGACTTTCCGCATCTGTTGCACTCTTCGAACGCCACCCAGATCGATATCGTGTTCAACAACATCACGAACCGCTTCTCGAATCCGCGATTCGCCATCGAGCTGGTGTTTGTCGTGTCGGAGCAAAGGGTCCAGAATTCGGAGTTCCAAGTGACGAAACGCAAAACGCTCGATGATGAGCACACGCCCGGTATTTTCGAGATCGTTGACGTGATGTCGCCTGGTGTGTTTACGTTTAAGGCCGGCGGTTACATCGAGTACCGACCGGTATCGTACACTCATCCCGAACGGGACGTTGCAACGTCCACGGAAACGCGGCAAAGTCAACCGGCGAGCATCGAAACACCGATCGCGGCCCTCAACTCAACGCTAGCTTACGCACTGTTCGGCGATGCCTTGGATCAGAATCTCGTCCAGGGCATGAACATTTCCTTCGGTGTCAGTGAGGACGGATTCTACCGTAAAACGAACTACACCACCATGACGTTTCAGGTCGGGTACGGAGTGCCTCCGGTTGAGGAATTGTCCGCGTTCGTACTGGTTGTGGCCGGAATCGGCATCGGTATACCGTTGGTGGTGCTGGTTGCAAGTGTTATCTACGTTTGTACTAAAAAGATCCGCAATCGGCGCGATCGATACCAGTCGGAACGACTGTAGAAAACCATTCCGTTCCACTGTCGAGCATGGTTTGTGTTGGCAAAGTGCTCCTCGGGTGTACCAGGCCACGGTGACGGTGATGATCTCTTTGCCTTCTTGTAGATAAACCGAGGAATGTGAGTCTCTTCCTTGCGGATAGATTTAAGCGCACACATACACCCGCGAAGATTACTTCTTCGTCACACTGGTTTGTTGCCTCGATTGAAATGCAATCGCACGATTAGAATGAAATATATATATATGGGTTGGCGAAATGTTGATGAAATAAATTTGTTTAGTTTTGTAGCAAAACCTTCATGTATGCGCATTCCTTTATTTTTACCTCTAGTTCCGATTGGTACGTTTATTGGATAATGATTTACGATTTAAACCAAGTCTGTCTGATTATAGATGGGAATAGGTTCATAAGTACACACTCAGCTTGTGCGAACACGCTGATACCATTTCCGTTGGCGCTATCACACCGTAAACTCACTTACATCCTGAATGATCTGCATCTTTTCGGCTAGTTAGCGTATATCAATATAAACGAGAGATTTTAATTCGATTGAGCCATTCGCATAAGAGGCGAGCACTCGACAACGGTTAATCATTGAGAGGCTACTAAAGCCATTAATCGGAAAAAACGATGTCGTCATCATTCCGTTGGCTAGCCGTACTCCTCATTACAGTACTCTTCAAGCTGGGTGCCAGTGTAAGTACCCATCCGTTTGCACATAAGATTCCATTCATGTTTTGTTCATCATTCAAGAAATCGACCATGGAGCAAATGGCAAAGACCAGCGCTATGATGCGTTCCGTTTGCATAGGCAAGCATAAGGCCAGCGTGGATCTGGTGGATGGGTTGGGCGGTGGGCAATTCGTCGACGTGAAAGAGCTCAAGTGCTATGCGAACTGCGTTCTGGAAATGATGCAAGCGGTAAGTAAAACCCTGCCCGGAGATGCCAGGTTGTGAGAAGCTCCATAAACTCTGCCCTTGTTTGTTCGTGTCTACGCTGATTAGATGAAGAAAGGAAAGGTAAATGCCGACAGTGCAATTAAGCAGATTGAACTGCTCATGCCAACAGAGATTGCCGAACCAACGGTAACAGCATTTGATCTTTGCCGTGATTCAGGTATGTCCACTCCTCTTCTATAAGCTTTTCTAATCACTTGAAGCAATCGGATTGCGTCTGAATTCCAGCAAACGGCATCAAGAATCACTGCGATGCTGCCTACGCCTTGCTGCGGTGTCTGCATAAAAATAATCCCAAGTATTTCTTTGCCTGATGATCTGCGGTCATAATTAGCTACAAGAAACGACGAATATGAAAAGAGCAAAACTAAAAAAAAAATATCATCATTATAAAATATTCGCAGAATGAAAGAAAACTCAAGTTTACTTACAATTTTTAATATTTATATTTCACTATCCAATTCCGAAAAGAATCAGACTCGCGCTGGTGCTTCGACCGACCAAATCTTTCTCACGCATCCCCCAATACCGATGTCGTTGTAATTGAAGCGCAGTAAACCTCCGAGAGTAACCGCGGATAGAATGAGCAGCAGGCCATGTGCCAATTTCGGTACAAAATTGCCAAAGAGAATCGGCCTCACATAATCCGTCACGATAGCTTCCAGCCCCCAATGCTGATGCATCACGATGCTGACGGCCATGGCTGTATCCGTGGCCAACGAGGGGGACAACAATCCTGCCGGAATGATACCAAGCAGGGCTACCGAAAGGACTCGTTCCGCTTTCCACAGAGTAACATGACCACCGCTGGGACTGGAGGTTTGGTGTACCGGCGAAACGCTAAATCGGCGTACTGCTGTTGTAAACATCGGGACACAGCAGGAATCCGTTTTTTTGGCCGCTAATCCATCGGATCTCAGCGCTGCTACAGGTGCTGCTGCAGAGCTTCTACTCGTTTTTATCCTCAAAGGCACCAATGATGGTTTAAACAACGGCGAACGAAAAACACAAAACGCCATTTCCACACTCGTCTGGGTTAAATGCAAGCGAAGCAAAAAGTGTGCCAAGGACCTTCGTGCCGTCCAACAACCTGTTCTAGAGCGCTGGGTACTTGGATGCGCACAATGGGTCATACGTGCATAAGTAACTGTTTTACTATTATTTTTCTATAGTTATCGTTGTATAGTATTAAAATTATCGTTAAACTAATAGCCGGCGGGGACGTTGGTTTGAAATTTAAGGAAAAACAAAAGATGGATTTTTTTCATAGAAGCAGCGGACCAGCATCAAAGAGGCTTCACAGTGATCCCTGATGTCTCTGCCTAGGATTAATAAAAAAATCAATTCTTATCATCCACCTGCTCAAAATATTATTCTATCCTTACCAACGTCTTTGCACGCCGCCAGTGCTAGTAAAGCATCGTTTTTTAATTCATCAGGGAGCATCGTCTGAAGCTGCTTCGATGCCTTTTCATAATTAACCTTGCCTTTACGTGCGAGCTGCATGATGTCAAGCAAACAGCTAAGGTAACATTTAAATTCCTTCGTTTCCGCAAACAGTCCTTTACTAACATTATTAGCATCAACTGCAATTAAATGGGGGAGAAATTAAATTTTAAAACCATGATAATCGATTTCTTGTACGCGAGGATACCATCTGGGACACCGGGGTGCCTCGATTGGCAAACTTGGCGGAACGTGATGGCCGTGTTCTGCAACTGCATCATAGTGATTCCCTGCCGAAGAGGTACAGTTGGAATAAATACATGAATGAATACAATTTTTGCAATTACAGAATTGCCAAGCCCTCCCGGGTCCTGCATTTATAATGCAAATTTATTTTAAACGAGGAGAAGGTCACGACGGCTACACGATCCAAAACATCTCCACCAGATACCATTTCGAATCCAATTTACTCTTCACTGTACCTGGAAATTACTAAGAAATTACGACCATCTTTATCCGTTCACCTCCATCCAGCCGAGAGATCGCAAGAGCCAGGATTCAAGACGTCTTAAATTTTGAATAAACTCAGTAGCTTATAATCCCTTTTCTTCGGTGACTAATTTCCCTGGCTTTTGGGTAGTCTTCGCTCTGAGTAGATTGTTTGAAGGGAGGAGAACCAACTGTTGCGCACTCCACATCCAAGAACTAGGGAATCCAGCCGGTCGGTCAGGGAAACCACTAACTGTTGACCCACGTGCGTTTTTTGTGACTCTCTTCCGAAAAAAAATCTGAGTCGAACGGTAACGTGTGGGATACTAATCACCGATCTACGCGCGATACGGTCACATCATTGGTCGTTTACCGGCCCCAACAACTGCCTCGCCAGGGCGCTACAATTTTAAAACAACATCAATAAATGATGATTGCGTGCCCCAATGAGTGCGGATCAAGGAGCAAAAACTATCGGCCCAACATGAAAACAGCGCCGCGAAGCCCATTGGCCTTCTGCCAATTATAGTCTTGTGCATATCAGTGCATCATAAATTACAGGTAATCATTATTGTAACGGAATACAAATATCCGCAGAATATTTACATATTGCAATCGATTGTCGCACAGAGTGCTATAAAAGCGGACCTGCAGTGGCGGCATTTCTGTCTATGAAGAGACACAGTGGCAGTAACCTCGCGAATATGATCCCGTTAACAGATCTGGTTATCGAAGAGGGCATCACACCGATACCTACACTCAGTGTCTTGATACGGTTCATCATCGTGAAGTACTACTCAAGGTACTACAGCTTCTGCAGCATCGGGCAGGATTTTCTGACCGACGTGACCATGGCGCGTATTACCCTCGATGCCACAGCTTCGGATTTAAGCTACCGGCGTTTGCAGCTCGCGATAGATAATGGCTGCCAGGCGTTCGTAGTGGAAGAACCGGGCATTCTTTGGTTTCTGGATCAGTACATTCCAGCGCACCACAGCTCACAGCAAAGATCGAAGGACAAAAGCGTACTGTTCTTAGTCACGAAGCGCAACAGTGACTCCGTGCTGAAGCTTATTCCTCAACACGTGGCCCTCAGAGGTACACCAATTCCAATCCAGTGAAGGTACAACGAGATTGATCGATTTAAATCTGATTCTAGACATCCTTAACGTCCTAATAATCGTGTACAATGCTGAGAATTTACGACCAGATCGGTTGTACACTACGGTTATCTCCTTCACGGGAGTACAGCAATCGAAACTGGATCACCGGACATCACTGCGAATCATCGAGGTCGATTGGAGCAACTGGAAAAGAACTCATTTTTCCCCGACAAATTGACCGACCTTCACGGATTCGTACTTCGATTAGGTGCATTCAACTATTTGCCTTTCTCCCATTTTGAGCATATGGTAAGTGGTCCCTGGATTTGTGATGCCATCTATGGAAGATATGGTGCTGTATTCTGTACTTCTTCTAGGGCCCGGGCTTTGGTAATGCATACGATCCAGATACAGGAGAACGTTCGATTTGGCTAGATGGTTCAGAGCTGAGGCTCTTGGTATCGTTCTGCCAGTGGCGAAACTGTAACATTCTCGTCTTTACAGAGGATGAGGACGAATGGGGCATCGTTTACGCAAATGGCAGCGGTAACGGAGCGATGGGGGGTGTAGCGGAGCGTCGTACAGATCTAGCGCTAGGGGCGATATATTACTGGCTAGCACCGTACAACTTTACTGATTACACGATGAGCATTAGCCGTTCGGGAGTAACGATGTTAGTACCTAGACCTCACATGCTTCCTTTTTGGTACACTCCCTTTCTCTCCTTCTCCGGTGTCCTCTGGGCGGCTGTGCTTTGCACCTTACTCGCAGGCATCGGTGCTGCTTGGTACATCGGATACTTCCGGTATCGTTTGCTCACATCATACAACGCGGAACAACGGAACGTGACGGAGCGGCTTTCGCTTAGCGATGCAATCCTCATGGTGGTCGGTTTCTTCGTTGCCCAATCCGCCTCGATCCGCAACGATTTGTGGTCCTGTGTGGTACTGTTTGCGTCGCTTCTGTTGGCCGGTTTTATGGTGAGCAATTGCTACAGCGCAGGACTGGCCAGCGTAATGACGGTGCCACAGTACGAACATTCCATCGACACAGTGATCGACTTTGCCAATAGCGGGATCCAATGGATTAGTCCGACAGCTATAATTTTGGAGGGGATATCTAGCGCCACGGAGGTAACAGTTAATCAAGCGACACCCCACGGACCAGAGGATCGCTATTTTAAAAATATAAATTTACATATTTTTAGCCTCACATGAAGAAAATTGAATCCACCTTTGTACTGGCCACGGGTGCTCGGGCAGTAGAATACGCTCGCCAGGGACAGTTTGGGTTTATCATCGAACGGGCGCAGCATGGCGATTTTGCGCCGAGCAACTACCTTGAGCGAAACACATCCATCCTGTACCAAAAGTTGCTAGACGACATGTACTATCAGAACTGTGCGGCAATGAGCACTAAAACCAACCCACTGTTGGCTAACCTGAACGATTACATACTGCGCGTGCAGCAATCGGGCCTTCTGTACTACTGGGCCAACATAGCGGCCATTCGATACCAACCGACGGACGTGTTCCGTAACATCGAAAATGCACGACAACATCATCATCTCGGCGACGGAGCAATTCCCCTACAAGTTGGCCATTTTATTGGAGCATTTTTCATTCTTGGTTACGGATTGCTGTGTGCCGGAGTTATCT
>NC_064877.1:32000000-32007500 GCF_943734665.1 Anopheles aquasalis | reverse complement strand
AATTGTATCGAAATGCAAAACTATCAAGCATAGCAGAGTGAACACGTACGGATCGAACACCAGCTGACTGATGTACTCGCGTGGCATCCCCGGAAGCTGATGGGCAAAGACACTGTGTAAACCGAGCAGCCACAGCATGGACTGTTTCGTGACCGGCTTCGTCAACGAATTGCCAACCACGTGAAACTCGATCTCGCGTCGATTCTCTTCCGCTTTGGCCGCCTCGTCACGGGGTGCATTCGGTGGAAACACGACTTCCGCTCGGCTGGCGTAGTTTGAATCGTTAATACGCTTCAACGCCCTTGCTACCACCTCATCCGACAGATCTTCACAATCGAGCTCCTTCTTGAACCGCTTCGTATCGCTGAGCAGCTTTTTACCACTCGACGATGAAGAACCGTCATGCTGGCGTTTGCTTTTGTGCAGCATCAGCGCGGCCGATGGTTTGAAGTTGGCCGACCAGATAGGTGAATCCTCATTGACCACCTCCTGTTTGAGCGCTTCCAGGAACTTTGGCAGTTGCGTGAGCATGATGCGCTTCTCGGGAGGCATACGATCGCGTTCCGTTTTGCACTTTGCCAGCAGCTGCTGATAGACGTACTGATAGACCGCTTTGAGCAACGTACGACCGAACACGACCGACGTTTCGAAGTGGCGCAATGAACCACAAAAAGCCGGTACATGGCAGAATACTAGCCAACGGGTGTAGTTAATTTTGTAGTTCGAAACGTCTTCCTGATTCACCAAGTCTTGCCGTGCGCCCGGAGCCTCAAAGTTCCAGTGGTTGAGACAATGCAGAAACGTTTTCGCTACCTCCGTCATAGAATCGAGCTCCGACTGATGAAGATGACCGTATCTGCAAAGTACCATAAGGAATGTAAAATACTTCGACCTTTCCGGCAGTACACGAGCGCAGCCTTACTTGTAGAGAACGAAATTGGTGACTGCTTTTGATATGGAAGGCTGCTCGAACGGTGGATCTCCCAGTGGTCCTCGTATGACTGCTTGCGTCCGAGTGAGAATGCACTGGCGCAGCAAACGAAACAGATACGCGTACACCTTTTTCGTATCAGTGTCCGTCTCCCGGAGCATGCTCATGTACAGGTTCTCGACATCCACGATAGCGCCGAGCAGCTCGTTCATCTGATCCTCGCTGATATCCCCCAGATGACGAATGTGCATCTCAAGGCTATGTTTACAGTTCGGGTTCCTACATTCTTCCCCAAAGTCCGGGCAGTAATCGACCTCCACATCCTTATGGCGATACTCTTCCGGCGTTTTCCACCCGGTGCAACGACAGTCGGTACCCTGGCATGAGGAGTACATCGACAGCTTGGTCAGCTTTTGGTTCCGAGGCATGCGATAAACCTGTAAGAAGGATTCAAATGAAGATGCGTCCGGGAACCGAAATTGCAATCATTCCCCCGTACCCTGTGCTTGCGCTGCATGATCCTCTCGATGCTGTCTTGGCGTGTTTTTTCCTGCGATCCGCCCTGATTGCCGCTCTGGTTTGAGTCGGGGTTTTCCTGCTTCACCTCCACAGTGTGATTGTTGGTTTGCTCACTCATGATGGATGATTTACGGTGGATTTTTCTTTCGGGAATCGGGGAACTGCGCTGGAACTTTGGAGATTTTAGTTTGTTTTTTGTTTGTTTTTAGTTTTTGAGCTCGTAGAAGTTGCCCAAGGTTATTAGATTGCAGCAGGCTGCCCAAGGTATGTGCAAAGGGCGCGATGTAAACAAACCGCTCCTAGGGATGGACATGCCTAGTTTGAAAAGGAATAAATTAAGTAGTTTACAAAGGAAGCAGCATGGAATTGTTTTAATGCAACATCTAGATAATCTGAACTGACTCTGCTAGACTGCTGATACCAGAATATCATATTCTGCCGCAAATATTGCCAAAATTAAAATGACTCTTGAAGGCAAGCGGTGACGTTTCCGTCGTTCATAATTGTCTCGGGTTCCTGTGCTGCGTTAATCGATGTTGAGTTTGCACGGTGGTTTGGTGAAACGAATTGGTGTGATAACAACGTTACTGAGAGGCACAGTCCAACCCGGAATTCGAATAACGAGCGCGATAAACATGCAGGAATCTTACCCGGTTATCGCTAAAGTTCCCACGCACATACTGACGTGGGGAAAATGGATCGAGGAATCGCTCGGAGATCAGAAGGAGATCGTGCTCTGCATCACCGGTAATCCGGGGTTGCCAGGATTTTACACAAAATTTCTGTCCACAGTGCACGAGTGTTTGAACAAGGAAATGCCCGTATGGGTCATTGGTACGTAGAGATAAATCGAGGGGTGGTGAATCGCGGCTAACACATTCCTGTTTTTCCCCCTTTTCCAGGTCAGGCTGGTCACGATGAGGCTGACGAGAACCCGTACAAACGGCCGACGAAACCACTGAAGGGTAATGAAGAGCTCTATAACCTGAGCGGACAGCTGCAGCACAAGATTGAGTTTATTCGCAAATACGTCCCGGAAGATGTAAAGATCCATCTGATTGCTCATTCGATCGGATCCTACATGGCACTGGAGTTGCTGAAGGTACCGGATATAAGTGCCCGGGTAAAGCACTGCTACTTTCTTTTCCCAACCCTCGAGAGAATGGCAAGCACGAGAAACGGATTTATCGTGACACGGTTGATCAATCCGGTATGGTGCGTCTGGCAATGGTTTTATCGGGTGTTCGCGATGCTGCCCCTGTTTGTGCGTACGTGGATAATTTACATCTACTTCCTGATCGATAGAATCCCCAAGTGCTACTTAGGAACGGGTTTGAAGTACATGAACCCGGCCGTGATTGATAAGATTTGGTTTCTTGCCATCGACGAAATGAAAAAGGTGAAGGAGCTCGACGTCAACACCCTGTCCGAGAACAAACACCGAATCAAGCTGTACTACGGGACGACCGATGGATGGGTACCGGTTAAGTACTATCATGACCTAAAGGCACGCCTTCCGGACATAGATGCTGAACTTTGCACAAAGAAATATGATCATGCATTCGTTTTGCGCTCCGCCGCACAGATGGGCTTTACTGTTGGTGAGTGGATTTTGAAATATCGTGTTTAAAAAAAATCTTATTTATAAGCAACCTAGTTGCATATGCCGGTACTATGGTGATTCTAAGTTGTTGAAACGAAAACCACAGGAATCCTGGCGTTTTCTGATAACGTGATGCTGTGGTCTGTAGTCGCGGTAAAATTGAATAAAGTGATTAGAACGATAATTAAACGGTCAATTATTCATGTTAACTTAGTGACATAACTTGCGAGTCCTCCCATTTGCATAAAAACATAATTTCATAGCATTTTTTCTATTTGATTCAACTTGCTTATTGGAAAAAGAAAGAACACAAATACTCGCTGCTACCATTATCATCCATCATATTAATTTTGTTTACGCAGTCATCGATAATGATGGTATAAGTAAGAATTACATGTAATATTTCCCTCAACATTGAAAGAAAATGAATCCCCGAGTGGACTTGCGCAGTACTTAGATGAATAGTCAACGTTCCCACACCACAGGCTGAGCATATCTTCTCTAAAATTATATCACCTGGTATCTTCTATGTAGTAAACTTTACACAAAACCGGTAAATCCTCTAAATTCGGATAACTGATATTGATTAAATTAAACATTGATAATGACAAAAGAAAGAAATACTATCCCATACTAAATACTAAAACCGTACTGGATGGCAGATAGTCTAACGATTATGAAAGGGAAGCAGTTAACAAGTTCGTAATCGTTGCTCCTCATAATGCCATAGTTATGTTTCACTAAAAAGCATTATTTGTAAAACTTATCACATCTGGTTTAAATGGCGCGTACATAACTGTACAATTTCTACTGAGCTCGCTGCTCTGGAAAAATGCTCCCCAGTCGTTCCTCGATGAACGGTACTCCTTATCGAAGAGAGGATTTTCGTTTGTGTTCATCCATTACAAGGATGGTGCTGGCATGTTACTCATGGTGAGGATTGGAAAAACACATGTTCAATGCCATCGATAGGAGTACACCGTGTATTTTGTCCGAAAAGGATGGAAAACGCGAATACTCGTCTGCTGTAACCCGTCGTTATCTACCTCCATAGTTTTGCTACTCCCCAACAACCTTTTACGCCGAATCATAGCAGAGGGTGTGGAAAAGGGTGTGCAGTGAGTTTCCCACAGCCCACACGAGTTTGTGCAAAGTGTTTGGTAACCATCGGGCTGGCAAAGTCATCGAAAAGTGTTCGCTACCACCAAAACAACAAAACAGTCACACAACGGTCCACAAGGTACTAAATGTGTGTTCTGGTTAGTCTGGTGCTCCAACTGCTATAAGCATCTTTCATCCATCGTGACACTTTATTTCCTCGTGATACGGAGCGCCTGTGGAGCAGTCGCGCGGTTTTTATTGTTCGGTCACAATTTTTCGTTCTATTTCCGTACAAACGGAGAGGGTGTGGATCCCATCCGGCAGCTAGAGCTGGCCATAAGTGAAGCAACTCCCTGTAATCTGGCACGCCATTCGCAGTGCTCTCGGCTAGGAGCGAGCGCTAGTGGCAAAAATTATTGATCAGATTATAGCGAAAGGCACATCGATAAGGAAGAGGAAAGATTACCAAACACCATTACTAGGTAAATATTATTGTAACGCGAAGCGATAGTGTATGCTTTCACCGAGCCCAACTGAACATAGTTATGGCTGCGTGGTTGTGTATGGAAATCTGAATTTTAGTTAAATACGATGTAGAACGGTGGGGTATGTAGCAGTATTGGCTGTTGTTCTCAATAGCATTTTTTTTTGTATGGTGATCTGTGCAAACAGAAAAAGTACAAGGAACTTGGCATTAGTCCTTGCATTTGCTCGTTGCATTTGGGTAAGAAATGTGCTCTTTGAAAAGCTACTAGCATGTCAACAGCTCTCCTTGAAAATGTGTCAATATCCAGACGTGTATTTCCGGCCAATTCTGTTCGGTGCTTATCGATAAAACAGTGGCACAAGCGCTACTGGCAGCAGCTGATTACAAAACGCAACACGTGCAGCAGAGACATACTGCGCGGCAAGTACGCTAGTGTGCTAGCAGTAAATTAAGCAATAAGCGCGCGGTACTTGAAAAGTCCCTCGTGCAGTTTTAATATTGTGTTCATCCAGGAGAGAAAATAACATACGAACATGGTAAAGAAGGAAGCGAAGGTACCTCACACACCACGATCACGATCAACCGCGATCGAGAATTATAGAAACACCGAGTTACTCTTGATGTATACTAAAGATGAGCGATTGATTGTAGAATTCGCGTCTCGACGCATGCTCTTCCAAACAGTAGCAGGCAAGCAGCAATAACGATAGCGAAACTTCCCCGATGCTATGGCAACGTTTTTTTAATGTGAAAGGCCGCCAAGCTGTGCACAACTTGGAAGACGAACCCGGTGCCATTGGTATTTATAGTTCTGGCCACCTGCTCCCGTTACCTGCTGCGATGTGAAGATCAGCTGCATCCGAGCGGATGGGTTGTGTCGATCGCGCGCAAGTAAAGTGAGATGATATAATAGCTTTTCCGGCGTTCAATCGCCACTTGCCGTCAAAGTAAACTGCGCCAGGTCTATTTGCTGAATGCTCGTAAAAGCCTCGTCGCGTCGCCAGCAGCCGTGCGCGATTGCAGAACCCTCCCCACTGCTCGTCTCAATTAAGAAAGAGAGAACGAGAGATTGGCGAACCGAATGATGCTCACCGTGACGCCGGCAAGGGGCCAGCCGGTGGCTTGTGGTACGGTAGCACCGTGGCGTAGTACCCGTCGACGCTCAGTCGATATTCGTCGTCTGTCGCCTATAGTCGTCGCCGTTCGCTCGAATTGCAAGAGCTGCGTTTGGAGCAGAGCGCAGCAGGGGCCACCCTTTCCTTCCGCCTGTCACGCCTTACACTGCCACTGCACGTGAGCGCAGTCGCTGGAGCGCACCCCCCCTTCTATCGCCCTTCAAGGTCTAGTGCGCGGCGTGTCGCCTACCGGCGGATACCGGCCTTGTACCGTTCGGCCCACCAGCAGCAGTTCGAACTCCGCCGTTTAACCTCGTTCCCTTGTGAAGTGTAAGTGGTAAGCAATCGTTAAGGTAATCACCGAAACGGAACTGTGCCCCCAGAGCACCACCAGTAGCAGGAGTGGATCTTCCTGATCCGGTGATCGTGTGTTTACGATTCGTTATTGGCGTGAAAATCAAAGTGAACGCAACGAGCTTTTGCAAGTGGTGCAACCTTTTTGTGAACTGTGTGAATTGTGTTAAAATTATGTAACGATCATTGTATTCGATCTAAATCAGGATACGAGCATGAACAACGACGATAATGCCATTCTATACCTCGCGAACAGCCAAATGGTACCAAAAAGAACAGCCAGGGCGTGTGTGAAGATCAAGCGCGATCGTACCGAGCGATGCAATGGAACGGCTGGCACGGACCAGAAAGGAACCCCCCTTATTGAAAGTGACCCTTTTTTGGCAGACTTCGTTTAATCGTTTACATAATCGACAATCCCTTCGTGGGCTAATGGCCACGGTTGTACGCGACGTCTTACCACGCGAGCGCACTTATTAATAGCCAGGAATTCAGGCGGCTACGGATGGCGGTATCGAATGGGAGAGGGAGGGTGGTTTTTATTTGCAAATCCACCCGACGTCGTTGTCGTGTCAAGTGATCACCACCGTGTCCGTACTCGAGAGTGATCGAGCATTTGCGTGAACCAAAGTGATTTCGGTTTGAAACCTCTGGGTCCACCGGTAACTCCGATATCCCGCCACGGTGCGGTGCTTCGATTTCGAGAAGGACGAACTACTAAGCACGTGATCACGTGAACAACTCTACGACTGCGAAGGATGTTCACGCCGTGGCGCAATGTTTCGCATTCGATTGTGAGTGCGGCGCGAATCGCGAACTCTCCCCCGGGCCAGTCAGTTATGCGTGTGAATCATCCATCTGTTTGCCAAATCGGAAGTCGGCATCACGGAGTCACGGAGATGATGTCATCAACAACGAACGCTTATTGTGTTCGGTAGCCGATTCGCCGATTCTAGAACCGACGCCAAAACCGAGTGTTGTCGTTCAGAAGACCCTGTGGCCTGTGGGAATGTTTTATGATGCGAGTATAACGAGCACAATAAGCAGAACCGGTTATGAGTTATGCCCTTAGTTGCGTTACGCTTCTTTGCAGCGGAGCATCATCGAAAGATGATGAATACGATCCAACGGAGATCACGGTGTTGGCAGTGCGTCCGTTTGAGCTTAACCGTGGTTCGGTAATTTCTTGCCAAAATAAGGCTCATTTCTGACGGTTTTTTGCGACGCAACCATTCAATTTATTTTTTTCTAGTCAATGGCATATTAAACTATAACTTTTGAAGAATATTTAGTTCTATTTTGGGGAATATTGGTTGAAAACTTCATCCATGGCATCAAATTCATGAAAGTGCGTCTGCGAAAAGATACTTTTTTCCGGTGCCCATCGTAG
>NC_064877.1:31965000-31987500 GCF_943734665.1 Anopheles aquasalis | reverse complement strand
TACCACCTATCATCGGTTTGCTATGTGGATTCGAATACCTCCCTCCTGTGTAATACTGTAGGAAATGACGGATGAAAAATCCGACGACGATGATGATATGGATCCGGAAGAGCTGGAAGAGGGAGAGATAGTGGACGGCTACTTATTGGAGACAGACGATCAGGCCACCGACGCCCCGATACCACCGGACTCCTCCTGCACTATCGTAGAATTGGAGGTAGGAATTGAAAGAAAATGATGATTGACTATTATGGTTGTAGTGTCCCATTCAGGATGCTATGGCAATACCGCTCGTCATTTGATCTGGTCTGTATGGTAACCAATATGTTCGAACTTTTGATCAATCCTGCTAAATTGTTGGCCTATCGTTTCCTAGTATTGCTATTTAGAAGCGTAATTATGTCCGCACATGTATTTCGTTAGTATCACAAAGCGTGAACCGTATTGCACATAAATTTGCATGCATTGCACATATTCCGGTGATATCTTCTACGTGTACCCGATACCCGATCGCTTATTTCGACTCTTTTTTCCATTTTTTTTGCAGGAACTTGAATCTAATCAATCCGGTTCGTCGGACAGTAACGACAGCTCCGACGAGAAAATGATGATTACCATTGGACCCGAAGATTCCAGCGAACAGCAGACAATTGAGTCCAACTAGGAAATTGGCACCGTTTTTCGTGTTTCCTGCAAAGTATCAAATTTAGCTAATGAGACGACGACCTATACCACTACGAGACACCGCAATGCCAGTGTCGTACTTGTTTAAGGAGCCATGTAAATGTATCGACTAGGAGATCGTACGAATCGATCGTCTAACCCTATCTATAAGCATCGAATTAAGATAGTCGCGTGTCTACCAACAGGACGAATCGGACTGATGGTACCAGCAAAAGCAACCAAGGGGCGATCGATTACCGAATCGTTTGCTCCTCTTTTTTTAGCACTAGACCAGTGTTTCAATGGCAGCGTTTAAGGAAAACTCACGAAACCCGTACGGAGGACATTTTGTACGCGTTCAATTTGCTGTAAATATTTTTTTTATTGTAACTTCAGTTTGCCACAAACCCATTTGAGTAGGTACAATTTGTTGAATTTCACTAGCAGATGGTTTTCATTCATGAAAGGGACGATAAAAGCTAACGTTTAGGTATATAAGCCCGGGCGGTAAGGGCATCTCTTGAAATTAAAAGCTATTTTATTTATTGCAATGTTTAAATTGTATGGCCTTATTTTTACTGTCGGATTCGGTCAAACGGACTATGTTTGATGTTTGGTTTTATGGGCCATGATTGTTTCGCTTCAATTGGCAGCACGTAATGATGCTACGACGTTTAGCTAATCTATTCGAGGGACATAGCCCGGTCGGAGCAGTATAGCAAATGGCACAGCGGGGGTAGCAGCGGGTCGGAGCATTTTTATTTGAAATGCTCATATCAAATGCATCCGTTGTAATCGCGATAAACGGCGCGGGGGGGGGGGGGGGAGGTTTAAGGAGAAAAAAGCAACGAAGTAGAACTTTAAATCAAATATTAAACATCCATCCTGCCACAAAGCGTTTGGGGAAGAAATGTGAGTCTCGAATCGTTTTATCCGATGGATGTGATTAATGAATGTCGCAATTTGCAAACATGTGGTAATTAACTAGCGTACATCCGAGGTTACTTTTGCGAAATGTTTACCACACGCTTGCGTGGGTTTTAAACTCTTTTTCTTAAGGCAATCATCCGAATGCCGAGCGTATTGATTTCTGTTTAGTGTAAATACGAGACATTACAGAGCGAACAAAGGCGAAGCGAATGTGGATTAGTGTCACGGATGTCACAATAAATGCCAACGTACCGAGGAACCGTTTGTCGCTTTCGGCGGGATGTTGAACACGATCTGGTAGTGGTTTGTCTAATGTTGTGTATTTAAACGAAGATAATCTTTAACAAGAAACTAGGTTTCGCTTCTGTCGAATAGCGGCCACGAGCATGGGATCACAACCCGAGGCAGCCGTGGAGTACGATTCTAGTGGTGCTCGTAGCAATTTAACCGTTTGCTGTAGATTGCTGCCTAGCGATTGTCCCATCTCCTCCAGAACGCTTCCGAAATATTCTTTAATAGACAAAAAAAACATATTTTTAAATGCATCTCGCAGATTGTTCGACATTCACCCACTGCCCACTTACCGATGTCGGTGGCCAGTTGTTTCGCTTCGGTCGGTGACAGGGCGCAGATATTCTCAATCTGTTCCACGTACAGTGCTTCCGATTCTTCCACGATCAAGGCCAAGAATACGTCGGCACAGGGCCGGGTCGAGGCGTAACGCGTGTCGGCGACCTCGAGTACCGCCTTCAGCACCGTGGCCGGCGCTAGCAGCAATGGTTCAAGGTGCTGCGGTAACGTTAGCAAATACTGGCAGATCAACGTAATGTACTCTTGCGGAGCGTAGCTGTAATCGGGCAGATTATCGGCCGCCACGGATGCCGGTCCGAGTGACCCGTTCGCTTGAATCTGTCGAAAGTGTTTCGTGATCGGTGAGAATGCAATGCGCAACAGTGTGTCGTGAATGTCCTCGCAGGTCCGCTTCATACGCTCATGAAACTCAGCAAAATGCTCGACGGTTGTGCCAGGTTGGCTGTCCATCGCCTGCTGGAATGTAGTGGCAAGCTTCTCGAACTCCTGTGCTTCACCCTTCGTTTGCAGCCGATAACCGAAACGAACATCGGCCGGATCGGAACGCAGCTGCTGCTGTTTCGCCAGAACACTCCGTACGAACGTTTGCTCCTGTTCGTGAACCGCCTGACGAAAGCTTCCGAGACACTGCAGCAGGACAACGCTCAGCTGCAACAGATTCCAATCGGTTTGATCCGGTTGGCTGGCGGCTAGTTGCTGCTGGCACCGATGGTATTGATCCAAGTAGGTTAGCAAACAGTTCTGCAAAACACTGCCCAGCGAGAGAAGGGAACAGTTTTGTGTGATCTCCTCACAGCGAGTGGCCGCTTCCGTTGTCCAGCGTAGTACTTTTGCGTTCGCACTCTCAAGGTTGTGCACACTATCCGAGGGCGTTGTGCCGAGAATGGACAAACCAGCGAGTGCCGCTTCCAGGTGTGCATTTTCAATGGTTGGATACTCTTTCAGGAAGATGCCGAAATAAACGAATAGTGAGGAAGATAGACGCCCGAGGACGATTTCGTCGTTACAAATGATTACATCTTGTTGCTGCTGCTGCTGCTTCCCTCCTAGTAACCACGATTCCATCTTGCTACCGGCCGCCACGTTCACTTGGGAGAATTGTTTCAGTGTCCAAAATTTGTCACCGGAACGCTTGAGAGCACTGCGCACAATGCTTTCCCGCGTTGGATCGAGGTTTTCCAGTGCTTCTGCCGTAGCCAGGACGCATTCGCTGGCGTCTCCAAAGGTTTGGCTACACCAGCGAAGGTGAGTTTTCAGTAGTTCCAGCAGAAGATCATAGAACTCCTTCAGTACATCCGAACCGCCACTCTCGCTGCTCTCGATTGCGTTGCGCCACTGATCGTGCACGAACGCCTTCAGCACGGTGCGGTAGTACTGCTTCAGCTGGGGCAACCGATCGATTCCCTCGAATATACCGACGTACTGCCGGCAGGCCACGGCATCCAGTGAACGCAACGCAGCCACTACCGACGGACTGATGAGAGCTTCGAGGCGGTTTTTGAAATACTCCACCTGGCTCTCGCGCTCCGAGTGTCCATGCAGGCCGATTTGGGCGGCCAAAGACTTCTGCAGGGACAGCAGCTTCCGGCTGGCCGCTTCAATGTCGGATTTCTCAAGCAGATCATCCAACTCCCCGGACAGCTTACCCCAACCGTCGGCTTCCTGGAGGCATTGCTTCGAAGCCTGCAGACGGCCCTTGATGGAATCGAGCCGCTCCAGAGTGGCCATGCAATCGCCGGTTTCCGTGTGCAGGTGGGATATCTCTCGCTGCACCTGGCTCATGCGCTGTTTCAGCAGCCCCGACTCAAGCTGCAGCATGTTGGCATCGTTGATGACCTTCGGAATGTTTTTCAGCACTTGGCCACCGGTCTGTTCCAGCGCCACGTTGATCTGCTGCACGTAAAGTTGCATCTTGGAGACGAGCGACGACACGAACGCCTCCTTCGACGAGGCATTTTGCGATCGTTCGTACGATTGGTTGAGCCAAGAACTCACATCAAAATCCTCGCCGGAGAATGCACCTATGTCCTGGGTCGGTGGAGAAACGTGTTATTCACATTTTCTATTGCATTTCAGGCGATTATTCTTCGATATTCCCCGAGTTAATACGTACCATTTTGCCAGCTCCTCCGTTTGTTTATGTTGACGTCCGCAATCTGTTGGTCGGCCATGGCCGGCTATACGACCAAATTGGTTTGGTGAAAAAGTTGGAACGCCATCGAAGAATTCGATATTTTGTTATTTACTCCCCTTATTTAATTATCAAGGATATAAGGACCGACGTACTGCGTAGGCGTGCCACAAAAGATGGTTTTCCGGTCATTATTCCACTTCCAATCTTTTGACTGGCCCAGCTCATCAGAACAAAAGGAAGATTTAGTAAATTTGGAAGCTTGCTGAAGAACATTTCGCAAACAAATAAGGTGAAAGGAACAATGTTTCTATTGAATATACACTAACATGGCTTGTACTCTCTTCGAATTATGTCGAATATTCAAATTTCACACCTCTTCGATACAACAAACCGTTCTAGTTTGCCGCTTCGTTCCATCACAGAGTAGGCAACGCACGTGGACGAGCTGTGTACCTTCTTCGCCAAATCATCTGATGCCCAGTCTACATGCAAAAAACAGCCTTACTATCTTCTCTCTGTTACGACTTATGAAATGCTTTGAATTAATCCAGCTAACTTGTAATTGTGCCACCAGCACCATAATTATTATGCTATTCCCCTAATCTAAACCTTGCCAAATACGATGCTATCTTTCTAGTACTTCCAAGGTTAACCTTGAACTTGTTGTTCAAAATTTTGTGAGCTCGCTCATTCAATCGCTATCAAATCACATTTCAAGTGCAACTGGAATGGATTCCGTAGTAAAAAGGGGCAGTTGCCAAACGATGTTCTCAAGGCCGTTTCGCTGGAGCACGTACGACTACATTGATTTCCATTATGGTCATCCGCTACGTGTGCGAAGCTGCGAGGACCAATTGCTAACCACATTCCTCGATCGGCTTCCAGACTGGATGAAGATTGTTTGGGTAACTGATTATCAAGTTCACATCGTCCGGTGGTTAAAGGTTACCCAATTCTGATTCCTCCCGGATCAGTGCGTTCTATGTTACCTTATGGGTAAAATATAGGTCATGATGGTCAAAAGTCGGGACGCTCCCATATTAGCCTATTACGCAATGCATTGTCCAGCGCAGGGGTCTTGAAAGGGAGTTTAGATCACCTGCATAATCGTGGTAAATTGCTTTCGTGCTTCCCCGATTACGCATAAATTCGGTCACCGTAACGTACTTTTAGTCACGATTTTCAAGAGCATACCTATGCCTTGATCATATTTTTTCTACGCTATTGCTCGAGTTAGTTCATTCATCCGTACGTTTTTTTCCTGTTGATACCGCGGTGTAGTGTCGTTGAATGCACATTTCATTACCACTCGCCACTCGCGGGGTGAGTCGTAGCGCCGCAACGATGGTGATCATTGCTACTGCCATCGGTACGTGAGGAGCATCCGTAATGGTCAGCTTCCCGATGGTTTTGATCGCATCGAAGTGGATTGGTTTGGGCCAATCGATTGAGTAAATGATGGCCGTATATAAGAAGTATGAACTACCGAATTCCACATCACTTCGCTCTGGAACGTCGCTTCGGCTTGAAATCATCATCTGATCGTCCTACTGCCTTCGGTGCTAGAACCAACGTATCTGAAAATGGCTGTAAAGTTTGTGGTAAGAGCGATAGAACAGTGTTACGCTGTAACTCTTTACTTACTCGTTTTTTGTGAATACTGGAGAAACCCTAATTCGAAGGACTCTTTTTTCCAGATCGCTCTGTTTGTGGCACTAGTTGCTTGTTCGCTTGCAGCACCCGCCCCTGAACCAAAACCAGATCCAAAGGCCCAGTTCTTGGCAGCGGCTCCTGTTGCTTATTCCGTCGGAGCATATCCTTATGCTTACGCCGGTTATGTTTCGCCCTACAGCAGTGTCATCTCACCGTACAGCGCGCTGGCTTATCCTAGTCTAGGTAAGTGTAGACATTTCTTCAGTTCCGGCTCCATATCCTGTAAGGATTACTAATCGAATTATTTTAATTTTCTGTTCCTTCTGCAGCGTATAGCTACAACTATCCATATGCCATCTTGTAACACACCAGCGGTATGAGATACACAAGTTCAAAGCACCAATAAAACCCATTGAAACTGGATTAAGGGTCTTTTGTTTGACGAGTAAGCAGTCGCGGGAACTGAAAGAAACAAAGTGCGAATAAAAACCAATGAAAAAGATGTAATCACAGAAGTCGAGATGAATGAAGTGGCGTACAAACTTGCCACACGCGTAGTAATCAGCAAGACTGGGCTCATTACGATCGACAAAGCGTTTCCTTTTTACCTTTTTAACCATTACGGACGGTTGTTAATTCAAACTCAACTTGTTGCTCAACAGTGATGGTTGATAAAATATGAGTAATTCTCTAAAAAAGCAACAAAAATCAACGAAAATCAGCCGCAACGCTGGCAGCCCTGAGTTTTGTTTTGGTTTTTTCGTGTTCCGTTCCTAGCTCGCTCCGTGAAATCGCGTCAAAAATGGGATTTGTTAAGGTTTTATGGTGAATTTAAAGGTGATAAGAGTGAATTCAAGTCGTTTACCAACTTTAGCTGTTGTTCCTTTTGCAAAAGTGCCGTGGAAAAGGGAAAGAAGCTTGGAGAACCGCAGCGCGAAAGATTCTCAAAACCGCGAAGCTGAAAACAACGTAAAAGGATTTTAGATCCATTCGTTGCAACACTGTAGGAACCAATAAACCGACTCACAATCAATTATAGAGAGCACTGAAATCTGTGGCTGAGATCCGGGTGTCCCAAAAAAGAAACCATCGGAAAGAGGCAAGCATTAAGGTTCGTGATTGTGCAAGGATCTGTTGTCTTAACGATCCATTTCTCCTTCCAGACGGCAGCGTTACTGGAAACATAACTGAACTGAATAGAAATAACAGCAGCAGAAAAGCCACACCAAAGCTATAGAAACCCACAGAAAATTGGGTTGTGTGGCCCTGGTAGCCGGTCTCAAAGATAGCAAAGGGGTTGAATCCTCAGGGTAGCTTGCGAAGGACCAGGAAGCTGGATTCAAGAGCCGCACTGAGGCAAATCCTCATTGAAGAATGGAATCCTTTTATCCGTAAAAAATATGTGCCGATGATTTCATCAAAGATCTCGAAATGAAGCAGCCCGTTTGCCGATTGTGCCTCGCTTCAGCAGACCAACATCGTTCGCTGTTTGCGAAATCGCAGGAACCCGATTATGTGTCGATCATACGGGATATCGTACGATTAGAAGTATGCGGAAAACTCATTTCATTATTACTATTAATTAGGAGCAGAACCAACTCACCTTTCTCTTTACCCTCAGATCCGGGAGGATGATGAATTACCCAAAAGTATATGCCTGAGCTGCGCGGCAAAACTCGCAAGAATCGAAGAAGATTTGAAAGGATTTCGAGAAACAGACGGCAAATTACGAGCTTTACTCCTCACAGAAACAGATACTCACACGCAGTAAGTAGTGAGAGTCTTCTAAAGCCAATAAATTGAAAAAAATCCTTTCCCCAATTTTATAGAACGACAGAGGGGAACGACAAGGAGCCTCATCATGATCCGTTTGATTCCTTTGTCAGCGTCAACGAGGAAGCATCCGAGAGCTTACAAGAGAATCGTTTAAACGTTCCTGAAGAGAAATCCCTCGACTGCGTGCGCCGTTCTAGTCGCGTTCGGAGTAAGGTAGCACAGGCCACCCGTTCTCCTTCGATCGTTTTAGATCAAACCACGGACGATAGACGTTCGGAAGATGAGGGCGATAATGATGTATCGCAGCTAGATAGCCCTAAAATCTCCAGGACTGCAGCATCTCCCTCCTTCGGTGGCTCGAAGAAACCCATTAAAGGATCATCCAGCAGTAACCCGAAACCATCAAGGGCCAAACGAAGAAAGCTATCAAAATCCGAGCCCAAGCGCGAAGATGGTCCGACGCTCCGAGATTACAAGTGCTACATCTGCAGCAGTGAATCGCTCGGTTCGCAGAAAGCGTTGCTGGATCATTTCGCCACACACGTGGACCGCGTACCATACACCTGCGGGCGGTGTGTGATGAAAACCGTCGTCATCACGCGTGTCCGAACGCTGAACACACACCTGAAGATGCATGAGCAACCTATCAAATGTGATTACTGCGATCGGCGATACAGCAATGCCTCGGGGAAGTATTATCATACGCAGTTTTACCATCTGGGAGGCGGTGCACCGTGTATCATTCACTGTAAAGTGTGTGGCAAACAGTGCGGATCACAGGATGCTTTGCGAAAGCATATGAAATACCACACGACGGCCCTCAAGTGCGGAATGTGCGACAAAGTGTTCAACCATCCAAACAAGCTGCGCAATCATGAGCTGAGCCACGATGAAAATGCGGGCTACGAGTGTGTCGTGTGCAAGAAGGTACTTCAGACGATCGAATCGTACGATGTGCACCTGAAAAAGCATACGCAGGAGCGTAGCTATCAGTGTTCGCTGTGTCCGAAAAAATTCAACACCTCGTGCAATCTCATACTGCACATGAAGGTGCATGCCAAGAATGACAATTACCGGCCGACACGCTCCTGGCTGGAGCACTATACGATCGTGAGTCGCGAACCGCTAAAGTACAAGTGCAATCACTGCGATCGATACACCACCGATAAGGTGAACAACATGATCTCCCACCTGCAGGCACACTTCAAGGAGTACGAGTGCGATCGCTGCAAACGGTTGTTTGCGACGGCAAAGCAGTTACGTGCCCATTACCCCACGCACACCGGCGAGAAGCCGGAAATGTGTCAACACTGTGGCAAATGCTTTTCGAATAAAAACAGTCTACGGACCCATCTGCGAACACATGGCCGCGAAACGGCAACAGCGGATAATGGTGATAACGAAGCACAGAAAAGCATGATGGGAACCGGCGTACCAAGTACGGTCAACGGAGAAAAGCCAAATAATGATGGCAAGGAGACGACAGCATAAGGAACCGTTTGTAGGGTTAGCAAACAAAGGGGATCACAATAAATCGTCGAATACGAATTGTAAAGACATTTAATAACAGGCAAACATAACGAAGGTAACGTGTCGTTATTTTGAGAGACACTGGTCAAGGTGCTGGTTGATGTTGGCAATGGGAACTGGAACGCCACAGCTGGGGCACTCGCACCGTTCATCCACCGGACCGATCTCCACCACATCGTCCTCATCGGAATCTTCCAAAGCGCGGGCTATCTCTTCCTCGGTGTAGCCACTGTCTCGTAGGACCTGATGACGCAGTGCGGCCATGTCTACGGGTGGAAGACACTCTTCTAAATCGTCGGTCACGAGACGAATGTCTTCCTCGGTATAGCCACAGTCTAGCAGCAGCTGTCGGCTGGCTTCCTGTAAGCTAAGGTTAGCCGCTGATGTTGAATGGCTGTCGGTGCTTCGGTTCAGTTGAGCCGGTGTGCTACTCGAGGTAGCGGGTTGATTCTCCTTCCGTCGTCTATCGCCCTGTGCCGGTGTTGCGTTCGAGGTAGAGGGACGATCTATACCGTGTATCGTCTGCGATCCGGCATCATTCGGTTTATCTTCCTTACGGAGGTCCTTTATCGGTCCACCACCAGCACCACCACCACCACCCCCGGTAATCTTATCATAGCACAGCTCCAGATGCGCTCCAACAGTTCCACGCGGTATCTTTGTCAGACACGTGGGACATCGCACGATTTCATCGTCTGGACATTCGATCTTCACTTTCGCATTTGTACGATTAAAGTCTTCCAGCAGCTCATCGCTGTCGTTGAACAGATCATCGATAACGGAGCGATCGAGGAGTGAATCATCGATCGAGGCCAAATCTTCGTCCGCCAACTCATCATCGTAATCGTCATCGATCAGCAAGATCTCATCACCTTCACCCGCGTCTTCGCCCGTGAATGAGTCTTGGATTTCCTGCTTAATAGCATTCTGGCGCTCCTTCTTTATGTTTGCTACCGTTTGTGCGATCTGCGAATCATCAATTTCATCAAACACTTCGTCGGAATCGTTCAGTAGCGATATCGTATCGATAACGTCGGCACTCCGCTGCCCAGTCCCTACCGGGCCGCCGCCGCCCACCGTCTCCATGCGTGCTTTTTTCGGCAGCGGCGACCCACTTGCCGCGGGGAATCTATCCAGCAAACGACTTCTTGGTGGGATCCCCGACGAGGAACCACCGGACGAGGAGCCAAGCGTAAAGCCTCGCCCGGTAAACAATGGCACCGCACTGGAACGGTTCGGTTTGTGGCTCGGACTTCCATCATCATCCTCACTGCTCGTCAAATCCTTGAACTGTTTTACGTTCGGTAAATTGCCTCCTACCGAAGCTGGACGGGTGATGGGTGGTTTTGTTGGGGCCTCAGTGGACGGTTTCTCTGTTTTGGGCGTTACGGTAACGGTAGGCTTACGAATTTCGAGGGTTGTGCCACCGATATTAGGCTTAGCCCCAGGAGTATACGAGGGTTTCTTTGAAGGGACGGATCTGGCGGTGGGTTTCGAAGGAGAAGTTACCGGTCGGCCCTTCACAGACCCACCAGTTCCACTCGAGATCGAGTTGTCAAAGTAGTTCGATATCACGTTTTTCTGTGGACTGCGGACAGGCTGGCCCTTGCTGCGATTGTCTGGCCCCTTTCGCTGGACGGGAGTAAAGAATCCCGCAACGTTTTCCTTGTTTTTAGCGTTCTTTCGCTTTGGCGATGGTTCACGGACTTTCACAAACTCTCCGCCGCATGTTAGCTGATGCTCTTTCCACCAGAAATCACTGGGTCCCGGTTTGCGGTTGCTGGTGCGCTTCACCATCCCGTAGAAGGGCTGTCGTTGTTGGCAGGGCCCGTTACATCGCCACCAGTGCGTTTTGTACACATTCACCTCGTCGTGGAAGTTATGATACACCTACGGGAGAGGACGGTGCAAAAAGGCACCGGAGGTTAAAAAAGGCAACATTCCACAGTACTCCCACCGTCCTTACCGTTATGTTTGTGCCGGCGATTTTGTTGATTCCGTTCATGATCTTCTTAAAGGTCGGTCCGTGCCCTCCGTTGCCTTCGCGGATACCCAGCACGAAACAGTAGGCGTGGATCATTTCGTGAAGCAGCGTTTGAACGAGATCCTTACGTGGCCTCAGCTTCAGCAGCGGCTCGCTCAGTCTGATGATGCAGCTTCTACCGAGACGATTCGAGCGCTGGTAGCAAATGCCGGCACAGTTGTACATCTTTTTGCTCCACTCGAGCTGCACACAGGACAGCTTTCCCTGGAAGAACTTACGGTCGAAGAGCGGAAACAGGGAGTATATGTCGGGCGTCGGATCGAGGATTTCCCACTCCGGATGCACCAGATTTTGCGTGCTGTTCAGATCCTGGTCCCTGCCCATCGTGACTACGGGGGACTTCTTATTGGGACGATAAAAATTAAAGGCAAATTCCACCGGGACCGAAACGATACCGAGAACCGACCTATAACGCGCGTTAACGAATTCTACTTTGACGTTTTTGACGTATTGTTTACGTTCACGGAAAACAAGCTCGAACCAGTTCGAACATGGCTCGCCGATCGCCGAGAACTGTGATCAAACGCGGAAAGATAGACGAGATGTTGCCGGACCGAAAATACTGCAGACTGTGCGGTCACCAGCAGGACGATGTGAAGAGTGATCCAGGTTTACTGCGGTCGCTGGACAGCGTATTCGGTGGGCAACTTGGCGTTTACGAATCAAACCACCTACCGACCACCGTCTGTGTGCCCTGCAGCAAGAACGCCACAATCGTTGAACAATTTTGGGAACGGACCTTCAAGGCTCAGCTAGTTTTACGGACCATTTTCAGCAAGAATACAGATGATCCTACATTACCGGCAGAAGGCGATACTACTATCGGCAGCGAAGAGGAATCGAATCGACCAGATTCCCCGGACACGGTGATCGCAAATGGAAACCCCGAAACGGAGTGCGTGTACCTGGAAAGCGGCACCCCGGCAAGCACGCCCGATACTGCCGTGGACGAGAGCGAAGTGGGAGATGAAAGCTATTTTGTAGATTCAGAAAACGTGAAATCCCATCTTGACGCTGAGCTTGATGGGAAAGAGTTTGAAAAAGATGCACTAAGTACTGTCGATGTCGAGCCGGTAGAAACCGCCAGGATCACCAGCAAAGCGCCAGCGAAGAAGCGAAAAAGCACGGTGGCGAATGGGAGGAAAAAGGAAAATCCCTCTTACCGTGTGTGCCACCACTGTGGAAAAACTTTTGAAACGAATGTTAAACTAAAGAACCACCTACAGAGCCACTCGGATGAGCGGCCATTCGCTTGCGATGTCTGTGGCAAGCAGTTTAAACTGCGACGCGATCTAACCATGCACGTAGAGTCGGCCCACGAAGGGAAAATCTTCAAATGTACTCTCTGCGAGGTGGAGTTCCGTTGGCGCAAAGGACTGCAACGGCACATGCTGAGACACAAAGGAACGGCCTTCAAACACCAATGCCAGACGTGTGGCAAAAAATTCATCTCACCAGGCAAGCTACGAGAGCACCAGATGAAGCATACGGGCGATCGGTTACGGTGTGAAATCTGCGGTGCAGGCTACAGGTCCGAATGCCCCGTACCCATGCAACCCCGTTGGGGCACTATAATTGACTATGCATTTGCCTTTTTCCAGATTTAACTATATGCTAACGCAGCACAAGATGAGAAAACACAACATGACCTTTCCGGGGGTGAAACTGTACGAGAAGAAAGTCTCGAAACGTAAAAATACCAAACGGAAAGAGTGCCCAACTGCGGATACTGCGGAAAGTGATGACGATACGATCAATCTGGAAATCGTGACCGATGTCGATGACACCCAACGGGACCACCAGTCGGGAGTGGTTGTGGAGTACAATGTAGAAATAATCGAAGAACCGGAGGTGTAGCATCCGGATTGTTACCGAGATTCATTGCTTTTCGCACCATGTGGCGTTGTAGCGGTTGGGAAATGGGAGAGATGAACCGGAAAATTCTTCCAACAGCTTCCATAATCAGGCCATGCATCACTATGGTCCTTTATTTCACGAAAGGGAAGATTTTAACACCTGTTGACTCAACCAAAACCACGAAAAACTCCAAAAATTCATCGTGATAAGTGTAATGTATTTAGGATGAGTTTTTTCAGATCCTATATAGTTTATTTTGTTCGAAGAAAGTCCAATAAACAAGTGTGTTTCTTTTTGCGTGAACTACTTAGTTGTCCTTTCTTCTCGTGTTTCTTATCGCGCTCAGGCCAGCACACGTCGCACGTGGTTGACCAACACACAAGCACCACGGTACGTTACGCTACGGCGCGCATGTGCCGCCCGAGGAAACAGAGGGAAAACTTTGGAAAAACTGTCAATATATAGATATGCAAGGCAATGACCAAGTAGAGGACGACGTCAAAAGCCACTAGGTGGCCGTACCAGCAGTGTTCGGAGAGGCGAAAAATGGCAAATTGAATTTCGAGTGCACAGTGTGAGAGCTATCTTTAAAGAACTGCTTTTCCACCATCCTTCCTTCGCTGTTTGATAAGGGAATGGTTTGCTGGAGCGCAGTACTGGAGAATCCAGAAAGTGGTGCCCTGGTTGTGCATATGGTAGCGTAGTCGTGGACGGGCGAAAACTATCCCACGTCGTTCACGTATCAGGATTACATTTTCTCCTCCCTGTAGTCAGCTGTCCGCTAGGTGGACAAGGGCGAACGGTGAGTGGCCCCGTTTTCGCTGTAATCGAGGAACAAACCTCAGCACGGATTGTTATGCTACTCAGAGCGGGCAGTAATAAGACGTTTTTGGTTGGAGTTTAAGGAGGAGGAGGAGGTGGCCCCTTAACGAGCCCCCGGTGGTGAACGATGTCCATCAATATCGAAATCAGTGAAGCGCAAAACCCCGCACCGGAACCAACCGGATCGGACGAGATGCGGCGTGAACGGGATGAGGACGACGAGTATGGTATGGGGGGTGACGATGGCCATGAAGAGACACGGCACGAGCCTCCCAAATTCGGACTGTTCGTTGAGCACGATCGTTCCGCTAATGCACTCCGGAATGCGTCGGAGGATGAGTTTGATTTTGATTCCGCCTTCAGCTCCGAATCGAACCATGCGCTAACGGACGAAAGCACGATCGACCAGCAGGAGGACGAGGCGACCAATCACCGGGAGTTGCTGGAACAGGAACGGCTCCGTTCGCTCGAGGACGAACATGAGGTCCTGTCGTCGAATCTGATCGCGCTAACGTCCCACTTTGCCCAGGTGCAGCTGCGTCTGCGACAGATCGTCGAAGCGCCGCCGGATGAGCGGGATGGTTTGCTGAAGAATCTGGAGGAATTCGCTTTCCTCGGCATACCGGAAATACAGGCAAATCCGGTGAAGCAAAACATTCCGGAAATCGTGGCCAACCTGGACCGCAGCCCGGAGACAGTGGAAAACCTGCGCGAAAAGCAACACGAGCTCATCGAGCAGCTCAAGTCCCAGCTGATGGATCTGGAGCGGTATGCGTACGAGTCCGGGGCCGGCATTTTGCCCCAAACGATCCTTCTGGAAAAGCAGAAAGTAATCATAGAGGAAATCAAGAAGAAGATCAATCTGAATCTGAACGAGCTCGACCTGCCGCAGCTCACATCCGAGGACTTGCGGCAGCAGGTCGATAGCGCCCTGGACGAGCTGGTCAACCCGCTGAAGATGAAGGAACAGCTGGTGACGCAGCTTAAGACACAGATTCAGGACCTGGAACGGTTCATCGGGTTTCTCCAGACAAACGAAAAGGCTGAAATCAAAAAGCGTTTTCTGGAGCAACAGCAGCAGCAGCAACAAAAGCAATCGTTGGGTGACGCTGCAGTGAAGAATCCTGCGAATGCCCGCCAAACTGTCTCAAAGGCTGAGCCAACGAGTGGTCCAAGCTACGGGCCAAGCGATGGTAGTAAGGCCACCACAAAACGGGAAACGTTAAACAGTAAGGCCCTTGGGTTGATGGACAAAGCCGGCACGTTGCTGCAGATGTTTGCGCTTTCCCAATTTAACTGCAGTAGCGAGCGAAGCCGGGACCGGGGCTATGCAACGAGCATGATGACCCGTAACCGGGCCAACTGTTGGGGCGATGTCCGGGCACGTCTGGAGTACGATGTGCAGGAGGTGGCTTCGCTGGCGATGATGTTACAAAGCGAAACGAAACGCGCATCAGCCGGCGATTCGGATGGCAACGAGGACGACGTGGAGGAGGAGGACGATCCAGTGCAGCCTCAGCGACTCAGGAGTAATAGGAAGAACTACGAGCTAACGCTGCTGGTGCGGAAGCGGTTGAGTAAAACGATCCAAAGGTTGATGCAGCACGGTTTGCAGGGCATCACCGAAAGTACGGGCAACAGCTTAGTGCCATTCATATCCGGATGCTTTTCATCCAGTGGAGCCGGTAGTGGAGCAGGCAGCAGTAGTAGCAGTGGAACACGACCAAACTCGACCATGGCGGATGGTGGCAGCAGTTTTCCAGAGGAACGATTCTATCGATCCGACGCACGGCGGAAGAGCACCGGTGCAACGACGACAGCGCCGAAGAAGCGGTCCGCTCCCTTCGATGCCAGCGGAACCGACGGCGATGCGGGTACGAATCTGTTCTCTCAGCTGGATGACGATGAGGATGAGGAAATGTGGGAAGATCAACGGGCCGGGGAAAACGCTGATGCCCGTATGCATGCCTGGGAGCTACTACTGATCTACTATAACATAAAAAATGGCGATCGCTACAATTCGACTCCGGCGAGAATGTTATCGGAAAGCTTCAACTTGGACATCGTGGATGGAAGGCCTCTCTCCAATAAACAGGTAACCATCGGTGCTTATCGCTCGCTAGGAATATAGTAATTTCACTCATTTTTTCCACTCTTTCCAGAGTCTTCTCAGTGCCATAGGATCGATCGTAGCCCTCCATAGTCCTTACAAGCGAAGCTACGATTCGCAGTTTAAAGCGTTCATTTGTGCTGGCCTGAAGTGAGTATCGTAATGGGCAATACACTACGCTTCGCCTTGAGATTAACAACGACAATTTGTTTCGTTTTAGTGCGCAGAAGTTAACACAGTGGCTGTACCTTATCTTTCAGTGCAAGGAACTGGTCAGCTCGTACTATTCCAGCTGGAGTTATGTCGCCAACACGGGCTTCCGTGATGCGTTGAAGACGCTCGACACGCTGACGCAGTATCGCTTCGATCTGCCGGTCGATTTGTCGATTCGCCAGTTTAAGAACATTAAAGATGTGTTTATGTAGTTGATCGGGTTCGGGCATATTACACATTCCAAGTACCTTTTTCCTAGTACATTTCCAGTTACCTTGTTTCCGCCAGTCCCCCCTTTAAATATGAGCCATCTTCTCCAGTTGCGATGGTGAACGGTATACAAAATATCATTGAAACTTAAAATAATCTCTAATCTATGAGGGATGTTGCACACCACGTGGGTGCTTTGGTGAGGACTAGTGACGAAACGCTAGAAAGGAAATATTGAATCATAGTGCATTATTGATAGAATATATCAGTGGAAGTTAATGCGAAGGTGCGAACGTTCCACTTTGGGTTACTGTCCGGAAAGAAACAGTGGCTGGGCCAAAGTGTCTATAGGAAACAGGTGAAGTCATAGCACTTTTTTTCTTTTTTGCTTTTTTTCTTTTTTTGACATTCGACGCCTTGTTTACGTTCATCACCAAACCAGCGTGCGTTTGAATCCGAAAAAGAGCAATGGTTTTATCAGATATATTATCTACTTTTGCTCGTTTAAATGATACATTTTCTAATTTTAGAACAAACGAGCAGCCCCGCTGTGGCTAACAACGTGTCAGTAGGGGCCGAAAACGCCGGCTATCTCTGATTCTGAAACGAGTGGAAAAGGCCCGGATCCGGCTTCCACCGATAGCCGGTCACTGTCGGCTTAGACTATTGGTTAAAGGACAAAAGGACGGAGACGATCGGAGTGTGATGGACAATCACATCAGCGCTACATGCTCAGTGCATCCAAAGGAGGGTGTTATCGCGTGTCCGACCAGAGTCCGGCGAAGGTGAAACCACTTCGCTTGTTCCGAACACGGAGCAGCAAGGAGAAGGAGTGGGTTCTTCTGCCCGAATAAAGGCAGCTCCAGCGCGAACGTATATAAAAACGCTGGTTCGGCAGATCGTCTGCCAATCGCGAGGCGCATCCAAAGGAAGAGTGATAAGGGAAGAAAATCCGTTCCTATTCCTAGTTTGCCACCGTCGGAACGGGTGTCTTCTTTTGTAAGGCGCATCAAGAGCGCATCGCCTCGTGAGCAAGGATGGATGCCTCGAATGATGGTGCACTGGCTTTGCCTGGCAGTGTTTGTGATCGTCCTGCTGGTGCAGTACGACAGCAAGGATCCGTACGTCACCGTGGGTGTGGAGCGAAAGGCTACACTACAGAAGATCCGACGAGCCTACAAACAGCAAGCTAAGGAATGGTAAGAATCCGAACAGCACTCTGTCTGCGTTCGTATTGATTGCTTGCCACAGGCGTGCTGGGACTTGAGCTAACTGTATCACACAGGCATCCGGACAAATCAAAACACCCTGAGGCGGAGCAGCGGTTCGTCGAGATCAAGCAGGCATACGAGCTACTTTCCGACTCGGAGCGTCGGAAGGCATACGCCGTGCATAACGAACGAGGATGCAATCGTGAATAGGGAGCGGCCCGATTACACCACACGACCGGTTCCAGGATCCGTTCGAACACTTTTACGATGCACATAACTTTAACTTCCACGACCAGGACATTAGCCTGTACCATCGGCTGTCGATCACCGCCAAGTACTACGAGAGCAACATCCTGCCCAAAAGCCGCCAAACTCCGCAAATACTGCTGTTTTACGCCGACTGGTGCTTCGACTGTATGAAAGCGGCCAACTCGTTCACGAAGATGATCGACACCGTACGCTCGAACGATCAATGCGGGTCACGAGAAGTAGCTGATACGCCGGACCGGTGTCCACTCACTACCGTGCATTGTCATGGTGCTCGACGGCCACAACTATATCCACCGCGAGAGCGTCTTTAATGCACAGCATCTGGTCGACTTCATCCGGCACCGTTGAGCGTAAATCATCGCAAATTTAAGGTTGCACACTGACCGGCACAGATACAAATCCACTTACCAATATAATTTCCATTGCATTGAAAAACTTAAATTTGCGCATGTAATAAATACGTACACTTGTTTTTCTTTTTGAATAAAGTATGCAGTTTATTTCGGCATAACTATTGTTACATTGTAGTATAGAAGGAACAGCTAAAAGAAACATTTTAATCTAAGATAAAAAGTCCAAATAAAGGTAAACAAGGTATCATACCTGTTGTCTGCAATAATCGCAAATTATGATAGCTTTTAATCAGTGGCGATTGGTGTAATTGATAATCCTCAGCCCTAAAATGCTCCGAACATATAGCACCACTTTTAGACGGACGCCAATTTGCATCTTTTCTACAAAATGTTGCCCATTGTCGGGTTAACTCCACATCTTGCGGAAAAGAATGAAACATAACCACCGTGCCAAGCCTTTTGATATTATTGTTGTTATTTTTGCAAAACGGAGCTACGCAATATCTATAAGGCATCTTAAAACCACCAATGTAGAACAATCAGAGCACTGAAAAACTGGAAAAACTTTAACTTTCTTTACGGATTTCTTACTTCTCAAAGCGAATAACAACGCAAACAAAACATAGGCAACGACTGTCAATTTTTTTCATTCATTTTTCTAATTTTCGCGAGCGATTTTTGTTCGGTATGACTTCACCTGTTTCCTATAGACACTTTGGGCTGGGCCACGCTTTTATGCTCCGTTCCGTTTGAATGCGTTCCGTTCGTATGGGGTGACCAGCCCATATATTTTGCACGTTTCCATTCACGAGTCACCCTGTGGTTGGATGTCACCCAGCCACCCAGGATTGTTTTGATTTGCGTGTCCTGGAGTGTGCGGAGTTGAATCGTAGCTGGAAAAGCCGGAAAACCATCCGAAAGATCGAGTTCTCACCCGATATGGCTGATAAAAAGAAGGCTCTCTTTATTTGCCTCGGTAAGGGATTGGAAATCGCCCAAGATCGTCATGCAGCAAAACTTAATACTCACCGTCTCATCGTGTTTTAGGAAACATTTGCCGATCACCGATCGCGGAGGCGGTATTTCTCAAAACTATCAACACAGCAGGAGTTGCGGATCAGTGGGAGGTGGATAGTGCGGCCATCGGATCGTGGCATGTAGGACGTAGCCCAGACCATCGGGCGCTGGCCACTATGAAACAGCACGACCTCCCGTACAACAACAAGGCCCGCCAGATCAAGAAAGCGGACTTTGACCACTACGACTACATCTTCGGCATGGACACGGAAAACATTTCCGACCTAAAGGAACGGGCGCCCAAGGGTGGCGAGTGCAAGGCAAAGATTTTGCTGCTCGGTGATTTCGACTCACAGCAACCGGGGGCGATCATCCGCGATCCGTACTACGACAGGGGATCCGAGGGCTTCGAACAGTGCTACGTGCAGTGTGTGCGTTGCTGCGAAACCTTCCTGGCAAAGGCCCAAGCAGGACAAATTTAATTGTTTAACCGAGCTGTGATGCGAATTGTGAAAATTGATACGCGAAGAAAGGTTCCTTAAACGACAAATCAGTTCTATTGTTTATTGAGAAGTGGAAGAATTTGCCTTGTTCTGGGTGCCTGGCCGGCGTCTTTCATACAACTGTACACCCTCCACCATCAGCCCGTGTTTACGGATTTTATGTTGCGTTAGCATGTAATTGTACCTGCGGAAGGAAGCGAGTGAAAACTGAATTACAATCCATCCTTGCCACACGAAAAGAAGGGCTACCAGCACGTACATGTAACCTGCACCACATAAATCACAGCAAACTCTATCGCCAGTATGTTTCATCGTGTGAATCCTCAGTTGATTAGGGCGTGAAAAGGCCTTCTCGCAGTGATCGCACTGATGTTTGTAAGGATTTTCCGCATGCAGTTGCATGTGGCGCGCCAAGCTTTTGCGCCAGCGGCACTTTAAACCGCAAACGGTACATACGAACTCTTTCTGCTCGTGTAACGATTCCATGTGGATCTGCAGCTGCTGCTTGACGTAGAACCGTCGATCGCAGATGCTGCATATCAGGCTTTTGTCCTGCGTATGTATTTTCATATGCACCCGGAATGTGGCCTTGTTCGAGAGAACCTTGCCACAGACTTGGCACATTTGTTTCCGCCTCGAAGGCGGAGGTTGCCGGTTCGCCACCGTTGATCTCCGTTTTGCAGGCTCATCGTGTGCTGCAGATCGAGTGCCGTGTGGTCTGCTGTCTGTCCTCGATTCCACTCCCGGCCGTTCAGAACAGTCGTTAATCGCTTCTTCCAGATCATGATTGTTGCACTTTTCCTCTTCAATTTCGAGACGATCTCTTCGTTCTACGGTGGTTGATTCAGGGTTGCTTTCAGGATCCCTTACGATCATAGTTTCATCATCGGACGGTGAAAACCATTCTTCGGAAGAAATCAACTGCTGTAACGTAAGCTGAGCTGTTCTACAACTTAGAACGAATTGCTGAAAACAATTAAGCTGCTCGAGGCACGCATCACACACGCTAGTGGGAAGCATCGGGGATGTCGCTGCGAATTCATGTTCCTCATTTCCGTGAAGGCAGAAGTCGATCAGACTTTTCATTCCGGCACTGGATCGTAGTGTTGTTAGCGAGCGCGCCGGAGGTCGGATGTCGCTCTTGGCGCACAAACGGCAGAGATTATGCATCATCGTCGAATTTCCGGCGATCCTTGAAGAGTGGTCATTTAGCCTTTTGGTGGGATGGCGAATTTATTTACCTTAATTTAGTTTAATTTTTAACTTTCATCACTTACAAGAACTTGAGTTTCTTGAGCCAACCATCTCAAACGAGGGCCACCCTGTGTTGTCAGGACGAACAATTCAAGCGCACTCAGATGTACGAGTACATCTGAACACGGCGCTCTAAACGCACACAATCAACAGTGAGGGTGTGTGCGTGTGGTCGCTCGGTCGCACGGTCTTGCGGACGTCCAAGATTCCAAGTCGCCGTTCCAAGTCGTGCCGTTTCCTGCGATTTTCTGCGATTTTCGATTGCTGCTGCCCTTCCTCCGACTGCTAGTGTCCTCTTCCGGATTGGTGGTGTTCCGGAGTTTGGCCACCCGTCTGCCCGTCTGCCTGTCGCTGCTGTCCGACGTGTAGAAAGGAGGTAAAAGTACGACGACAGCGCCCGGAGCCAAGGTAGGACGAGCGTGCGGCGGCTGCGGCGACGACGGATAAGAGGACCCGGAATCCTCCTGCAGCGGCTATCTGTCCCGGCGGCATGAGTGTGGAAACGGCGCTCCCACCTCCCGCGGGTCATCAGTCTGCGGTAAGTGTGGCCACGATTTGTCTGGGCGAGGTTGTGTTCAGCACGGGAAGCCGCGCGCTCGGGGTACGGAAGTTCTCGAACTTTTCTTCGATTCGAGTACCGGTGGGGTGGCCGCCCCTGTGTGTGGTGCCCCTCCTCTGTCCGTCCGGCGGCATGCAAGAGAAAGTGGCCAGCCAGTAGCGCTACCAAAGGCCACGAAACGGCGCTCCCCCTTTTCGGCCCAATGACACCGACGATATCGAACAAAGAGAGCAACACTCCGCGAAGGCCAGCACTTAGGCTGCGGAATATTTTCCTCTTTTTTCGCTTTTGCCGTCTCCCGCACTTATCGTCAAGATAAATTTGGTTATTTTCGCTTTCGAGCGAAAAAAGGCTTACTCAGTGCGCGATCCACCAAGTCCCTGCCAGCCACCTTCTCATCATCATCAGCAGCAACAGCAGCCAGCCAGCCAGCCAGCGACGGGGACTTAGCGCGAGAGCGAACGTACGAGAAAGATGGCGTCCGGAGACTAAGTCCCACGTCGAACGTTTTACGCTGAACGGGTGATGTGGAAAACTTTGCCGACGAATATCTCCCGTCCGGGCGCTCGTAGCAGGCTGGGACCGGTGGCAAAATTCGTTTCACGCCGAATGCTATCATCGAGCGTAGGGTTGAATTTTTCGCCGTTTTTGCGACTAAGTCCCAAAATGCGCTCTCTCGTGCGGCCGGGCCCCGGGACTTAGAAAATTTTTGCCTTCCCATCTTATACAACCTCTCGTCGCGGCGCGTCGTCGTTCGGTTCGCTGTCGGCAGCGGCACATCGCACATATCAGCAGGCTAG
>NC_064877.1:31945000-31957500 GCF_943734665.1 Anopheles aquasalis | reverse complement strand
AAAGCGAGATCGCGTGAGAGTGTGCGTGTGTATGTGTGTGAGTGTGATTTTTATTAATCCAGAGGCAAGAGGTTTTATGCATCGCCACCATCTGCGTGAACGAAACGGTAGAGGGGAACACACTTGCCGCCGGATGCCTCCTAACTAGTAGTAGAAGGGAGAAGCAACATACAGTGTAATATACAGTCGGATCTAAACAACAAATGACGCAAAATATAAACTTAAACTGATTATATCAAATCATAAGTACACCCACTGGTATTTGTAGCTGCGATGGTTGTATGTATGGCATTGTTTGGTTCCAATCACCAGGCGGAACACGATAGAGAGAGTGATACGTAAGATGAAGAGTAGTAAACGCAGAGAGAGTGAGAAGTGATGAAGAAGAAGGTGTGAGCGCAAGAGGCGAGCGGAAACCATTAATCCGTTTTTACAGCAATCAGCTTCGCCTGTGGATTACACTTGGAAAACACTTGGATACTTGGTAGTGGGGCGAAACTTCTAAGTGAAAGATACAAGCACCGGAGGTGTGGGCAACCAATTGATATGGTCGCCAACTCACAACCATCTCGCTACACTGCATCATTTGCCTTGGGCTGCTGATACACTAGGCCGAATGCAGCGCCGTAGTTGTTGGTCCGACCAGGACCAAACGCGACTTCACCGATCCGATTGTCCATGAGAGGGGCCCGTTTGTGGTGTGGTCCGTTATAGTTAGCAGGTAGCAAAAAGAAGGGCAAAGGGACGGTTCGCCAATTAAATAGAACTGAAGTGAATTTCCCCGACTGTCTCAACAAAACCACAAAAGAAAACAAGCAACAAATTGCGGGAAATCACTAGCGATGAGGGGTGAATATGAAAAACAAGCCCTGGATGAAACAAACTTGAAATCATTAACTAACGGGGAATCCGAAGGGTGGGGAAGATAACCCCGTGCTATAGAATCTAGACAAAAACATATTGAGGAGAGAAAAGTGCGAAGGGCTGAAGGTAAAATATAACAAAAAAAGTAAAATAAAAAATAGACAAGATTTTGACCATAAATTCTGAGAGAGAGAGAGAGAGAGAGAGAGAATGATGCTGGGACGATGATTTGAATAAATGGCATAAGAAGAAATGCAAAATGTGAGTAGTGGAAGCAATGAACCTCGAAAGAACGTACCGGTAATGAACTGCAACTATATTAATTTGCATATCACCCATATCTAACACTACTTTTACTTGTTGCAAAAGTTACAGAAGTTACTACGTGTGTCTGAGTCTGGAAAAGTGCAAATTAATTCCCACACGCACACGTTTTGTGCACAGCTGACTATAAGTGACTGTTCTTCATACACCCAACACTTGCACTGTGGAACTGTGGCTACTGTGGTAAATTTATCTGGAGCAACAGAACAAATTAACCTGAGTAGGCTTCTTCTACTGACAACGGAATAAACGAGCTTTGTAGGCTGCAAGGGATTTCATCTCAAAAATAATGGGATAACATCAACCAAACTGGAGTACCTACGTAGTCAGAGTATGCATTGAGGATCATTCATTTTATTACGTTACTCTCTAATCTGTACCCCGCAGGGCGTATCGGAGCCGAGCGGTGCAAGGCGACAAAACAAAACAAAAAAAAAAAACGGGGCAGTCTGTTCATCACCAACAAAGAGATAAATGCTGCTAATGTATATTTCTTGGAAGTTCGTGAAACCATTTTGGCCGCTAAAGGCTAAAACCGGCCCGACCATTACGGCACCTCGTGGGATATGTGATGCTCGTAGTGAATGACCCGCTCACTGGGACTGTCCTCCCCCGATGCACCGTCGAACCCCCCACTGGCAGCAGATCCGGTGACGAAGCTACGGAACGAAACCGTCCGCTTGACCGTTTGTTTCTCCCTGGCTGGACCGTGGCCTTCGGTCGCCGGCATGGGTAGCTGGCTCATGTTCTCCTTCTTCACCGCCACCACCTTCCTTCGCTTCCGATCGATGGTCGTCGGTGACGAAGCGCTCGCTGATGGTGCTGAGGGTGGCGGCGGAAACAGCAAACGGCTAGCGATCTGCCGGGACTCGGAGACGTACATACACTCCTCGTGGTTCACACCGGTCGCATCCTTGCACTGATAGCACGTCATCTCACCATCCTTCGATCGCTTCGACTTGCGACAGTTGGACCAATCACGTGTCGCAAAATCACTCAACACCTTCGCCACCTCATCCTGCTCACCGTAATCCATCACGTAGATGTCGGAATCGTCGGTGGCCATGACGGTGGCCTTCTTCTCGGGTTGGGCGGCCCCTTTCTCACGCAGCTTCATACTGATCGGAGCTCTGTTCGAACGCATATCCTTGATTACGATCGATGGCTGATAGCGATAGCCACCGCCATTGGCCAGCTGATGGGGGTTCGAGCGTAGTATCGGTCGTGGCAGTGGCTTCCGTGGCAGGCTGGTGGTGCTAGCTTCCGGCGCCGTCGTTTGGCGCTCCGGACGATCAACTGAACCGTCGCCGTCGTCGTCAGCAGCATCGTCGTCAGCTCGGTCGTCTTCCTCGTCGTCATCGTGCTCAACGGGTTGCTTCGATCGTTCTGGGCCATCCTTTTTGCTGTCGTAGCTTCGCTCCTTCACGAACGCGTACTTCCGGTGGTGCGGTTCCGTGGCGTAGGCACAGCTCTCCGATGCACTGTCACTGGCCGGATCGTGACAAACGCTGCACACCATCCCGTCCTTCTCGTACGTGCGACAGTTCCGTGGATCGGCCGAAAGGCGCTTGCTTTGTTCCTCCGATTCCGCCTTAATCCGCTCGTAATCGTCGGATGAGGAGTAATCGAACCGATCGAACTTGTAATCACCATCCTCTTCGTCGCCGGTATCGCCCTTACCGCTGGCTGTTGGCTTCTTGGACTTGCTGGCACCTTTGCCACCTGCCTTCCGCTGCTTGGCCGCCACCACTGGTCGGTTTCGTTTCGCCTCGACATCGTCAAAGTGTTTGGCGATAAACTGCTCGTACCGGGTCGCATAATCTTCGACGTCCTGGCCTACTTCCTCCGAGTTGTCCTTACCCTCCTCCTCCTCCTCTTCCTCATTGTGCTCGTCTTCGTCATCGTCCGCATCACGATCGGTTTCCAATTGCGTTTCCGGAGCGCGCTTTCGCAGCTTCGATCCTCGCAAACGGTTGGCACGTTTGGCGCGCGCCAACAGGACACTGTCCGGCCGGATGTAGGAATGGTCGAAGGTAAAGGCCGGTGTCGCCGAGATTGGGCTAAACTGTGAGAGATCGTAATCCGTCCGGAAGAACGGGATGTCCGCATCGAACTCATCAAACTCCGTCCCCTGTTGTCGCGCCGTGTCGAACAATCGGAATTCATTCAGTTCGAGATCATCGTCTTCCAGTGCTACTGCACCTGATGGTGGTGCTTGAAGATCAAACTCACTGGCGTAGCGAAGTAGTGCACCGGAAGTGACGCGCACCGCGGCTAGATCCAGAACGAGGAACCAGCACACCACAGCCAAACCACCGCCACGTGACACCCTTGTAGCAGCCATCACGATAACGCAACACAACGGAAGGCGAAACGGTGGAAACGAATATAAAATGCTCGAAATGGCAAACTGTCGCAAAACGATTGATACTAAGAGTTGATATCCCTAGTGCTACTGCGTGCTGCTGCTGCAACCTTCATCACCGAAGGCCATTTTCGGACTGATACCTAGTGATCGTTCGGGGTAGCAACTTTATAAGTCTCTAGCCGCGGTACGGTGATCACCGCAGACGCCTTGGCGTTGAATAATCCGCGTGTTCCGCGGATGGGAAGAATGCAAACCCTGGCCAAATGCGAAAACCACGCACGCAACCTGCATCACCGGCAACAGCAGCTCCCTGCTCATGCTAAGAAGCTGGAGCTGGAGCGAACCGAAATTCGGAGAAACCGGAGGAACCACTCAGCCGTATCCTTCCGCCCAAACCAAACCAAACCAAACCATGGCATGCAAATCGATTGCATTTTGGCCACCAACCGGAGATCTCGCGCCAGCAACCATGATCGATTTCGGTTTCGGAGAGCAACGGCAATCGGTCGACGATCGGTGGCGTGAAATTGACAAACACTAAAGATTCGAGACGACCGCACCAGCGTGTGCTGCCGCTGAGAACCCAAGCGTTACAATACCTGCGGGTGGGGGTGGGGGGTTGGGGGGGGGGGTGGCTGCTTCAGTTCGTGTGCTCCAATTTAATGCGCACTGATTGCACTGAAAAGGAAAGTGTTTTGTACGGGTTTTGGGAGGCAGGAGAGCCACCGCATTTGCATGGGTTTGTGGGTCAAACAGGATGGAATGCTTGTTACTTAATACCGGGATGGAGGTTATTGACCGTTCGAGTCAGGGAATCCACCCAGTCCGCCGGGAGTTCGAAGTGTGTGATGTGCCCTAACACGAAAATTGAATGGAAAAACAGGAAAAAAGGGAAAATTGTGACCAAATTCCATTGGCAAATTGAGTTCCGTTGAAAATGTGTAAACTATTGACTAGAACCAGAATCTTGCATATTACTATCTTACTATCTTGCGTATACCGTTCCAAGGATGTTCAAAGAACCATCTGAGGAAAAGGTATTTGAGATTTCGAATAAGTAATCAATCAATTACGATTATGCTACTTCGTCAAAATCACTGCAAAGCATTACTGTGACTCACTTGCAATATTCCAGTTGTTTTTTTTTTCCTGGACATTGCCCCGGTCTTTTGGTTTTTGTTCGCAATGTCCTTGAATGCCCAGACTGCGTGCTCACACACATTTGGCGATGATCGTAACTGTTTGCACTAAGTTTGAGTTTTTGTTTCTTTAGCGTAGATTCTTTTCGAAACGTTCTTCTGTTCGAAATGTGTACCTTTTTGATTTTTTTGCAATTGTTTCATGCAGCATGCACATGAAGGCTAGTAATTGAAAGGATCTAATGATAGCAGTTTCAGTGGTTAGAAGAACACGCAGGCAAACATCAATATGAGACTACAGACGCTGCATGTATGCCCTAACAGGTAAGGGTAAAAATAATAGGTAAGCATCTGCCGGAGAGAGCTATCATCATTCATTGCTAGATAATGACAATACTTCTGTAATGCGGTTAACTACACGCATGCACGCTTTCATTCCTCATTTTTCAAAAAGCTAAAAATGTCGCCTAAAACCGACCCTGTTTTCATTTCACCTTAATTTCTCGCCATTATTAACACCAAACATTCAATATGCGCACACATGTACCTCTACTAAAATATAATCCGTAACCTGTGTGGGGTGATCAAGATAACAGAAAGCTGTTTTTGAATTGCAGAACCGTATACCGTAACCGCCGTGCATGTCGTGAAGGAGTCCTGCGGTGTCAGAGGAATTGCTGGGAACAAGGAGGAAGAAGGAAAAAATCAATCTTTTACCGACATGGTAAACACACTGTACGGCATCCATTCACTCACCAGGACGGTGACGACCACGACAACAAGCACACGTGGCCTACCATTCAAATTGCATGTACCACGCACACGATCGCCATGGTGACGGTGGAAGCCAACACAACCGGGATCCAGGGGCGTTCTGCACGCTAGCAGGCGAAGGATGGGGATGTTTCGATTTTAGTTCTGTTGCTGTTCGATATGAGTTGCCCAAAAGATCAATCAATACTGCGTCGTGGCTGCGAACGGAACGGACCGCCATCGCCAGGTTCTAGGAGATCCTTCCTTTTCCCACGGTGATCGAACGTCGTTAATTGTTAGCTGCCAGGCGAATCAACATGAAGCACCAACAGGTGGTACCGGACTACGCGGCCATGGTGCAAACTTCCGGCACCTGCCTGTGCTTGGTGTTTTGCGGATGGGTTCTATTCAAGTGAGTCATGCCGTCAGCCGTGAAACTACGGTGACAAATCACTGTAACCGTAACCGATTTTGTTCGTGGTCAGGCTGGTGCAGGCCGTCTTCTGGTTGCCGGGATATCTCGAGAAGAACCAAGGACGTTTGTATCAAAAGTTGGAGCCTCCCAGTCCGACAGAAGATGATTCGCAACAGGAGAGGAAAGCGGATGGTGAGGGCGTACAACGCAGCAAGCCTGGGGGTGATCGATCGATGAAAGAAGAGTCAGAAAATGCTGATGGCACGATCGAAGAAGAGCAGGAGGATGACGAGATAGAGGAGAATAGCGACAGAGAAGCGAATGATAGTGAGGATAGTGAAAGTGACAGTAAAAAGGATAAATAAGGGATCCTATCTTACGCTAAAGATGAAATCGGTTCGAGCGGGATCCGTCTTGCATCGCATCGACACAAGAAATCTATCAATCTTTAAGGGAAATAAAAACTACCCATGGCTTGAATGGGTGCTTACCAATTAAGTTAATAATCGCTACTGATACCTGGCGTTTTTACAACGATCAATCATCACGAGGATCAATTTGCTCCAAGTAATCAAGTTCAAAACGTATGTTTGATTTTAAAGTGCTCGTTTAAAGTGAAAGTTTGTACGCTCATAACTTGAGAACGGATGGGCCGATTTCACTTATTCTTGGCGCGATGAATTCATCTTGCTCTGCGTTATGTTAATACGTTTAAAAATTTGAGTCATTTAATGGCAAAGTGGAACTCAATTTTGCACCGGATTTCCACTTCAAAGCCTGCTTCACTCGATATTGTTTCAAAACATTGGATTATATTTATATATTTCATATATTACTAATATACTAATTAATATATTTATATTATATTATATTCAAATATTATATTATTTTATCAAAAATAATATATTAGGTTGGGTAATAAGTCTTTTCGTATTTTGGCAATAGATGGCTTTGGAGTCGTCTATCTCCACCGTTATAAATCACATTATGTCATACCATACCACGTTGTTTTAAGGGACATTTGATGTATCTTTTCATCAAAACAAAACAGAGTTTGGAGCAGAGGCCAAAAAGTTATAGCTGTTCAAAGATGAGTGAAAATAGTGAAGAAATTCGCTATATTTTGAAAATGTTCTACAAAAAAGGGAAAAATGCCACGCAAGCCTCCAATTAAATTTGTGATGTTTAGGTGGACGATGCTGAATCAGTTCGTGTAGCATAACGATGGTTCGTGCGCTTCCGTTCTGAAAATTTTGATGTCAAAGATGCACCTCGCTCTGGCCGACCTATCGTTGCTAAAGTCGATGAAATTATTGAAAGGATAGACCAGGATCGTCACATAAGCAGCCATTACATCGCTAAGGAACTAAACATTCACTATAAAACCGTTTTGAGCCATTTAAAAAAGGGTGGCTACAAAAAAAAGCTCAATTTTTGGATACCGCATGAATTGTCTGTGAAAAATTTAATTCACCAAATTAACATCTCCGATTCTTGCTTCCGATGCTGAAACGGAATGAAATCGAACCGTTTCTGAACCAAATGGTTACAGGATATGAAAAGTGGATCAAATACGACAATAACGTGCGAAAACGATCATGGTGCAAGAATGCAGAAGCTACACAAACAGTCCCAAAGCCAGGAAGACGCCGCGGAAGGTTATGCTCTGCGTTTGGTGGGATTGGAGAGGAATCAATCATTATGAGCTACTCCAGACTGGTCAAACTACTAATTCTAGACTTTACTGTGACCAACTGATGAGATTGAAGCAAGCAATCGAGGAAAAACGGCCAGAATTGGCCAACAGAAAGGCCATCGTCTTCCACCATGACAACGCTAGACAACACACATCTTTGATGACTCGGAAAAAACTGGGAGTGCTTGGCCGGGAAGTTTTGATGCATCCTCCATATAGCCCAGACCTTGCACCATCGGATTACCACTTGTTTGGTTCTATGCAAAACTCCCTTAGTGGAGTACCGCTACCTTCAAGAGAAGCATGTGAAAACATCGTGTCACAGTTTTTTAACGATAAACCACGGAGTTTTTACACTAAAGGAATTATGTCTTTAGCCGAAAAATGGCAAAAGGTGGTTAACCAAAATGGATAATATTTGGTTGAATAAAGTTGCTCAAAACTAAAAATATATCCCTTTGAAGTTTTACTCAAAATACGAAAAGACTTATTACCCAACCTAATATATAAAATAAGAAAGTTTTAATAAAATAAAAATAAACAATAATAAAACATAAAATACAATTAAATACAATACATACAAACATATATATAAAAAAATATAATTAAATTAATGATTTTTTTTCAATTGTTTAATAATAAGCATATAATATTTATAAATATATATATTATTATATGTTAATTATTATTATTACTATTTAATTTATTACTTTTATTTGTTATTGAATTGTTTCTAAATAATAATAATAATAATAAATATCTTATAATATATTTGTAAATATCTAATAATAATATATATAATTCATATTTTTTTTTTTATATTTATTTATAGATTTTGAATATATTGATATTATTTTCTATTGTTTATTATTATTTCAATGATAAACAAAATAAAAATATATAAAAAAAATATTATTTTTATAACAATAAAAATAGGTAATATATGGTAACATATATATATTTATATATAAAATATATTTTATATATATTATATATATATATGAATATATATATTATATATATTATATATATATATGAATATATATATTATATATATATTATATATATGAATATATAATATTATATATATATGAATATATGAATTATAAATATAGAATTATATATTTATATAAATATATATTAATATCTATAATAATAATAACATATTATTAGATATAAATAAATATTGAAATATAATAAAAATAATATTTTTATTATTATTAATAATTATATTTTTTTTTATATATTATTATTTTATTTATTATTCAATAAAAATAAATAATAATAAACTAAAAATATATATTTTTAATAATATATATATATATATATATATATATAATATATATTTATTAATATCTATATATTAATATATATATATATTAATATCTATAATAATAATAATAATAATAATAATAGTAAACATATAATATAGAAATATAAATATATATAAATATATATATATATTTGATATAAATAAATATTGAAATAAAATATTTATATTATTTTATTTATTAGTGAAATAATAATAAATAATATAAAATAATATCAATATATTAAAAATATATAAATGAATATAAATTAAAAAATATATGAATTGTATATATTATATATTACGTATTAAATATAAAATAATAAGAATAAACATATAATAGAAATATATAAATATATTATTAGATATAAATAAATATTGAAATATAATAAAAATAATATTTCTATTATTATTAATAATTATATATTTTTTTTATATTTATTTATATGTGTAGATATATTTATATATATAATATAACAATAATATATATTAATAATATAATATATTATAATATAATAATAATACATAATAATAATAATAATAATAATAATAATTACATAATATAATATATATTTAATATATATATATGTATATACATTATTAAATATATATTATATATATAAATATATCTACACATATAAATAAATATAAAAAAAATATATAAACTATATTTATTTTTATTATATATTTATAAATATATTATTATTTATTTATATACATATAATTATATTATTTATTATTATTATTATTATTTATTATTATTGAATAATAAATAAAATATTAATATATAGAAAAATTTATATAATTAATAACAATAGAAATATTATTTTTATTATATTTCAATATTTATTTATATCTAATAATATATTTATATATTTCTATTATATGTTTATTATTATTATTATAAATATTAATATATATTTATATAAATATATAATTATATATTTAATATTTAATACGTAATATATAATATATACAATTCATATAATTTTTAATTTATATTCATTTATATATTTTTAATATATTGATATTATTTTATATTATTTATTATTATTTCAATAATAAATAAAATAATATAAATATTTTATTTCAATATTTATTTATATCAAATAATATATTTATATTTTTATATTATATGTTTATTATTATTATTATTATTATTATTATAGATATTAATATATATATATTAATATATAGATATTAATAAATATATATTATTATATATATATATATATATTATTAAAAATATATATTTTTAGTTTATTATTATTTATTTTTATTGAATAATAAATAAAATAATAATATATAAAAAAAAATATAATTATTAATAATAATAAAAATATTATTTTTATTATATTTCAATATTTATTTATATCTAATAATATATTATTATTATTATAGATATTAATATATATTTATATAAATATATAATTATATATTTATAATTCATATATTTTTTTTATATATATTCATTTATATATTTTTAATATATTGATATTATTTTATATTATTAATTATTATTTCAATAATAAATAAAATAATATAAATATTTTATTTCAATACTTAATATTTTTATTTATTATTAAAAATATAAATATATACTATAATTATAAATAAAAAAATATATAATAATATATTTAATATTTAATATATAATATATATATATAATTTTTATATTTTTTTTATATATTTATTTATAAATTTTTATATTTATTATATTTTATATATTTATTATATTACTTATATACTAATTAATAGATTTATATTATATTATATTCAAATATTATATTATATATTATTAAAAAAAATATTTAAAATAAGAAAGTTTTAATAAAATAAAAATAAATAATAATAAATAATATAATATAATTAAATAAATATATATAAAAATATATATATAAAAAAATATAATTAAATTAATATTTTTTTTTTTAATTGTTTAATAATAAGCATATAATATTTATAAATATATATATTATTATATGTTAATTATTATCATTACTATTTAATATTTATTTATATCAAATAATATATTTATATTTTTATATTATATGTTTATTATTATTATTATTATTATTATTATAGATATTAATATATATATATTAATATATAGATATTAATAAATATATATATTATATATATATATATATATATATTATTAAAAATATATATTTTTAGTTTATTATTATTTATTTTTATTGAATAATAAATAAAATAATAATATATAAAAAAAAATATAATTATTAATAATAATAAAAATATTATTTTTATTATATTTCAATATTTATTTATATCTAATAATATATTATTATTATTATAGATATTAATATATATTTATATATTATACTGGTCAAACTACTAATTCTAGACTTTACTGTGACCAACTGATGAGATTGAAGCAAGCAATCGAGGAAAAACGGCCAGAATTGGCCAACAGAAAGGCCATCGTCTTCCACCATGACAACGCTAGACAACACACATCTTTGATGACTCGGAAAAAACTGGGAGTGCTTGGCCGGGAAGTTTTGATGCATCCTCCATATAGCCCAGACCTTGCACCATCGGATTACCACTTGTTTGGTTCTATGCAAAACTCCCTTAGTGGAGTACCGCTACCTTCAAGAGAAGCATGTGAAAACATCGTGTCACAGTTTTTTAACGATAAACCACGGAGTTTTTACACTAAAGGAATTATGTCTTTAGCCGAAAAATGGCAAAAGGTGGTTAACCAAAATGGATAATATTTGGTTGAATAAAGTTGACATATTATATATATATGAATATATATATATTATATATATATTATATATATGAATATATAATATTATATATATATGAATATATGAATTATAAATATATAATTATATATTTATATAAATATATATTAATATCTATAATAATAATAACATATTATTAGATATAAATAAATATTGAAATATAATAAAAATAATATTTTTATTATTATTAATAATTATATTTTTTTTTATATATTATTATTTTATTTATTATTCAATAAAAATAAATAATAATAAACTAAAAATATATATTTTTAATAATATATATATATATATATATATATATATATATATATATATATATATATATATATATATAATATATATTTATTAATATAATATATTATAATATAATAATAATACATAATAATAATAATAATAATAATAATTACATAATATAATATATATTTAATATATATATGTATATATATTATTAAATATATATTATATATATAAATATATCTACACATATAAATAAATATAAAAAAAATATATAAACTATATTTATTTTTATTATATATTTATAAATATATTTTTATTTATTTATAAACATATAATTATATTATTTATTATTATTATTATTATTTATTATTATTGAATAATAAATAAAATATTAATATATAGAATAATAAATAAAATATTAATATATAAAAAAATATATAATTATTAATAATAATAGAAATATTATTTTTATTATATTTCAATATTTATTTATATCTAATAATATATTTATATATTTCTATTATATGTTTATTATTATTATTATAAATATTAATATATATTTATAAAAATATATAATTATATATTTAATATTTAATACGTAATATATAATATATA
>NC_064877.1:31912500-31932500 GCF_943734665.1 Anopheles aquasalis | reverse complement strand
GTGGGATTGGAGAGGAATCAATCATTATGAGCTACTCCAGACTGGTCAAACTATTGGTTCTAGACTTTACTGTGACCAATTGATGAGATTGAAGCAAGCAATCGAAGAAAAACGGCCAGAATTGGTCAACAGAAATGCCATCGTCTTCCACCATGACAACGCTAGACCACACACATCTTTGATGACTCGGAAAAAACTGGGAGTTTTGGCCGGGAAGTTTTGATGCATCCTCCATATAGCCCAGACCTTGCACCATCGGATTACCACTTGTTTGGTTCTATGCAAAACTCCCTTAGTGGAGTATCGCTACCTTCAAGAGAAGCATGTGAAAACATCGTGTCACAGTTTTTTAACGATAAACCACGGAGTTTTTACACTAAAGGAATTATGTCTTTAGCCGAAAAACGGCAAAAGGTGGTTAACCAATATGGATAATATTTGGTTGAATAAAGTTGCTCAAAACTAAAAATATATCCCTTTGAAGTTTTACTCAAAATACGAAAAGACTTATTACCCAACCTAATATATATATTAATATCTATAATAATAATAATAATAATAATAATAATAAACATATAATATAGAAATATAAATATATTATTTGATATAAATAAATATTGAAATAAAATATTTATATTATTTTATTTATTATTGAAATAATAATAAATAATATAAAATAATATCAATATATTAAAAATATATAAATGAATATAAATTAAAAAATATATGAATTGTATATATTATATATTACGTATTAAATATTAAATATATAATTATATATTTATATAAATATATATTAATATTTAAAATAATAAAAATAAACATATAATAGAAATATATAAATATATTATTAGATATAAATAAATATTGAAATATAATAAAAATAAATATATTGATATTATTTTCTATTATTTATTATTATTTCAATGATAAACAAAATAAAAATATATAAAAAAAATATTATTTTTATAACAATAAAAATAGGTAATATATGGTAACATATATATATATAAAATATATATTATATATATTATATATATGAATATATAATATTATATATATATGAATATATGAATTATAAATATATAATTATATATTTATATAAATATATATTAATATCTATAATAATAATAACATATTATTAGATATAAATAAATATTGAAATAAAATATTTATATTATTTTATTTATTATTGAAATAATAATAAATAATATAAAATAATATCAATATATTAAAAATATATAAATGAATATAAATTAAAAATATATGAATTGTATATATTATATATTACGTATTAAATATTAAATATATAATTATATATTTATATAAATATATATTAATATTTAAAATAATAATAATAAACATATAATAGAAATATATAAATATATTATTAGATATAAATAAATATTGAAATATAATAAAAATAATATTTCTATTATTATTAATAATTATATATTTTTTTATATATTAATATTTTATTTATTATTCAATAATAATAAATAATAATAATAATAATAAATAATATAATATATTATAATATAATAATAATACATAATAATAATAATAATAATAATAATTACATAATATAATATATATTTAATATATATATGTATATATATTATTAAATATATATTATATATATAAATATATCTACACATATAAATAAATATAAAAAAAATATATAAACTATATTTATTTTTATTATATATTTATAAATATATTATTATTTATTTATAAACATATAATTATATTATTTATTATTATTATTATTATTATTTATTATTGAATAATAAATAAAATATTAATATATAAAAAAATATATAATTATTAATAATAATAGAAATATTATTTTTATTATATTTCAATATTTATTTATATCTAATAATATATTTATATATTTCTATTATATGTTTATTATTATTATTATCAATATTAATATATATTTATATAAATATATAATTATATATTTAATATTTAATACGTAATATATAATATATACAATTCATATATTTTTTAATTTATATTCATTTATATATTTTTAATATATTGATATTATTTTATATTATTCATTATTATTTCAATAATAAATAAAATAATATAAATATTTTATTTCAATATTTATTTATATCAAATAATATATTTATATTTTTATATTATATGTTTATTATTATTATTATTATTATTATAGATATTAATATATATATATATATTAATATATAGATATTAATAAATATATATTATTATATATATATATATATTATTAAAAATATATATTTTTAGTTTATTATTATTTATTTTTATTGAATAATAAATAAAATAATAATATATAAAAAAAAAATATAATTATTAAAAATAATAAAAATATTATTTTTATTATATTTCAATATTATTAAAAATATATATTTTTAGTTTATTATTATTTATTTTTATTGAATAATAAATAAAATAATAATATATTTAAAAAACTATAATTATTAATAATAATAAAAATATTATTTTATTATATTTCAATATTTATTTATATCTAATAATATATTATTATTATTATAGATATTGATATATATTTATATAAATATATAATTATATATTTATAATTCATATATTTTTTTTATATATATTCATTTATATATTTTTAATATATTGATATTATTTTATATTATTAATTATTATTTCAATAATAAATAAAATAATATAAATATTTTATTTCAATACTTAATATTTTTATTTATTATTAAAAATATAAATATATACTATAATTATAAATAAAAAAATATATAATAATATATTTAATATTTAATATATAATATATACTAGCTTGACCCCGCGTGCGTCGCTACGCGTGAAAGACAGGTGTTATCTGAAATTTTCTCTTTCTTTGAGTTTCTATTTTGTTCATGACGACTGTTGTTCATATTTGCAAAGGAATTAACATTAGATTACATTCAAACCTTCAAGTGACCTTTTTCGTGGAGTGATCAATGAATATTTGGGAAACCATACTCGGCAAAGACGGTTTTGAGCCAGTTTTTTTTTAATTGTATGGTTTGATCAGTGAGGAGAATACTAATATTTAAGCAAGTTGATCCAGAAAGTGGGTGTGAACAAAACATTTCCCGTCCTCATGTCCCGTCCAACTCCTTCTGTACAGAACATATCAAGTCAACACGATCGTTATTGCAGGAGATTGAAAAAAAAACAATAGTGCCACAGCGATTTATTATACAGTAATGTGATGTACATAAACAATAATAAAAAAAGACGTATACAGAACCTGTAGCAGGATTTCTTTGTTTAATGTTAATGCAATACCCGTCCTGCCCCTTCCAAAAAATGATCGGGTATTGCAGAGCGTCATAACAACGATGTGTGTCTGCGATGTACTGTAGAGCATTATCTCTCCTTCGAATTACGATTTCTCGGGGCATTGTGTGATCACCAACCATGATTCCTGCCACGTCATTTACGACAGGTGCGTTGAACCTACGCACTTGCTCACCTACAGGTGTTTTGTTAGGATTTATGACAATAGCGTAGTTATCATTTTGCAAATCATGAATGTGAGATTTAAACATTCTCAACAGCTCGTTGTGGTTCATTAGCAGGGCATCCAATTCTCCAACAATGCGCCTGGCCTCAGGTGAATTAAGATTGTTAAATCCGCAACGTGCATCAACTCGATTGGTTTGGATTCGTTCGGAATCGTCTTCACCGCCCAATAAGTAGATTTGCAAAAATTTGTGAACTTCATTGGGCATCGGCAGCAATGAGCCCATTCTATGATACACCTGGCCTCTTATTTTAAAGGTTGAGTTAAATTGTTGGCCATCTGCTGCTACATTGTTGATGATCTCAGTAGCTCCAAAAGATGTCATTTGGAAGCATCCGTTAAACCTTCTAATATGTTTCAAAAATATTTTTGAATCCGGATCAATACCACAAAGCAAACTGTTCAAAGGCTCTGGTGGTGTTTTGATTTCTGGCAACTGAACCTTTCCCGAAGCGCAACACATTCCGGCTGGCTCTTTTTTTAATTTAAGCGCATGACAATGGGAGCATTCTTCGTCCATATTGCCGATATTCACCTTGTGATTCGCCGAATAATCAACGTTTGACTCGTAATTAAAAGCCAATCGAAGAAACGAAGCGGATGTATTTGCTCGATGCTCTTGCTGGCGCTCACGATTTTCTATCATTCCGTTGACAACCGATCTTCGCGTCTGCATTCTATCTGCCTGCAGTGCATTCGGTCTTTTTTGAGTCTCTTCTGCCTGCGATGCACGGATTTGTGACATCTCCGCACGCGCATTTTCTCTGTCTTGTTGTATTTGGTGCGGAGTTCTTATTTCTCTGCGCCTACGTTGAATTGTTGTTTCCCTAGCTCGACGGTCCAAATTGAACCCCTTTCGCCTAGCTAACATATTAAAGATCAGATCGAACACATCCCAAAACCAATCTTTTCAATCACTCCGTAGTAGCTTGAGATCAACGAAATACATTTGTACACTGCTGCTTTACTTTTGCTACTGCTTAATTCCCCTTTTTCGTAGCGATTTGCTAAGCGTAGTGTACTTGGATCTCTTTTTAAAAGTAAGGTTAAGTAAGAAAAGTAAGAAGGACAAAACGTGTAAAGTAAGAAGTGTTCGATGAATGTTTAGACCGGCTGTTGCGTCAACTGCTTACCGATGTATGGAGTAGTGTGAGCGTGTTATGGGATGGGATTAAGTAATTGGATTGGGATTAGTAAGAGCACTCATGAGAGACGATCGCTCACGTGGTTCTTTGTGTTGAAGAGAAAATAAAGGTGTATTCGATTAGATAGCAAAGAAATCAGAAGTCTCGTCTGTTAATTTGAAATACAGTCCACAACAGAGCTAACACCGGCCTTCTTCGTTCTTCGGGTTCGTTAGCAACGCTTCCGCTGTTCAGCATCCTGACTGCTAATCTCTGCTGTTTAGTCGATTTTAAAAAAATCATAAAAAAATGACTGTTTGAGCTAGGGTTATAAAAATTTGAGAACATTCGTTTTTTTGTATGAAAAATCCATAAAAAATGCCACTGTACAGCTTACAATTAAGTTACGAAAAATAATTTTCTTATTTTTTGAATAACTTAAGTAAAGTGAATGAAATATAGTTTACATCCGATTCTGATACCAACAGAAGATACACTCAAAGTTTGGTGAGAATCGGTTCAGCCGTTTCGGAGGAGTTTGGATACTAACATTGTGAAAAGTGGTTTTTGAATATTTAAAAAAAGATGACTTAAGTAAAGTGAATGTAGGATAGTTTATATCAATTGCCATTACCAAAAGAATATACACACCAAGTTTGGTTAGAATCGGTTCAGCCGTTTCGAAGCAATTGGGACGCAAAATTTGTGACACGAGATTTTTATATATATAGAAGAAGATATATAATTTTTATATTTTTTTTATATATTTATTTATAAATTTTTATATTTATTATATTTTATATATTTATTATATTACTTATATACTAATTAATATATTTATATTATATTATATTCAAATATTATATTATATATTATTAAAAAAAATATTTAAAATAAGAAAGTTTTAATAAAATAAAAATAAATAATAATAAATAATATAATATAATTAAATAAATATATATAAAAATATATATATAAAAAAATATAATTAAATTAATAATTTTTGTTTTAAAATAAAAATTAATTAGAATAAAGGAATTATGTCTTTAGCCGAAAAATGGCAAAAGGTGGTTAACCAAAATGGATAATATTTGGTTGAATAAAGTTGCTCAAAACTAAAAATATATCCCTTTGAAGTTTTACTCAAAATACGAAAAGACTTATTACCCAACCTAATATATAAAATAAGAAAGTTTTAATAAAATAAAAATAAACAATAATAAAACATAAAATACAATTAAATACAATACATACAAACATATATATAAAAAAATATAATTAAATTAATGATTTTTTTTCAATTGTTTAATAATAAGCATATAATATTTATAAATATATATATTATTATATGTTAATTATTATTATTACTATTTAATTTATTACTTTTATTTGTTATTGAATTGTTTCTAAATAATAATAATAATAATAAATATCTTATAATATATTTATAAATATCTAATAATAATATATATAATTCATATTTTTTTTTTTATATTTATTTATAGATTTTGAATATATTGATATTATTTTCTATTATTTATTATTATTTCAATGATAAACAAAATAAAAATATATAAAAAAAAATTATTTTTATAACAATAAAAATAGGTAATATATGGTAACATATATATATTTATATATAAAATATATATTATATATATTATATATATGAATATATAATATTATATATATATGAATATATGAATTATAAATATATAATTATATATTTATATAAATATATATTAATATCTATAATAATAATAACATATTATTAGATATAAATAAATATTGAAATATAATAAAAATAATATTTTTATTATTATTAATAATTATATTTTTTTTATATATTATTATTTTATTTATTATTCAATAAAAATAAATAATAATAAACTAAAAATATATATTTTTAATAATATATATATATATATATATATATATATATATATATATATATAATAATATATATTTATTAATATCTATATATTAATATATTAGGTTGGGTAATAAGTCTTTTCGTATTTTTGCAATAGATGGCTTTGGAGTCGTCTATCTCCACCGTTATCAATCACATTATGTCATATCATATCACGTTGTTTTAAGGGACATTTGATGTATCTTTTAATCAAAACAAAACAGAATTTGGAGCAGTGGCCAAAAAGTTATAGCTGTTCAAAGATGAGTGAAAATAGTGAAAAAATTCGCTATATTTTGAAAATGTTCTACAAAAATGGGAAAAATGCCACGCAAGCCTCCAATTAAATTTGTGATGTTAAGGGGGACGATGCTGAATCAGTTCATGTAGCATAACGATGGTTCGCTTGCTTCAGTTCTGAAAATTTTGATGTGAAAGATGCACCTCGCTCTGGTCGACCTATCGTTGCTAAAGTCGATGAAATTATTGAAAGGATAGACCAGGATCGTCACATAAGCAGCCATTACATCGCTAAGGAACTAAACATTCACTATAAAACCGTTTTGAGCCATTTAAGAAAGGGTGGCTACAAAAAAAGCTCGATTTTTGGATACCGCATGAATTGTCAGCGAAAAGTTTATTGGACCGAATTAACATCTGCGATTCTTTGCTGAAGCGAAATGAAATCTAACCGTTTATGAAGCGAATGGTAACAGGACATGAAAAGTGGATCAAATACGACAATAACGTGCGAAAACGATCATGGTGCAAGAATGCAGAAGCTACACAAACAGTCCCAAAGCCAGGAAGACGCCACGGAAGGTTATGCTGTGCGTTTGGTGGGATTGGAGAGGAATCAATCATTATGAGCTACTCCAGACTGGTCAAACTATTGGTTCTAGACTTTACTGTGACCAATTGATGAGATTGAAGCAAGCAATCGAAGAAAAACGGCCAGAATTGGTCAACAGAAATGCCATCGTCTTCCACCATGACAACGCTAGACCACACACATCTTTGATGACTCGGAAAAAACTGGGAGTTTTGGCCGGGAAGTTTTGATGCATCCTCCATATAGCCCAGACCTTGCACCATCGGATTACCACTTGTTTGGTTCTATGCAAAACTCCCTTAGTGGAGTATCGCTACCTTCAAGAGAAGCATGTGAAAACATCGTGTCACAGTTTTTTAACGATAAACCACGGAGTTTTTACACTAAAGGAATTATGTCTTTAGCCGAAAAACGGCAAAAGGTGGTTAACCAATATGGATAATATTTGGTTGAATAAAGTTGCTCAAAACTAAAAATATATCCCTTTGAAGTTTTACTCAAAATACGAAAAGACTTATTACCCAACCTAATATATATATTAATATCTATAATAATAATAATAATAATAATAATAATAAACATATAATATAGAAATATAAATATATTATTTGATATAAATAAATATTGAAATAAAATATTTATATTATTTTATTTATTATTGAAATAATAATAAATAATATAAAATAATATCAATATATTAAAAATATATAAATGAATATAAATTAAAAAATATATGAATTGTATATATTATATATTACGTATTAAATATTAAATATATAATTATATATTTATATAAATATATATTAATATTTAAAATAATAAAAATAAACATATAATAGAAATATATAAATATATTATTAGATATAAATAAATATTGAAATATAATAAAAATAATATTTCTATTATTATTAATAATTATATATTTTTTTACATATTAATATTTTATTTATTATTCAATAATAATAAATAATAATAATAATAATAAATAATATAATTATATGTTTATAAATAAATAATAATATATTTATAAATATATAATAAAAATAAATATATTGATATTATTTTCTATTATTTATTATTATTTCAATGATAAACAAAATAAAAATATATAAAAAAAATATTATTTTTATAACAATAAAAATAGGTAATATATGGTAACATATATATATTTATATATAAAATATATATTATATATATTATATATATGAATATATAATATTATATATATATGAATATATGAATTATAAATATATAATTATATATTTATATAAATATATATTAATATCTATAATAATAATAACATATTATTAGATATAAATATATAAAAAAAATATTATTTTTATAACAATAAAAATAGGTAATATATGGTAACATATATATATTTATATATAAAATATATATTATATATATTATATATATGAATATATAATATTATATATATATGAATATATGAATTATAAATATATAATTATATATTTATATAAATATATATTAATATCTATAATAATAATAACATATTATTAGATATAAATAATATTTTTATTATTATTAATAATTATATTTTTTTTTACATATTATTATTTTATTTATTATTCAATAAAAATAAATAATAATAAACTAAAAATATATATTTTTAATAATATATATGTATATATATATATAATAATATATATTTATTAATATCTATATATTAATATATATATATTAATATCTATAATAATAATAATAATAATAATAATAATAAACATATAATATAGAAATATAAATATATTATTTGATATAAATAAATATTGAAATAAAATATTTATATTATTTTATTTATTATTGAAATAATAATAAATAATATAAAATAATATCAATATATTAAAAATATATAAATGAATATAAATTAAAAAATATATGAATTGTATATATTATATATTACGTATTAAATATTAAATATAATAAAAATAATATTTCTATTATTATTAATAATTATATATTTTTTTATATATTAATATTTTATTTATTATTCAATAATAATAAATAATAATAATAATAATAAATAATATAATATATTATAATATAATAATAATACATAATAATAATAATAATAATAATAATTACATAATATATTATATATTTAATATATATATGTATATATATTATTAAATATATATTATATATATAAATATATCTACACATATAAATAAATATAAAAAAAATATATAAACTATATTTATTTTTATTATATATTTATAAATATATTATTATTTATTTATAAACATATAATTATATTATTTATTATTATTATTATTATTATTTATTATTGAATAATGAATAAAATATTAATATATAAAAAAATATATAATTATTAATAATAATAGAAATATTATTTTTATTATATTTCAATATTTATTTATATCTAATAATATATTTATATATTTCTATTATATGTTTATTATTATTATTATCAATATTAATATATATTTATATAAATATATAATTATATATTTAATATTTAATACGTAATATATAATATATACAATTCATATATTTTTTTAATTTATATTCATTTATATATTTTTAATATATTGATATTATTTTATATTATTTATTATTATTTCAATAATAAATAAAATAATATAAATATTTTATTTCAATATTTATTTATATCAAATAATATATTTATATTTTTATATTATATGTTTATTATTATTATTATTATTATTATAGATATTAATATATATATATTAATATATAGATATTAATAAATATATATTATTATATATATATATATATATATATGTATTATTAAAAATATATATTTTTAGTTTATTATTATTTATTTTTATTGAATAATAAATAAAATAATAATATATAAAAAAAAATATAATTATTAATAATAATAAAAATATTATTTTTATTATATTTCAATATTATTAAAAATATATATTTTTAGTTTATTATTATTTATTTTTATTGAATAATAAATAAAATAATAATATATTAAAAAAAATATAATTATTAATAATAATAAAAATATTATTTTATTATATTTCAATATTTATTTATATCTAATAATATATTATTATTATTATAGATATTAATATATATTTATATAAATATATAATTATATATTTATAATTCATATATTTTTTTTATATATATTCATTTATATATTTTTAATATATTGATATTATTTTATATTATTAATTATTATTTCAATAATAAATAAAATAATATAAATATTTTATTTCAATACTTAATATTTTTATTTATTATTAAAAATATAAATATATACTATAATTATAAATAAAAAAATATATAATAATATATTTAATATTTAATATATAATATATACTAGCTTGACCCCGCGTGCGTCGCTACGCGTGAAAGACAGGTGTTATCTGAAATTTTCTCTTTCTTTGAGTTTCTATTTTGTTCATGACGACTGTTGTTCATATTTGCAAAGGAATTAACATTAGATTACATTCAAACCTTCAAGTGACCTTTTTCGTGGAGTGATCAATGAATATTTGGGAAACCATACTCGGCAAAGACGGTTTTGAGCCAGTTTTTTTTTAATTGTATGGTTTGATCAGTGAGGAGAATACTAATATTTAAGCAAGTTGATCCAGAAAGTGGGTGTGAACAAAACATTTCCCGTCCTCATGTCCCGTCCAACTCCTTCTGTACAGAACATATCAAGTCAACACGATCGTTATTGCAGGAGATTGAAAAAAAAACAATAGTGCCACAGCGATTTATTATACAGTAATGTGATGTACATAAACAATAATAAAAAAAGACGTATACAGAACCTGTAGCAGGATTTCTTTGTTTAATGTTAATGCAATACCCGTCCTGCCCCTTCCAAAAAATGATCGGGTATTGCAGAGCGTCATAACAACGATGTGTGTCTGCGATGTACTGTAGAGCATTATCTCTCCTTCGAATTACGATTTCTCGGGGCATTGTGTGATCACCAACCATGATTCCTGCCACGTCATTTACGACAGGTGCGTTGAACCTACGCACTTGCTCACCTACAGGTGTTTTGTTAGGATTTATGACAATAGCGTAGTTATCATTTTGCAAATCATGAATGTGAGATTTAAACATTCTCAACAGCTCGTTGTGGTTCATTAGCAGGGCATCCAATTCTCCAACAATGCGCCTGGCCTCAGGTGAATTAAGATTGTTAAATCCGCAACGTGCATCAACTCGATTGGTTTGGATTCGTTCGGAATCGTCTTCACCGCCCAATAAGTAGATTTGCAAAAATTTGTGAACTTCATTGGGCATCGGCAGCAATGAGCCCATTCTATGATACACCTGGCCTCTTATTTTAAAGGTTGAGTTAAATTGTTGGCCATCTGCTGCTACATTGTTGATGATCTCAGTAGCTCCAAAAGATGTCATTTGGAAGCATCCGTTAAACCTTCTAATATGTTTCAAAAATATTTTTGAATCCGGATCAATACCACAAAGCAAACTGTTCAAAGGCTCTGGTGGTGTTTTGATTTCTGGCAACTGAACCTTTCCCGAAGCGCAACACATTCCGGCTGGCTCTTTTTTTAATTTAAGCGCATGACAATGGGAGCATTCTTCGTCCATATTGCCGATATTCACCTTGTGATTCGCCGAATAATCAACGTTTGACTCGTAATTAAAAGCCAATCGAAGAAACGAAGCGGATGTATTTGCTCGATGCTCTTGCTGGCGCTCACGATTTTCTATCATTCCGTTGACAACCGATCTTCGCGTCTGCATTCTATCTGCCTGCAGTGCATTCGGTCTTTTTTGAGTCTCTTCTGCCTGCGATGCACGGATTTGTGACATCTCCGCACGCGCATTTTCTCTGTCTTGTTGTATTTGGTGCGGAGTTCTTATTTCTCTGCGCCTACGTTGAATTGTTGTTTCCCTAGCTCGACGGTCCAAATTGAACCCCTTTCGCCTAGCTAACATATTAAAGATCAGATCGAACACATCCCAAAACCAATCTTTTCAATCACTCCGTAGTAGCTTGAGATCAACGAAATACATTTGTACACTGCTGCTTTACTTTTGCTACTGCTTAATTCCCCTTTTTCGTAGCGATTTGCTAAGCGTAGTGTACTTGGATCTCTTTTTAAAAGTAAGGTTAAGTAAGAAAAGTAAGAAGGACAAAACGTGTAAAGTAAGAAGTGTTCGATGAATGTTTAGACCGGCTGTTGCGTCAACTGCTTACCGATGTATGGAGTAGTGTGAGCGTGTTATGGGATGGGATTAAGTAATTGGATTGGGATTAGTAAGAGCACTCATGAGAGACGATCGCTCACGTGGTTCTTTGTGTTGAAGAGAGAATAAAGGTGTATTCGATTAGATAGCAAAGAAATCAGAAGTCTCGTCTGTTAATTTGAAATACAGTCCACAACAGAGCTAACACCGGCCTTCTTCGTTCTTCGGGTTCGTTAGCAACGCTTCCGCTGTTCAGCATCCTGACTGCTAATCTCTGCTGTTTAGTCGATTTTAAAAAAATCATAAAAAAATGACTGTTTGAGCTAGGGTTATAAAAATTTGAGAACATTCGTTTTTTTGTATGAAAAATCCATAAAAAATGCCACTGTACAGCTTACAATTAAGTTACGAAAAATAATTTTCTTATTTTTTGAATAACTTAAGTAAAGTGAATGAAATATAGTTTACATCCGATTCTGATACCAACAGAAGATACACTCAAAGTTTGGTGAGAATCGGTTCAGCCGTTTCGGAGGAGTTTGGATACTAACATTGTGAAAAGTGGTTTTTGAATATTTAAAAAAAGATGACTTAAGTAAAGTGAATGTAGGATAGTTTATATCAATTGCCATTACCAAAAGAATATACACACCAAGTTTGGTTAGAATCGGTTCAGCCGTTTCGAAGCAATTGGGACGCAAAGTTTGTGACACGAGATTTTTATATATATAGATATATAATTTTTATATTTTTTTTATATATTTATTTATAAATTTTTATATTTATTATATTTTATATATTTATTATATTACTTATATACTAATTAATATATTTATATTATATTATATTCAAATATTATATTATATATTATTAAAAAAAATATTTAAAATAAGAAAGTTTTAATAAAATAAAAATAAATAATAATAAATAATATAATATAATTAAATAAATATATATAAAAATATATATATAAAAAAATATAATTAAATTAATAATTTTTGTTTTAATTGTTTAATAATAAGCATATAATATTTATAAATATATATATTATATATATATATATTATATATATAAATATATATATTATATATATGTTGTCTAGCGTTGTCATGGTGGAAGACGATGGCCTTTCTGTTGGCCAATTCTGGCCGTTTTTCCTCGATTGCTTGCTTCAATCTCATCAGTTGGTCACAGTAAAGTCTAGAATTAGTAGTTTGACCAGTATAATATATAAATATATATTAATATCTATAATAATAATAATATATTATTAGATATAAATAAATGTTGAAATATAATAAAAATAATATTTTTATTATTATTAATAATTATATATTTTTTTATATATTATTATTTTATTTATTATTCAATGAAAATAAATAATAATAAACTAAAAATATATATTTTTAAATATATATATATATATATATATATATATATATATATATATATATATATATATATATATATATATATATATATATATATATATATATATATATATATATATATATATATATATATATATATATATATATATATATATATATATATATATATATATATATATATATGTATAATATATATATATATATATATAATATATATAATAATATATATATATATATATATATTATATATAATATATATATATATATATATATATATTATAAGATATAAATAAATATTGAAATATAATAAAAATAACATTTTTATTATTATTAATAATTATATTTTTTTTATATATTATTATTTTATTTATTATTCAATAAAAATAAATACTAATAAACTAAAAATATATATTTTTAACTAAAACTATAACTAACTAAACTATAAACTAAAAATATATATTTATATATATACTATAATTATAAATAAAAAAATATATAATAATATATTTAATATTTCATATATAATATATATATATAATTTTTATATTTTTTTTTATATATTTATTTATAAATTTTTATATTTATTATATTTTATATATTTATTATATTACTTATATACTAATAAATATATTTATATTATATTATATTCAAATATTATATTATATATTATTAAAAAAAATATTTAAAATAAGAAAGTTTTAATAAAATAAAAATATGTAAAATATGTTAATATATATATATTTATATATAAAATATATATTATAAATATATATATATATATAATTATAATTATGAATAGTTTATTTATATAAATATATATTATAGAAATAAATATATCTATACATATAAATAAATATAAAAAAATATATATTTTATATATTATTTTTATTATTAAAATAAATATATATTATTATATATATATATATATATTATTAAAAATATATATTTTTGGTTTATTTTATTTATTTTTATTGAATAATAAATAAAATAATAATATATAAAAAAAAATATAATTATTAATAATAATAAAAATATTATTTTTATTATATTTCAATATTTATCTATATCTAATAATATATTATTATTATTATAGATATTAATATATATTTATATAAATATATAATTATATATTTATAATTCATATATTTTTTTTATATATATTCATTTATATATTTTTAATATATTGATATTATTTTATATTATTAATTATTATTTCAATAATAAATAAAATAATATAAATATTTTATTTCAATACTTAATATTTTTATTTATTATTAAAAATATAAATATATTCTATAATTATAAATAAAAAAATATATAATAATATATTTAATATTTAATATATAATATATATATATAATTTTTATATTTTTTTTTATATATTTTTTTATAAATTTTTATATTTATTATATTTTATATATTTATTATATTACTTATATACTAATTAATATATTTATATTATATTATATATTATTAAAAAAAATATTTAAAATAAGAAAGTTTTAATAAAATAAAAATAAATAATAATAAATAATATAATATAATTAAATAAATATATATATTATTATATGTTAATTATTATCATTACTATTTAATTTATTACTTTTATTTGTTATTGAATTGTTTCTAAATAATAATAAAAATAATAATAATAATAAATATCTTATAATATATTTATAAATATCTAATAATTCGATTCAATCAATTAATATATAATTCATAAGCCGGCGATACATAAAGCGTAAACTCTCGTATAAACTCAGAGTGTAATGCCAAAAAGATTATACTTATGTCAAAAAGATTTTAGGCCCGCGGAGCGTAAATCCGAGCGTAAAAGCGTAAACACAGCACCAACATGAAGCGTAGCGTTATAAAGAATTGAATGTTCTACAATCGCTAATATACAGTAAAAACATCTTAAAATATATAAAAAGATGTTCAGAAATCAACTTATCTCGTCGATTTATGTTTTTTGTGGCCAGAAACACATGTAATTGATGTAATAGCATAGTGTAATTGCAGGTGCCCGAATGTAATTGCATTTGACGTTTCGGTATAAACTTTTATGCGATTATGCCTGCCACACGAAGCGTAAATTTTTTGGCATTACATTCTGAGTTTATACGAGAGTTTACGCTTCATGTATCGCCGGCTATATATTTTTTTATTTATATTTATTTATATATTTTTAATATGTTGATATTATTTTATATTATTTATTATTATTTCAATGATAAATAAAATAATAATATATAAAAAAAATATTATTTTTCTAACAATAAAAATATGTAATATATGATAATATATATATATTTATACATAAATTATATTTATTTTTATTATATATTTATATATTATTTACATATTTAATATTTTTATTTATTATTAAAAATATAAATGTATACTATAATTATAAATAAAAAATACATAATAATATATTTAATATTTAATATATAATATATATATATAATTTATATATTTTTTATATATATTTATTTATAAATTTTTATATTTATTATATTTTATATATTTAATATATTACTAATATACTAATTAATATATTTATATTATATTATATATTATAAAAAAATATATTTAAAATAAGAACGTTTGAATAAAATAAAAATAAATAATAATAAATAATATAATATAATTAAATAAATATATATAAAAATATATATATAAAAAAATATAATTATATAATTTTTTTTTTAATTGTTTAATAATAAGCATATAAATATATATATTATTATATGTTAATTATTATCATTACTATTTAATTTATTTCTTTTATTTGTTATTGAATTGTTTGTAAATAATAATAATAATAATAAATATCTTATAATATATTTATAAATATCTAATAATAACATATATAATTCATATATTTTTTTATTTATATTTATTTATATATTTTTAATATATTGATATTATTTTATATTATTTATTATTATTTCAATGATAAATAAAATAATAATATATAAAAAAAATATTATTTTTATAACAATAAAAATATGTAATATATGTTAATATATATATATATTTATATATAAAATATATATTATAAATATATAATTATGAATATTTAATTTATATAAATATATATTATATATATTTATATATCTATACATATAAATAAATATAAAAAAATATATAAATTATATTTATTTTTATTATTATTATTTATTATTATTGAAAAATAAATAAAATAATAATATATAAAAAAAATATGATTATTAATAATAATAAAAATATTATAAAAAATATAATTTATAAAATATATATATTTATATTTATTTTATACATTATTTTTATTATTAAAATATATATATATTATTTTATATATATTATTAAAAATATATATTTTTAGTTTATTTTTATTTATTTTTATTGAATAATAAATAAAATAATAATATATAAAAAAATACAATTATTAATAATAATAAAAATATTATTTTTATTATATTTCAATATTTATTTATATCTAATAATATATTTATATATTTCTATTATATGTTTATTAGTATTATTATAGATATTAATATATATTTATATAAATAAATAATTATATATCTAATATTTAATACATAATATATTGGGTACCCAATAACCTATGCCGCATCCTGGGTAGGTACTTCGACCGACGCGTTCTGCTGTACGACACTGACTCAGGACCACAGGAAATGCCGCATTCGGCTGGCGTTCCCCAAGGATCCGTTCTAGGGCCAACACTCTGGAACGTGATGTTTGATGGGGTTCTGCGGCTGACACTTCCGGTCGGGACTTTGGTCGTCGGTTTTGTCGATGATATGGTCCTAGCGGTCCGTGGCCATAGCCTGAAGGAGGTGAAAGTTAACGCGGAGCGGTCGATCGAAGCAGTGGAAGCGTTACGCGGGTCCTGTTTGGGCGGAGGATCTGTTGGGGCGGAAGCTGGTCGAGCTAAACCGCGTCCAACGGCTTACTGGGATTAGGGTTGCGGGAGCCTTCCGAACCGTGTCCTCGGCGGCCGTTGATGTGATTACCGGCATGATCCCGGCTCGGATCCTCATCGAAGAGGACAGGGAACGCTACGCTGGCCGTGGCGTGGCGGCCATTCGAACGGTGGCGAGACGTAGGTCGATGCAGCGCTGGCAGCGAGAGTGGGAAAACGATCGGTACGGACGATGGACGTATCGGCTGATTCCCAATGTCGTGATATGGCTGTCTCGTAGGTGTGGTGAGATTAATCCCTGTCTCGTCCAGTTCCTTACGGGACAGGGGTGTTTCAGGGAGTATCTCCACTGGATCAATCGTGCGCCGTCGCCGGACTGCCCGACCTGTGTCGGGGTCGTTGAGTCTCCGGAGCATGTCCTGTTCGTTTGCCCTAGGTTTGAAGAGGCCAGGGCAGAGATGGACGCCGCACTAGGAGGAGGGGTTAGGCTTGAAAACGTGGTGAAAATGTGTATAATTTATATATTTTTTTATATATATTTATTTATAAATTTTTAATAAACATATTATATATAACAAACATATATATATATATATATATATATATATATATATATATATATATATATATATATATATATATATATATATATATATATATATATATATATATATATATATATATATATATATATATATATATATATATATATATATATATGTATATATATATATATATATAAATTTTTTATCCAGAGAGTGAACCATTCCTCCTACCGCGATTGTATTTTGTCGCATGCTGCGAGTGCAGTGCGCGTTTATGCAACTATGCTAATGTGCACAAGTACGCTTCGACAGTTTAGAACCTTTAAGATAATCTTAATAAGGATAAATAAGAGACGTTGTGTCTAAAATCATTCTTTATCCTATTGAACGCCATCCTGGAATTAGAGAAAATAAGCAATACTGCAGCAATACACTCGGCGGTGGTTTGGATAATTTTTGCTTTATTGTATTGGTACATTCCTGCAAAATAAAAACGCATTCCTGGTCACCTCGATGTCTGTCTGTTGCTTTCTAAGCCCGATTGTATGCAAATTGGTGCGCCTACCAACGAAAGTGCGGAAATGGGTCTAACGAAATGAAACAATAAAATTGTTACAATCATCCCCCAAGCGCTGAATGGTGAAGGGGGCTTGTTTAGTTTGAATTCTATTGCCTCATCGTAAACGTATGTGTCGTACCTTTTTTTTAGTATCATGAAGCATGTGTTCCTCTCAATAGTAGACCAAAGCATAAACGTTAAGCATGTTAGCAGGAAGTTGCAAAATCCTTTAGATATGGTACACGACACGTGCGACGGGAAAGGGCAAGGGAATAGGATCCTTCCACTTTCATCCGGCGATCAATCCAATTCCTTCGAATGTCCCCCTCTGTGCCACTACGACCACCACCATTCATTCTGCAGTGCATCCCGTCCCGTATCCCCACATTTTCTTCCACACCCACATACACAATTCTCATGCTCACAAGAATTAGAAGCTAGAGCTTTAACGTAAGTTTTATCGTTAATGGTTTGAATTTTTGATAATTTTTTTAGCTTACTTTTTAAATTTAATTCTAAGCTGATTAAACGCGACCATTGCTGCGGTGTTGCCTGTCTTTTTCCTGCTTGCTGTGACGCCGCGCTCGTTTGCCCCGGTCGTCGCACAGGTGGTACTTATCGTTCTAGTGGTTAAAATAATAAACAATCAAGTTTATAAGACACAAAAACCCCAAAAACAAAAAGAGACAAAAAAAAACGTACAAAACAATGCAGCACATTCAGTGTCGTTTAACGTTACTCAACTACGCTAGTGATTTGCTTTTGACCCCTGTCTCGGGTCTCACACCCAACTGACTTATGATTTTCCTAACCTAATCGTTAATGAATGGAGCCTTAATACTGCGTTGCATAGGTCTGCCGGTTTCTGTATGCGGTTACTGCCTGGTGGCAGGTTTAGGTGATCGTGTAATGCACGAGGACGTCTACACGACCCTTACTATAGTTAGGAGCGCCAAA
>NC_064877.1:31900000-31907500 GCF_943734665.1 Anopheles aquasalis | reverse complement strand
TTTTCAAGCGCGCGAAAAAACACTATACCCACCCGTCCTACATACACATTGGATGTGGATTTTCAGCGCTTTTTGACGTCAGTTTGGGGTGTAAGTTTTAAATTAATTGTCCTTTCAATCTTTCAGACAAGTGAAATTATGTTTGTTATCAAAAAAAATAATAATAATCTCTGTCAGTCTTGCGATACAAATAAGTGCATACAAGTCTCATTATCAGTAATTTTTACATCGCCATTTTTTATGTCGGTTAGTATAACTAAATACCTTTCAAACGCAGTAAGTCACTGCTCATAATATTGACTACAACATAGTTTTTTCTCCAGTTGAAAATGTCTAGTTTGGTGCCTGAAAAGTCCATTTTGCGGGAAGTTTCAAAAACCTTTCTTCAAGAAAACGGCTGCTCTGTTTAAAAAGGCATAGAAGCGGAGATTTTGTCGTTAAAGACACCTATTGTTCGGGTCCATCAAAACAATGAGAAGATTCAGATTTCACGGGTGTCGTGCACTAAGAACCTCCGGAACCTGGTGAAACTGATGATGGAGAACGTTATCAGCAATAATTTGAAGCAAGCTCTGCATTAAAAAACGGTCAAAATGCGATAACTGACGTGATAAACCCTTTTTGCAACAGGCTATAATTCTAGGCCGCATCATGATAAAACCGGAGAAAACATGTTTCAAAACGTCGAAGACAAAATTCCCCAGAGATTGTTCTTTCTAAATACTACTTGTTTGGTTGTTTTTAAAAAAAATAATGGGAAACACAGCTCCTCATTCTTTATGAAAGTATCGAAAAATGCTTGTTGCCTAAAATGTTTCAAAAGATGAGGAGTTCTTTCGACATGGAATTCGAAAAATTGCCCAAAAAATATGGTAAGAAGTAGTGTGGCTAGCGATGGGCAATATTTTTAATTAACAGATAGTTAAACACCGATTAAATTTTGTAAAAAAACGGCTAATTTGAATGCATACACCTAATACTTTACAATAAACAGATGTGTTATGACCTCGAAGCACTCTTTCAAACAGAAAGTGGATAACCGAATCGGCATCGAAACAGAATAAAGGGAACATAAACAATGCCCTACCTTGAATCATAGCACACACATCAAGCGATACTATGGTAACACATAGCAAGCAGGCGGATTGTTCTCTTGCTTCTTAAATCACTACTGAAGGTCAGTCAATAACTGCGGTTGGTTTTTGGGACAATTGTTTAGTTACTTGTGAAGAAATTGTGTTTGTAAAAGTGTTCTGTTCCGCACCAAGCAATATTGAAGTGAAGTTGAAGATTTGGTACCGCAAATGGAGTGTGGTGCGAACCGACAACACGACATCGCAATCCGCTGTGGCCACGTGGGTTGCAGCCACGGTATGCATGCGTCGTCGCGATAGGAATCCTCCGTCCGTCTACCCGGTCGGGTGGTATGTATTGCAAGCAGTGCGCCCCATCGAGCCGGCCTCGAAAGCTCTCTTCTTATCATGCACCCACCGTCGCCGATTGATTGGTTCGCAAACGCCTTCCATCAATGCGCTGATGTCCCCCGTCCCGTCGCCGTTGTTATCGTTCGCTATCGCGTGTCGCGCGCTTCGTCCTTTATTGCGACAAAGTTGAAACGAAAGTGGGGAAGCCAGTCAGCCAGCGAGCCAGCCACTCGACTCGGGCCTGAGAGGGGCCTCCTCCCTGTGGTGTGCGTGGCAAACTCCGAATAAACGATTCCGATTCCGGTGGCCGGAGAAATCGCTTACGTGGTCGTCTACCCTATACAACCCCCGTTGCTCTTTTCCTCGATTGTGCAAACGGATGTGGCACGAGATCGATTTCTCATCCATGATCTCTCGATAGGTTAACTCCCAACCGCAGAGTGCAGATGATAGGGTTTGGTTTGAGATCGATCATCGATCGAGACGCGCTGGTCCGGGCGGTTTAAAATTAAAAAAAAAAAAAAGTTCGATACACAAGGGGCCTGGGAAGTGTTATCTCTCCTGCTATCCCCGCCGGACCGCTTGCCAATGTCAACACAAATGGCATCCAGCACCATCGTTGTCGTCGTCGTCAACGTCTTCCTCGGGTAGTGCCTTAATCTTATCTCGCATTGCAGTGATGGTTGGCCGTGGACAAGGTCCACACAAATCATTCCCGGTCCACTTCGGGAGCGCTCTCCACCCGTTCGCGATCGATAATCATTTCCCGTGCGGCGGCGATCAACCAATTGAACACGAGGGGAAATTCAGGGTGAGAATTCAATTAGGCATTAAGACGGCATAGAGGCTACTGATGAAAATCCCGACGATTTACAGTTGGAAACAACAATTGCAGGAATTACCCTTGAGCAGCGTGAAGAGGTGGTGTGACACGCTCCCTCACGTCGTTTCGAGTGTCCTCTTGGGCGAAATTCTTGGGACGAAATCCCCACCTACAACTACTACTACTATTACTAGGGGACCCAGTTCCGTTTACAATGTCGTTATCATTGGGTGGCCCTGATCAGGTGGCACAAAATCATCCGGCCAACCAATCAAGGCCTCTGATCTGTGGCGAAATTTGGCGAGAGTCAACTGCACAAAGTCTGAAGAGAGACAAAGACGGAAGAGATCAGTTCCGTCAATGGTTCAAGATTTGACCGATTTTCACTCTGCATCTCCAATGGGAGAGTTGTGTTCCGGAATTCGATTAATTCATCACGTTGCGTGTGATGTCCGTTTCGTCACTCAAACTCCTGAATTGCAAATCAACTTTTTTTTATCGGTGTGGCCTTTGGATTTTTGGCCAATTCCCGGATGTGGTACCCAAGACTCCAGCCTGTTGGAGCTATTGATACGAGATGGAGCTACCGAAAACGGCAGCTGCAACCGAAACAACACAAACATATCACATTGATGTACCCGGTGCGGGGGGACAAACCATACGTTTCTTATCAATGATCCTATATCGAATTTAACGTCGGCTTATAAACCATTGGCCGGAAGCTTATTCCCGTCAAGGTGCGCACACATCAGCCCGTCGCAAGGTCTTGTGGGGCTCCACTCACCCTTGTTTATGATCTAGGGGACAGTAAAGTCAAAGTTACTTATGCTGCCGATAAGCCGGTAGTTTCCAGAGAAACGATTGCTCACTACTGGAGCTCCATCCGCGGTTTTTGCGGGGGGTGATGATGATGATGATGATGATGAAGCATAAAACCACCTGCTTGGTGGAGGGTGCCAGAGATCCGTCGATGCGATAGTTTCGGGTGTGCAGGAGCTATAAACGATCGTCTGGTTGACTGTTTCGTTTCATTTTTATGATCACTTTGAGGAGGGAGTCAAATGGAGTAGCCGGCCGGCAAATCAAACAACCATTTAATGCTTTCTTCAATTGAAAGGAAAACGAAAAATATCACCCAGATGATCTCGGATCGTCGTCGGGCAACAGCAGTAAAAACAGCAGTCTATTGCCCTTCGAGCGGTCGATAAGAAATCGAAGAGAAAAAGAGAAAACACAGAGAGATTGTTAAAATGCAATTGCAGTTCTCCTCGAGGGCATCCGTGGTCACGAGCTGTGGCACGTTTGTTTGGTGACGTCAATCTGAATCCCACCGGCAAAAAAGGGAAAAAGAAACCGAGGATAAGGTACTATCGGTTATGACGTCTCTGAAGAGATCCTAGAAGTCTTGATTATCTTGTTGCAAAAGCAGTCCTTGAAGACACTAAAAGCACGTCTATCAAAGAACTTATCGTAGTCGCGAGCGGTCGTATCTGTTCCCGATGGTCACTGTCCAGTGTGAGCTCACATCCATGCCCAAAACCGTGAGTCACTTGCTGCAGCTCCAGCAATGATTCACGCGAGCCAGCTGGCTCATGGACGAGTCACGAGTTGAGTCACAAGGACTCCACATCCGGTGAGTCACCACCACCGGGGAGGGGTCAGTTCGTTCCAAACATTCCGCAAACGTCACCACCCGTCCTTTTCGTCTTCTTGTGCGCTTCTTCTTACTCGTTCGTACAGCTCCGGTGTGAACATTCGGCTGAACTCCTCCAGCACATCCTCTTGGGCGATCTGTGGGATATCCATTTGCGCGATCGTCCGTCCGTCCGTCCGGTCCTTTTAGAACCCGGTGTTGTCCCACTGGATCAATCCGGAACTGTAGCACACCCGAGACACACCGGCACAACGGTAACGGATCAAAAGCACTGTTTGGCCCCCGGGGGACTCTCTTGCAGGTGGATCAATCACAGATGATCACAACGCGAAACTAGCGCGACGGGGATGACGACAACGACGACGGGGCTTCCGGAACGAGCGAATGTTGACATTAGACTGACCGGTCGCTGCACTTGCGGCGTTGGCCAAAGGTGCCTCTCCTATCCTTTCCTTTCCTTTTCTTCCTTCTGCTGTTGCTGCTGCTGCTGCTGCTACTCGGTGGGTGGGTACTAGCGTATCCGTCACAAGCGGTTGATCACCACCCGGGGGGCTTGCGGGATGCGACGCACACGAACATGCAGTCACCCCTTTTTCTACGCTCTGTCTCTTCTTCTCTTTGCCCCACCAACAACCCGATTTCGGTGCCGTCCTTTTCCTTCAGGGGACCGGGTGGCACTTGTCACCTTCTTCACCCCAGCCGAACCACTTGTGGAGTGGGTTTTTTGTTTCATTCTGGTCTATGTTACGCGCTTGCCTCGCGCTTATCATTATCACCCAGCGGTGCCCCGCCACCATCACCGCCAAAGACCGATAAATTTGGCGAGCGATACATCGGATACGCACACCACCCACCCGTACACTTGGTTGGTTTGGCTGATAACAGCTGCTGTTGCTGCTCGCTAGGTGTGCCATGGCCATTCCCTCCGTAGAAGGTGACACACTCGTGGTGCTGTGCCGCGATGGCTCATGGTGCCCCAATCGAAATCTGCACAATAAACGGCCACAAAATCGTTTATTTTCTTTCTCCCTTTTTTTACCATAAAACTGGGTACCGATGACGCTGAGGCCCGGCGTGATAAGAAAATTGCGTCCGTCAGTCCGATGATTCGATTCGATTTTCGTCGTATTTCGGCTTTTCTTTTTCGGGGAGGGACGACGACGATTGATATGGGTTTATTTTATTGGTTGCCGTCCGCGAAGCCGACCGCGGGAAATTGGAGCAAATAAAACTTTCGATCGCTGGACCGCGGGTCCGGTGTTTAACTTCCCCAACTTTTGATCCACGTGTCCGGTGTAGTCCACCATTATCGTATGGTGGCAACTTTCCACTCATCGCGATGGTTCCACCAAATCATGGGAAGTTAATGTATCCACCACATGATGTTTTTTAACAATCGGCAAGCTACGAATAGTAACGACCTTTTTATGGCAGGAAAATGCGTAAAGTAGAGATGGGATCATCTGGAGGAATTGATCATCAAATGGATATCGCGACTCAAGGTCGTAAGAGGCCTTAACAACCCACCCATACTTGGACGCTTGGAGAATACGTTTGGATTCAGACCAGCCACGCTCAACATGTCAGGATGGCCGAGCGGTCTAAGGCGCCAGACTCAAGAGCAAATCTTACCCGCAACCGCGGGTGTTCCGAGCGTTCTGGTCCTCTCTGAGGGCGTGGGTTCGAATCCCACTTCTGACAAAAATATCTTTTTTATTGTTTTATTCGAGATATTTTGGACTTTCTGAAGCTTATGCTACGGGCAAAGTTCTTTTATAATAGTAAAGAATTTTAACTATTCATTCTACGATTAATTATTATTTAGCATTATAACCAGTATTCTTAATTTATTAAGTAGGAAACTGAAATGGAAAATGTTGGCAACAGAATGTGATTATTCTTTCTGGAGAATCTTTGTGTTTTGCTCCTTATTCGTAGGAGTTTTATCAGTTCAATTTTCTTACTTTTGATATTCGAATTAGAAAGACCTTTTTAATATTATTCTTTTCCAGCTCCTAGCATTTGATAAGAGACTAATCTATTCTGAAAGAAAAAATCCCCCGAAGCGTTACATTCTAATCTATTCAATTTTATTTTGCACCTAACGTTACTGCACCAGTAGGAACGTGGCTGATTGTCGCATAATATTTGTGCTCTCCTATTAAATTACTACTTTATCGTTTATCAATAATTAAAACACCACATTGGTTCAGATAAATTCTTTCGTAAAAGATGAAAGTTAAACCTTCTCGGACAGCTACAATAATTAAAGGCCGCGTTCTCATTAGTACATTCTCCCTCAAAAAACCTTGGTATCAACGAAACAAGTACAGTTTTATAAGCTTATGTTTAGGTTTCTCGAGTTTTACGTTTACCGAGACACATATCGATCAATTATCAAAGAGATTATCAATATTATAAAATATGAGTGGTTGCAAAGAAAAAGAAATAAAAAGAAATGGAATCCGCCCGAATAGGGACTTGAACCCTAGACCGTTGGATTAAAAGTCCAACGCTCTACCGACTGAGCTACCCGGGCACTGATTCCACCGGCGCCAAATGACATATACAAATATGGGAGCGTTTTTTTCGAATAAGAACCCGTTTAATCGACTTGTTGATTCTTAACAAACGTGAACCAGTAAGAAAAAAGGAACAAAGAAAGTACTGTAAGTTTATCAAATGTCGATGTTTTAAAATCGTTTCTTGAAATCCCCTTTGTTACTATGATCAATTGAATTTTAAGCAAAACATAAAGTATGAGAACCTTCCAAGTTCAGTTAAAAAAGAGTGAGAATCTTCTGCAAATTTGCACCAAATATCTTGCAGGTTGTTCTGCTTTGTTTCGTATAATGGTGAAGAAATATACAAAAGACAAATAAAAAGCACATGCTGGGTGTGCTAGCCACAATTAGAAAAAATGTTTTACTAAAAGTAACTATTCTTTCTTAAGGATTAAATTCCGATTATGACAATTGAAGCTAACAGAGTGTAGGTTACTATTGAATTTAGTGAGTGGAGTAGAATGAGAAGACGAATAATACTCGCGATTTTTTTTTGTTCCAGCTTATAAAAAGGTTTGTTTATTCTGTTGAGTTATTTCAACAAATGTCTGCAATATCAAAAAAAGCATATAATTCCCATTCCTTTAAAAATTCTATAATGTTTATATCCGATATTCTAGCGATCAAAATACAATAAACATGTAAAAAATAATAACCAAAATCAAGAAAAAAAAGTATTTCAACCGCCCGAATAGGGACTTGAACCCTAGACCGTTGGATTAAAAGTCCAACGCTCTACCGACTGAGCTATCCGGGCCATACAAACCCAGCATACCAAACAATTATTTGTACTACTGAGCAGGCGAGCGCGTTTTCTCGCTTCTCACGACACTTTGGGCCTGATTCCGCGACTGTCTCTGGCCGAGTGGTAAAGTTCTATAGTGAGATGGCCTGCTCACATCTATCTCACCTAGGCAGTGCGGCCTTACGGAATCAAACCTTATGCCTTTACAAACCTTTAACTTAAATTATCACAACACTTCAATAATTATGGATGGTGGATTGGCTTAATTTCTTATGAGACACGATATTCAG